>NC_142474.1:30036742-30339772 GCF_049115385.1 Moschus berezovskii | reverse complement strand
AAATTGAGTAAGTTACATGAAATATTCAAGGAAAGCAACATGAGCCAAGAATCATATACATGTTCATCAAAACTACTGAACTGTGTCTTCATAAAAGACACAACCAGAGCCTAACAGACATGCTGCTGCTGCTGCTAAATCACTTCAGTCATGTCCGACTCTGTGTGACCCCATAGACGGCAGCCCACCAAGCTCCACCGTCCCTGGGATTCTCCAGGCAAGAACACTGGAGTGGGTTGCCATTTCCTTCTCCAATGAATGAAAGTGAAAAGTGAAGTCGCTCAGTCGTGTCCAACTCTTAGCGACCCCATGGACTGTACAGCACACCAGGCTCCTCCGTCCATGGGATTTTCCAGGCAAGAGTACTGGAGTACGGTGCCATTGCCTTCTGTGAACAGACGTGCTGTTGCTGCTACTGCTGCTGCTAAGTCACTTCAGTCGTGTCCAACTCTGAGTGACCCCATAGACGGAAGCCCACAAGGCTCCCCTGTCCCTGGGATTCTCCAGGCAAGAACACTGGAGTGGGCTGCCATTTCCTTCTCCAATGTGTGAAAGTGAAAAGTGAAGTCGCTCAGTCGTGTTTGTAGGAACCCCAAGGACTGCAGCCTACCAGGCTCCCCCATCCCTGGCATTCTCCAGGCAAGAACACTGGAGTGGGTCACCATTTCCTTCTCCACTTAGCATGCTAGGTCTCTACAAATGTTATTCCTGTGAGCCCTTCCTAAAGAACCTACCAGAAAACGAGTCTCAGACAACCACACAACTAAGAAGACCCTGGCAGATGGGTAGATGGAAGCAGGAGACGCTAAGTTGCTTCCAGAACAAGGGCTGAGAGTGAAGAGACAATGGGCTGCGACAGCCATGAGAGCCAACTGTGCAGGTCTAGTGCAGTCAGATGGCAGGGAGAATGGGAGGTACGCGTCAAAGGCTTTAAACAGTTTTCAGTCGTCATAACTAAAGAATGAATGCTGTTCTGAAAGCATCCTGTGTATGCAGAATGGGATAAAACAGGTTAATTATGGGATGTTGGTCCTTGAGGACCAGAGTCCTGAGGGAGAGAAGGATATACAGATGCAACCCAGAAAAGCTCAAGAAATCAGTATGAACTCACTAGGCACTCACCCTTGAACACAGAGATGCACTAACACAGACATAAGCATGTGTCCGCCTGCACTTCCTAGCTCTGTCTGCAGAAGAGGCCTAGCATCGAGCCCCCTGTAGCGAAGTGCATCCCAGGGCCTCCACTGTGAGTCTTGAAATAGCATCTGCCACTAAAAGAAACCAGGGCTTCTCAGAGACCTGGCTGTTTTCAGGTCTGTGGCAGGAAGAGCACAGGTGAGGGTGGGGAATCCTGATTTCCGGGACCCTGTCAAGAGGGCGAGGAGCCAACATGAAAAGGCTCCACCTGGCAAGGGTGGGACAGCTTGAGTTTCAATAAAAATCAGCATTTCAGTGGACTGAAATTCAGCAAAAGCATTTAAGTCCATCAGTCCACAAGGATATTAAATATTTTTTAAAGTGAAGTTTATCACCTCAGGATGAAAGAGAACCAATTTGTTATCTTGGAAACTAACCAAACGAAAGAGAAACATCAGGCAATATCCTGCCTTTTCTATACAATCTGTCCCACTACCCAGCCAGCTTCTACAGGAGAAGAGGTGTCTCTGAAACACCCAGCTGGTAAATGAGCTGATGGAGCTGAAAGCTCCTTGTTGCAATCCACACCATACCAGCAGATCCAGGCACTGAGCATCACGTGCTGCGAGAGGCAGCAGAGTGCTGAATCGTGCCCAGGTGGGGCCCCAAGTGAGCAGGTCCCAGGATCCAGCTGTCAGCCTTAGGTCACTGCAAGAATGTGCCGGGCTGCACCAGGGCAGTGGGTGATGGTCAGAGTCAGAGGGTTTAGCCCTTAACAGTGAAACTGGAAGGTCAGGAAAGGCAGGGGTAGGGGTACACGGTCAGATTCAGACAGCAGCCTTTAGACGTGAGCAAGATTAAACTGCAGAATTTACACCTCAGCCGTATCTGAGTGCTATGTCACAAGGAACACAAGGAGGTGATTATCATAAAGGTCGGGGTGGTGGTTCTTTCTGGAAGAGGGAGAAGGCTGTGTTTGGGCTGAGGCACAGAGGACCCCAGGGTAACTGGCAGCTTTGTAGTTTTCAGTTGAGTACTCGAGTGTTACAGTGATCCCTTGTGCTGTCTTTACTTCCTGGATTTGACCTTTTTCACAACAAGATAAAAATTTTAAGTCCACTGTGTCCTTATTGCATGTTAGGTACTGTTTTTTTATGCATATTAATGCATTCCACCCTCTCAACAACTGCAAAAGACATGCTCCTCTCTGCTTTATGGACAAGGATACTGAAACACAGAGCGATAAAGTTAGAACAACGTATGAAAAAATGTTCAATCTTTCTAATAATCGAGGAAATACAAGTTCAGTCAAGACCACCTCTTCACTTCCAGTGGGTACGAATCCACAAGTCAGAGAACGTGACCAAGAATGACTAGGGTGACTACGACAGTGCAGACCAGGGACTGAGAAGCAGACAGCGCGCAAGGAAAGAAAATGCTTGCACCATCCACGCTGGGGACACTCTCAACAGAGACAAAAGATGTGTACTAGGATTTTCACACTGTGTTCTTTTTAGTAAATAAAAACTGGGAAACACCAGGAGACAGAATAAAATATGGCATATTTGTGAGGAAAAATAATAGCAGTTAAAATGCACAAAACAGTCCTATAAATATCAATGTGAACTTCTCTCCCAGACACACAGTGAGAAGAGCAAGTTGCAAAACAAAGCAGGCTGTACAACACAGTTTAATTAGAAAACAGCACAAGAATATTCTGTTCACAGACATACGTGCCTGTAAAGGATTCACACGCTAGAGAGATGCTCTTCATAATGTGACAAGCCTCCCGGGAGGGAAGGATAGAAAGGCAGGTCCCAGGGTGCTTCAATACTACTTTATATTTACAATAAAATTTTAAATAAATTTAAAAATAAAAATCCAAAGTAAATGCAACAAAATAACTGTCACACCTGGGTGGTGGTGGGGTTGGTGGGCTGCATGGGTCAGGCCTGAAGCTGACAGCAGGAAGCAGCATTTCAGAGCTGGGCTGCCCTTCGGGGGTCCAGCAACCACAGCAGCTATAGGGCCTACCTGGTGGGCTTGCTGCCAGGTGAGTGAATACGCGTGAAACCCCTGGAACAGTGCTGCCCAGAGGAAGCAGAACATGGATACGTCAGTTCTCATCCCCACATGAGAAGCTGCACAGGGACGGGGAGGAACCCTCCAGAGGGATCACAGCAGGAAGGATGGAGGGCTCCCTGCTCTGTTCCTTAACTCTCTGCTGTGGGACAAGGCAGCATCCACCCTGTGGAAGCTCAAGGAGGCTTACGACTGATTCATGCACCTTCCTGTGTGTACACTACACTTTTCACAAAACTCATGGGGAAAAGGAAAAAAACGGGAACTGCACCAAATAAGACTCTGGGCCCAGAAAAAATCTATAAAGAAATAAGATAACCGAACAACTTAAGATATTGAATAGTTACCCTGGACTACTGACTAAAGAAGAAAATCATCTACTAGAAATCTCAGGAAATATTCCTTGGAAAGGAAAAAGAAGCAAAATTAAACGTAACATGCATAAGGAAAACGCAACATCATCACAACATTTGTGATTAAATACGAACAAGGTCTTGCTGTTAAGTTGGTGAGGTGTGACAGTAACACGGAGATAATTTTTAACACAACATCCTTGTCACTTAGGTTAAGCGGGCATCATGAAGTACTCAGACAAGCAAAATGTCCAGTAAGTCCTACAATCTGCTTTAAAATACTCCAGAGAGAGGAACAGAGGATACAAGATTAGCAAAGCACTGACCTACCACGACAGTGTGAGCAGTCTCTATGCTACTCTCCCTAGTTACCTGGGAGTTTGACAACTTCTCTAATAAAATATCTAAAATATAAGTAAATTTTAGAAGCTTCACTTTGAAGCGTAAGACGCGGGCGGGGGGGGGCGGTGCTCCATTCTTTTCAACATAAGCCCTTCTGTACTTCTGACATACCTGGGGAAAAGCCAAGAAGACCCCTAAACAAGGATACTACTAGAAGAACCCCCGACCTTATAAAGTTCTCTTCTTCTCAGCATTTTGCTCGGCCAAGAAAAAACTGCAAAGAACTGCAAAGGTTCTGTCCGCAAGTCGCCGCGCCCCCGCACCCACCCGCCACTGCCAGGGGCCTAGGGAACTCAGGCCTTACCTGCAGTTTTCCTGGAAGCGGCACTTCCCCTCCAGGAAGAACGGGCAGGGCTTCAGGGACTTGTGAGTAGGGTAGAGATAGAGCACGCGCACGCCGGGGGAGCCGTCGTCCGCCTCCTCGGTGCCCACGATCATGGCGTTGTGATACTCCAGGGTGCCCCAGGCACTGTAGTAGGGGGCGTTAACCTTTCTCCCACTCAGTGCTGCCCCGCCCTCCTCGTCCTCCCCCTCGTCCTCCTCCTGCCCAGGCTCCGTGGGTCCTGGCTCAGTCTCTCTTGAAGGAACAGTCTCCAGTTCTGCCCCGGGGGCTGCCGGCACCTCCACCGTCTCCGCGATGGCATTTTGGAAAGCTAAAGGCTCAGCATCCTCCTGGGCTGGTTGCTCTCCATCCAGCGCCGCCAACAGCTTGCTCTTCCTGACCGACACCAGGCTGGCCTCAGTGAGCTCGATCAGCTCCTTCAGGTCCCCCTGCAGCTGGCGCAGGTCCGCCAGCTCCGAGGGATCCAGGCCAGCGCCCAGGGCCAGCTCCACCTGCTGCAGCTGCGCGTCGTAGGTCCGGAGAGCAGTCTGCAGGCTCTCCTCGTCCATCCTGCCGGGAGGGGCCGATTTCCCGGGCCTGCGGGGCTGGGTCCTCAGAGGGGAGGCGTGGGAGCCAGAGATGCGGAGAAGAGAAGCCAAATGAGTCTGGGACCGACGGCCCCCACAACGCCGGCACTGAGCGCTGGCCGACCGTAACCCTCGGTGGACAGCCTGCGGAACTGTGGACAGCAATCTCTTCCTTTGGACCTGGAGAGATTTCAAGCTCCGAGAGGAGGAGCCAAAGCTGGCCCTTGGCCGCTGGCCCCACGGCGTCGATTCCCTTCCCGGGAGCTGCCTTCAAGCTCTTCCGGGGTCTAGGCGTCCAAGTCTAGTGTCCCCGGCCGGGCCCACCCCTGCGGCCTCGCGCCGCCCGTCTCCGCTCGGCCAGCAACCTCGGGCCAAGGCCCCGTCGCCCAGACCCCCTCGCCCCGGCCAGGCCCTCCTCCAGGCGGTCTCCCGGCCGCCGCCACAGACAGCCAGCCGGCCTCATCGGCCAAAGCCGCCCGGCGCCCCGCTTCCGCCCTTGCAGCCCATAGGCGCTTCCGCCCGAGCTCCGCCGGCGGCGGAAGTGTCTGGCGCGGGGGCTGCCGGGACGGCTCCGCCCCTCTCCGGCGGACCAGCGCGCGTCCCGTCAGGCGTCGCGCGGGGTTAGCGTGGGGTCGGTGGGTCAGGCGCGAGGCCGTTCTCCGGCTCCGCGGCTCGGCGGCCCGGCCGGGCGGTCGCAGGTACATCGAGGCTGGTGGGCGGAGCTAGCCCCAGGCCCGGCGACCGGTCCGTAGTCTGTCCGCGCCGCCCGCCCGCCTCACGGCTGCTCGGGGCAGTCACCAGCCCTCAGACGCCCGGCCTCTGAGAGGCGCTCGCGGCGGGCCGGGAGCGAAGCGGGCGTTGGTTAGGGAGACCCGAGGGGAGCAAAGCCTGAAGGGAGCCCGGGCGAGGGAGCGGCGAGAAGTGGGGAGGGACGGGCTGCCCTCTGCTTGCGAGCAGAGCGCCCTGGCCGGGGCGGAGTGGGAGTGTGGGCACCGGGAGCGCCGGGCCGATTCTGTAGCAGTGGCGGAGGCGAAGGCGGGCGGAGAGGAGGGGAGGGGAGGCGGAGCCAGAAGGGCCCCGGGCTCCAGCTGTGAGCGGCCGTGCGGGCAGCGGGACCCTCTGTTCGCGGCGCGGGCGGTCTCGTCCGTGACTGATCTCGGGTGCACAGGGCAGGATGTACACGCTGCTGTCGGGCCTATACAAGTACATGTTCCAGAAGGACGAGTACTGCGTCCTGATCCTGGGTCTGGATAACGCCGGGAAGACGGTGAGTGCGGCTCCGTGTCAGCGCCATCCCCCACCCCCAGAGTCATTTCGGTTTTCTAAGCTGCGTGTTCTCCACCCAGACAGGCTCTGAACCCTGCTTAAGGTCATAGGATAGTTACCACCAGCCGCTTTAAAAGGCAAACGTTGTTCTTTTGCCATATTGTAAAGGAATAAGCTCCAGGAGGGGTGTTTGAAAACTATTGCAATTCTATCTCACTCTTCTTTCTCTCTGCCCTTAGACCTTCTTGGAGCAGTCAAAGACCCGATTCAACAAGAACTACAAGGGGATGAGTTTGTCCAAAATCACTACCACCGTGGGCCTAAACAGTAAGGGTCCTTTGGAGGTGTGGGTTGGGGGCAGAACGCTGAGTATGCTGCAGTGTGCAAAGGCCACGGGTGAGGCCTCTGCTCTGGCTACCGTTGGTTCCAGCATCGTGCAGCGCAGGTTCAGCCTGCTTCTCCGAGAGCTGGGAGCTGGTGGGTCAGGGACCAAACCGCAGCCTCACCTGTCTCTTCTCTGCAGTCGGCACTGTGGACGTGGGAAAGGCCCGCCTGATGTTCTGGGACTTGGGAGGGCAGGAGGAGCTGCAGTCTCTGTGGGACAAGGTAAGATGCATGGGTGCCACGTCGGCTTCCTGGCACCATCTCTGTCTGGGTGGTACCTTGGTCTCTTCCTTCCTTTTCTCAGAAGGTCTGGGATTCCTCTTCTTTCCTTACACTTGGCAGTTTCTGTGACCCACTTGGTTCCTGAGGCTCACCCCCATCCCAGTTCCCGAGTCACACCCCCAAGAGCAGGGACACACTGGTTCCTTTAGGTTTAGAGATTTTGTTGCTAATCAGCACAAGACAAGACAAAGGATGCCTGAGGAGCAGGGAAGACACAATGCCTGTTTGGCTCTCAGCTTCAGCCCTGGGGCCCGAGTCTCCCCCATGGGTCCCTCCTGCTGAGGGGAGTATGTCTTCTAAAGCTCACAGCAGCTGTCTCTTCTTTCGACCTGGGTTTGAAGCATTTCTGAGACCTCCGAATCAGAATTAGTCTTTCGCTCGGCCTCTGCGAGCCACAGGGTCCAGCAGAGAGCAGGGTGGAACGAGCCTCTTCCCCTCCCCAACCCAGTGGACTGCCGGGGGCACAATCAGGCTTACCCAGCTCTAGGGGCACTGAGCACCCCGGCACTTGCTAATGTCTAATGCCCTAGTCTTGGTTTCTGGCTTGACCCCAGCAGGAGGTCCTTGGTCCTTTTCCCCTCCTTCTCCCCAAAGTGTACCCCCTGTCCTGACTTCCAGCCAAGAGGACCCTGCCCATTCCATGGCCAGAAGGTCATTGACAGGCCCTCTGTGACCATTTAAGTTGGACCAAGCCAGGGGCTGTTTGTTCAAACCTCAGATCCACACGAGGACCTGACATTCTTTACAGGCCAGGGTCTTGGAGTAGCAGGGGCAGGGTGTGTCAGAGTTTAGCAGCTGGCAAGTGTTGTGGGGTATAAAGGCCTGGTCAGAGGCAGGGTCATCTTGGGCACTGCCCCATGTCAGGCCAAGCTGTCTGGGACACCGTCCGCTTGGCAGGTCATCATGGCAGGCAGCTGTGACATGCTCAGGTACCTCTGGTGGGTCAGAGAGGGTCCTGCAGGAGCTGACAAGGGGCCCTGTGCTGGGCGCACTGCCCACTATGGCAGCCAGGACACAGCCAGTGAAGGTGCTCTGCTGCCCTTGTGCCTCTGGCTGGCAACTGGCTCCTCCTGAGGGAAAGCCAGCTTGGTGGTTGTTGGTGGCCCCCAGCTTCCACTTCTGCTCATGCCATGGCCTTGCCACTGCTTCCTCACGAGGACTGAGCCTGCCACCTGGCAGGATGGGCCCTAAGTTTCTCACATGCTCCCTGACTCTGAGATGGAGTGGGTGCCCTGCCTCCTGCTGATGGCATCAGGTGCCCCTGCCAGGCCAGGACTTTGCTGGCCTCTGGTGACTGGCTTGCACAGGGGTGACCATGTCCCCAACCGTGTGAGTCACCAGGAGGGGTGTAAAGTGGGTCTCGTGCTCTCCCCTTGTTCTGAGACTATGTCCTGGGGCCTGTCCCTGCCCCTTTGCAGTCCGACACCATCTGGTGGACCTTCACTCCCACCTCTACTGCCTTACCTCCACCCAGCACCTCTGCTCATGCCACAAGCTAGTGCCTATAGGTCTGTGCACGTGCCGGCTTCTGGCAATGTCTGTGGACCCCGTGGACCTTCTGGCACCCTGCCACAGGGAGGACTTGTGGCCTCTGTCTCTCCAGGCCGCATCTGAGAGCCTCCAGAGTGTGGGCATTGGTGACAACTCTCCTCAGGATCTGGGCCTGGTGGGCACCATGGGCTCATGGCTGCCACTGCTTCCTGGTCATCCCCCGCTGGTGGACCCAGTCCCCATCTGCCGGGGCCCAGTCACACACCAGTTGAAGTTTCTGCCACCACAGGGTTCTGGGGCCCAAGTAGTGATTCCCTCGCTGACTCGCTTCAAACCCCACAGTGCCCCTGTCTGCCTAGGAGGCCTGCACTGTTGGGCTGCAGCTCCTAGGTCCCGTGTCACCCAAGCAGGCCGGCCAGGGAGGCCCCAGGTTTGGGGTTCATGGTTGGTCTTTGGACCAGGAGGCCGCCCATGTTGAGGGATGTGCAGGTGTTCTCAGTTCCTGAGCTCTTGCCGGGCAGGAGCTGGGGTGGAGACAAGGGGCAAGGATGCAGTCACCTGTTCCTGCAATGTGGGCGTTTCCGTCCTCTTAACATCAGGACAGAAGGTGGACTCAGCAGGCCTTGCTTCATGTGTCTGTTTTCCCAGGGGTGCTGCTGTTCACTGCCCATAGCTCTCCCTGTACCCTGGACTCTGGTGCTTGTATGTATGTGGGGGGTCTCTTGTGTGGCTGCTGCTGCAAGAACCCAGGGCTGGCTGGCCTGCTGGTGCCAGCCTGCAGAGCTCTGAACTCCCTGGCATGGCTCTGTCATTGGCCCTGTTGTCCCACGTGGTGGTCAGAGCTGCCTTGAACATGTAGGAGGCCTTCCCTGGTTCCCTATTGGTATACCTACAGCCTCGCTGTCTGCACTGTGTCCCCCTACCCAGGTGTACAGAGACCCGGAGCCCCATCCTTTCTCCTCTGGCCACTCTAAGGCCAGGGGGTGTGGGTGGGTCTCAGCAGTGGATCCTGAAGTGGGGTTCAGAGCACAGCACTGGGTGTGGATGAGGAAGGTGGCCACCCTGTCCCAGCAGGTCTGGGGTATATCTGCACTCTGCCCCACCTCAAGGAAGCACCCTAGCAGGGTCTCCCAGCTGGGGGTGCCCTGAGGTGGCTGGGTGCCCGAGGCTCAGCACCTGGTTTTGCTCCTACCTAGTACTATGCAGAGTGTCATGGCGTCATCTATGTCATCGACTCCACGGACGAGGAGCGGCTGTCTGAGTCCAAACAGGCATTTGGTGGGTATAGCCAGCCAGGCTGGGGATACAGGGAGTGGGAGGGTTCTGTCTGCACAGTCCCCATTCCAGAGCTGGGCTGATGGGAGGTTGGGCCACGCCGGGACAGGAGGGTGCCAGCCAAGTGCCTCCATGTGGGGTCAGCAGGGATGTGGCGACCTGTGTGGAGGCAGATGAAGGGTGCTCACTGCTGCCTCTCTGCCCGCCCCAGAAAAGATGATCACAAGTGAGGCGCTGGACGGTGTCCCCATCCTGGTGCTGGCCAATAAGCAGGATGTTGAGGTGAGCCCCCAGGTCAAGTGGGCTCCTGCTCCCGCCAGATGGGGTACCTCTCCTGGGGGGGGCCGCTGCCTTCCTCAGTTACCCTGAGTGTGGCTGCCCCAGGCGAACAGAGCACCCCCACCCCCTGGGTTCTTCCTGCTGTGCTGGCACCTCTGCACCAGAGGCAGCAGTGCCTCATTCTTCTGCAGCCAGGGGCCTCCTGCTGGGCAGACCCAGGTGAAGGTCTGGAAAGAAAGTGCAGAAGCACCTCAGGGTGGGAGTTAGTGCTGACACCAACCTGTCTGCTGCCCTTGAGCACAGTAGCTGTGCTGGCCCCACTCCATGAACCCCTGGGGAGAGGTGGCGTCGCAGCAGCCGTCTGCATGGAGGGGCCCTGAAGAGCCGGGTGGCGTGTTCCCAAAGCATCTGGGTTGTGCTGCCAGGGGGTGTCTCTGAGGCTGCTCACCAGGCAGGTGTCCTCCTGGACAGCAGCCGGGAGGCACCTCCTGAAGGTGCTGTGCAGCTTCCCACCTGCCCTGTCCCGCCACGGCGCTGGGAGCTGCTCCTCGCGCTGGGAGCTGCTCCTCGCGCTGGGAGCTGCTCCTCGGGGAGAGGGTAGGCGGCGGCGGGCCTGCCCCTCACGGCCTTGCCGCACCCCCCCCAGACACGCCTCTCCATCCCTGACATCAAGACTGCCTTCAGCGACTGTGCTTCCAAGATCGGCAGGCGGGACTGCCTGACGCAGGCCTGCTCGGCCCTCACGGGGTGAGTGGGGTTCACCCTGGGCATGGGGGCCACAGCCAGCCCCGCCTCATGCCCACTTTCTCCACAGCAAGGGCGTGCGTGAGGGCATCGAGTGGATGGTGAAGTGCGTCGTGCGGAACGTGCACCGGCCGCCGCGGCAACGGGACATCACGTAGGCACACCTGCCTGCGCACCCACCGCTTGTCCTGAAGAGCTCCTGCCTGCGCCACACCACCAATCCTGGGGGCTGGGTCGGCTTTGCCTTTTGATTCTCCCATTTGCTTTGTTTCTTCTCGAAGACAAATTTCCGTATCCAGAAAAGCGTAGGCATCCGGAGGCTTCTCCTAGGGGTGCTGGGGTCTTGGGGATGCCAGCCGGCTGCCAGCAGAACTTATGGCCATCGCAGGCCTAGACCTGCCTGAGGCCCAAGTTGGGGCCACCTCTCCTTTTGGAGCTGCTACCCCAGCAGGCCTGCCAGCTTGGCCCTGCATGGGACCTTGGTAGGGAACTGCTTGGAAATAGGTTTCTTCAGAGTTGTGGGACCCTCCATGGTGCTCAAGGCTGCTCTGTGCCTCAAGCCCATGGAGGCGGCTGTGACTGTCCTTGGCCTCTGTGCACTCTTGGAGTTGGGTGGGGGGGGTTGGTGTCACCTGAGGGAGACCTGGGCTTGTCGCTGTCCCTGTCCTGATGCAGCTTCAGGAGGAGGCAGGGAGACCTGCCTGGGAGGCTGTGAGCCCCACCCAATGGCCCAGCCACCTTGTTTTGATCTCCAGTGAAAATGGAAAAGCTAGGTGGTTGTGCTGGGAATGGGCATCTGCTCCTCCCTACCCACAGCCTGTCTGCCACCCACCCAGAATAACCTAGATATGAGCTCAGGGTGTGAGGAAGGACAGCAGGGTCCCAGGGAGCCCAGGCTACTAGTGTGCTGGGCCTGTACTCCCTGCTGGGGGTAAGGGCCTGGGTTGCTCTCAGGTCTTGGCCCTTGTGGAAGCTGGTGACACCCCATGAGCCTAGCCATGAGCAAAATAAAGAGTCTGAGTGGCTCCCATCCATCATTCTTCAGGGGCCCGGTGCCTTTGTCTGAGGGTCAGGTTCCCCAAGCAGCTGGGGAGGAGATGCTGGGAAAAGGATGAGTCAGGGCTGGGGTGGGCGCCAGCTGCAGGTGAGGTGACTCATTGAGGGGGTGCTTTGACCCTGCCTCTCCCTGGGGCCCTTCCTGGAGGTCAGGCAGGAGCCTCCAGGGCTGGTGGGGGCTGCCAGGACTGGGAGTCCTAGGTTGATGAGTCAAGACCTCATCTGAACCTGCCCCAGAAGGGAAAAGCGTCGTTTCCCAGAAAGTGAATGGGACACACTGTCCTACCCAGAGGTCTTGGCTAGTCCCTTGCTGGGAAATCCCCTGCCGCTTTGAGGAGGGTGGAGCCTCAAAGAGGGGCAGCTTGAAGGTGACACTTCCTGGCACCTCAGGGCACACAAACTGGCGCTGGCCACCCTGACTTGGCCTCTCACAATGGAGCCCTTGAATTCAGTGACGCGCCCTGCCTCCACACCTCCCTAACCACTCAGCGAAACTTTGAGAGAGGGGTGTCACCTGCTGTCCTCTCCCCCGACCCTACCACCTGAAAGGGTCAGTCCCAGTGGGAGGGAAGGCAGCGGACAGGGGGCTGCAGCTAGGCAGTGTGCCCAGGTGTGTCCCTTCCCGGGGTGCAGAGCGCGCACTGGCAGACTGGACAGTAGTTTACCAATCGGCTTTATGAAAAATAACCTGGGCGCCGCAGGGAACGGTTCAAAGCCTCCTTTGGTGCGGCACGAGAAGCTCGGACTGGAGTGAATAAGTACCAGGAAGGATGCTCACCGCGCCTGAAGGAAGTGTTCGCGGATGCTGCGCTCCAGCCCAGGCAGTCTGGCTGTGCGCAGCGCCCGCAGCAGCCGTACCCCCAGCACCCCGGGCCGCGCTTCGCGGAGCTCCGTGAGCTGCTGCCACAGCCTCCGCTGCAGCGCCGCGCGACCCTCCCTCAGCGGCGGCGGCGGCGGTCTCCACATCCCGGGATCCGCGAGCGCCTGCTGCAGCCGCTGCAGTCTCTTGAGGGAGATGTCCTGGAAAGCCACGAAATCGACCAAGGCGTGCTCACACTCCTCGGTCCCTGCGGGAGGGCGGGGTGAGAGAGTACAGTCAGGTGCCAGGGCCCCTCCGCGCCCCGGGAGGACAGGACCGTGGAGGGGTCTCCGCATTCTCATGAAGGGCGAGGCGAGAGCTGTGCCGGAGGATCCGGGGTGACCGTGGGAAACGTGGCGGGCAAGGAGTGCGGCTGGAGGGCTGACGCTGAGGATGGGAGGCGACGCGAAGGGGGCCCGCCACACTCGCTGCCGTGCTCTCCCGTAAACCGTTTAAACCCTCAAAGCCTGTTTCCCAATGCCGGCGGGAAATGGCATCACCCGCCAGTGCTGAAACCCTCAGCCAAATAGTCTCCTGGTCCTCCCCCACCGCCCTTCCGGAAGCCCTTCCCAGGAACCAGCTAATAAGCCCTGAGCACCCCCACCCCGCCCCCTGCTCACCCGGCGCCCCTGGCTCCAGCGGGCCGAGCTCGAAGCTCGTGCAGTTGGTGCACAGGGCGTCGTGGAACGGGGAGCCAGGCACATTGACGGCCAGGCCCAGGGCCGTGCAGTTGCGGTGGGGCTGGCACCGCTCCGAGCTTGAGCTGCTGGCAGAGAAGGTGCCCGGGGGGCACGGCTGGCACTGCGTGTTCTGCCTGGGGGTGCCTAGGGACGAGACGGAGGCCGCGGTCAGGAGAATCGAGTGGTCCCTGTTCGGCGGAGGGTCCGTCCAGCCCCTCACCCACCGGGAGCGGTCACGCCGGCGCCGGGCGGGCAGGGCGCGTGCTCCAGGCAGAAGCCGGCGTGCTCGAAGAAACCGGACCGACAGCGGCAGGCACGGTTGTGGGTGGCCCCGCACGGCCGCGCCTCCTCCTCGCGCTCCCCGCAGATGACGTTGCAGTAGCGGCAGCGCTCCAGGTAGTTCCAAAACTGCGTGTAGTGGCGCGGCGGGCACGCGCCGCATGTCGTGGGGCTGTCCCGGCCGCAAGGCTGCTGCACAAAGGTTCCCGGGGGGCACTGGTCACACACCAGCCACTCCCCCGTCTCTGCGTCCCGCCACGGGTAGGTGGGCGCACCTGCCACCGCCCCACGCGCCGCGGCGAGCGCCAGCAGCAGGGCAGTCACCGGCCCCGGCGGAGCTCTCATGGTCTCTGTGGAGCTGCGGCGGCCTCTGGCCGCAACCTATAAGGGTCGGTCTGGCCCCGCCCCGCGAAGCCCCGCCTGCCGAGGAGGAGGGGTCGGCGACCTCGGGATCTAGGCTTTGACTCCTCCCTCCAGAGCCGGTGCCAGGGTGGTCCTGTGACGGCCCCCAGCACAAATGGCAAAGGGCAGGGCCTGACGCTGTTACCAGGCCTGGCAACTGCGGAGTGGAAGGGGTAGCGGCTTCCCCTTTGGACAAAGCAATTGGAAGGGAGACTGCCCCGATGCCCCCATCCTCCCTGGCACCCTCACCCCTCCAACCAGCCCAGGACATGAAGACACGTCCAGCAGTGCCAGCAGCTTTATTACATCTCTGTCCCTTAGTGAACACCAGGTCCGCAGAGGGCAACCCCCAGGAGGGGCAGGGCTCCCTTCCTTCCTATGGGGGCTCTGCCCAGAGGCTGGCAGCCATTCAAGTTCTGGGCAAGCACCTTCCAGTGGACCCACCCCAGACCCCAAGGTGAGCTCAGGGCCTCTCACAGGGACCCAGATCCCACTGCCATCTCAGGGGCATCACCACAGACACTGGACTGGCCTGTCAGGCAGGATCTTTGGCCCACCCCCAGCCAACAGGCAAGTGTCCAGGCAGTGCCCAGGAGGGGCAGCCTCAGCGTCCGCAGAGTGCTGAGAGGGGCTCCACGTTCACTGGGGCTCTGGCCAGAAGACCTGTGCAAGGGTCTGCTTTCTGGTGGCAGCACGGCAGCCAGGGCACTTCCTAGAGACCTGTGGAGACGAAGGGCTGGACACACTGCCAGGAACCCCCTACCCCCTACCCTTCAGCCCCACTATGGGGAGCAACTCCTGCTGGCCGTGTCCACAGGGTCACCACTGTGTCCACGGGGCCTGGCTACCAACCTGGAGGTGCTGTCGCCAACAGGCCTGGCAGCGGAGGAAGTCACAGGAGGGGCACTTGAAGAAGACCACGTCCTCCGCCCTGCAGCCTGCACATGCCATACCGGCTGCAAAGGGCCTGATGTGAGCGCCATGGGCCTGCTGCATACCAGCCCCCACTCCCAACAGTCCCTGTAGCTCCTCCCAGGAGACCTACCCCACTCCAACTGTGCCTGCCCACGGGGGAAACTGAGGGACGAGCCAGAAGCCTCTGTGTCCTCAGCCGTCCTCTGCATAAGGAAGGACGACATCTTGGTCTGGGTCTTCCTGGGGCCTAGAGACAGGATGAAGCAGGTCTGAGGGTGCCTGGCGCTTCCCTGCTGCCCACCTGCCCACCCTTCGAGGGCTGAGGGGGACTGGATGACAGGGCAGCAGGAGCACCAGACAAGCAGCCCTACCTGGACTGGGAGCCTTGCGGACAGGGTCAGAAGGCATGGCAGGGCCCCCCTCCTGGGCTCCTGGAGCCTGGGTGCCTGGGCCACTTAGGTCCACACACATCTGTCGAAAGCGCTCCTTGTGGTGTGGCCGCACGAACATGCCGAACCCTGCAGAGAGCATGGTTCAGGCCAGTTCCGCTGCCAGCCCTGCTGCCTGCCCCCTCCCACCCCAACTCCAGCCACTTGCTCTGTAGCAGGGGCAGGTCCTCAGGCTTCTCGGTGGTGAGTGCAGCCACAACAGCCACCACCTTCTCAAAGTCGTCATCCTGCTTATACGTGGTCAGTGCTGTCAGAAGCTGGCTGTAGCCAGCAGCCCCCAGGGCACGGTGGGCATCGGCCAGGTAGGCACTCACAGCAGACGGGTGCTGCTTCTTGGCTCCAGGGGCTCTAGATCCCTTGTGCAGTGGGCAGCTGGGGTCTCCTGATGGGACAGTGACGTGTCTCAGTCCAGCAGTTTCCTAGGAACTCACACCAACCTGCCCTGCTCTGGAGATCAGAGCCACAGTGGCCCCTGGCGACTCCTCCCAAGGGTCTTCCTGCTGCTCTTGACTCTAACCTGAAACCTCTTCAGATCAGTACCTGCGGGAAGTGGCCCAGAGGCCAGGTGGGGCTGGCCCTGGTTCAGCTGCTTGCAAGGGTCCAGTTGCCTGGCTGCACCCTGGGACACAGTCAGTTTGGGGTCAGACTCCTTCCTTCCTGAAGAAACAAAGAGACAAGCAGCTGTCCCATTGGTCCCTGAGGGTCCAGGGTTGCCCCAGGAGGGACAAGGTCTTTCCAAGGGGAGACCTAGCCTCAAACTCTTCTCAGGTCACCACAACAGCTGGGAAGGGTGGGACTTCTTTCCTGGGGAGCAGGCACAGGGTGGGGTGTGCAGAGGGTGACTCAGTCCCGTGACAAATATCCTGGGTGAAATCTCGTCCAGAGGTGGGGACTTCCTTACATGGGGAGAGCAGCTCCCAGGCTCTGGATGTGTAGGGCCCCTCTGGGTAGAGATGGGGCAGGTGGGTCCCCAGGACTCCCCAGGCCCAGGCTCCAAGAGGCCTGCGCCATGTGTGCTCCAAGGGCCCATGGCCCCTGAAGTGGGGTCACCTGTCTAGACCTCAAGAACAGGGTGGCTGGGCCATGTGAGGACCTGCAAGATGTGAGGACCTCAAGAGCCAGGCACCAACCCTCCTCTAGGACCTGAGGCAGAGGACAGCTCACCACTGGAGTCCAGGGCCAGTTGTGCCCTCTGCCTCTGGGGATGGTCGTGCTTGTGCGGGGAGCTGCAGCCTTGGCCCGTCAGTTGGAGGCAGACCTCCTCAAACTGCTGCTTGTGGTGTGGCCGCACGAACTGATAGAAGCCTGTGGGGAGGGAAGGGGTGGGGCTCTGGGCCTGTGGGTCCCCGGGGCTGCAGCCACCACTGGGGGGCCACCTGCATCTCTTCCAGGGAGCAGGTCAATTGTGGACCCCGGTGGCCCCCACCCCACAGCTGCAGCACAACCCCCAGGTGGCAGCCTCAGTGGGCAGGACCCTCAGTGGGCAGCCTGTGCAGGCCAAGGCACCTTGGAGCAGGCTGTGCTTCTTGGGGTCCTCGGCAAAGAGGGGGCTGAGGCGAGCTACCAGGGCCTCAAGGTCATCGGAGCTCTTGTAGTCCCTCAGAGCCTGGGTGAAGGTGTCGAAGCTGGCCTGGCTCAGTGCCTGCTTCACGGCCACCATGAACAGCTTGGCCCTGCCTGTGTCCGTGCTGGCTGCTGGGACCTCCTGCGCACACATGCCCGGTACCTGTCAGGTGGTGCAGACCCTTCCCATCCACAGGGACAGCGAGTTGCTGTTGGGGCTGCCGGGGAGGATGCCTGGCTGGCCTGGTCCGGCTGGGGTCACCAAAGGCAGCAGGAAGGGCCAGCAGGTAAGGCTGGTTTCAGCCGAGGTAGTCAGGCCTGCCGAGCACAGCGGAGGGACAGCAAGGCTCGCCCTCTTGGCTGGCAGCTCCTGCTCCTCTGCCGAGCTCCCAGCACCCACAGCAGGGGCTGCTGCAGTGGGCACTCTTGGCTTGGACCGTCTGCTCACAGCAAGGGACACTTCTCGATGTGCCAGATGTCAATCATTCCTGTGTCCCACTTCTGCCGCACACCCTAGTCCTGACCCCAGACCCTCGACCAGGACCATCTAGGCTCCCAGGCTGTCCCCTAGCTCCTCCGGCAGTCCTAGGCTCCTGGCACCCAGGTTACCCTCTCAGTGTCAGTCCCCTGGGCACCGCCTGGCTCTTCCCAGAATCAAGGAAAATAGACAGAGGCAGTGGCATCTGGGGCTTTCCGGAGCTTCTGGGACTTAACTCAGCTGCTCTTAACTGCTTTCATTGGAGACTGGGAACACCACACTCCTCACATGCAGACACGTCAGCCTGCACGCTCGTGCCGAGCCCAGCCCAGCCCAGCCCAGGGGAGACAGCCCAATTATAAGTGTCACCCCCAACCTGCCAAAGGGCCAGACCTGGCTCCTGCCCAGTGGGGAAGACGGAACCTTCTGGGAAGGAGCCCATGGGCCTGGGTGGACTTCACCACGCTACCAAAAACAAATGCAAAATGAAAAGCCCGAATCTGACAAGTCTGCAGGACTCCAAAGTGTGGTGGGAGTCCCCTGAGTGGGGGGGGGTGTGCCCAGGGACCCTGGGAGGAGACATGATACTGGCAGTGAAGGGCACACAGGCCTCTGAGCTGTTTCAGAGAGCTGAGTGGAGATTGAGATGTTCTCACAGTAGAATTGGGATGGGGTCAGAGCAGGCCAAGGTGGGACAGGGGGTGAGCGCAGTGCATGCCACGGGCCTGTCACCCCATCCAATCCTGCACCCACCCTCAGGCCTGCCCAGCTTCCTTCCCTGGGCCCCAGCCACTCCAGAGCCCGCCCCCCAGCAAGGACAGACAAGTCAGGCCAGTGCACCATTTGCACCATTTGGAGCCACACAGCCAGAGGCTCCCTCCAGCACCCTGCGTCTGCCAAAGGGTCACATACCGGGCTGCCGACCAGCCTGACTTTCCTCCTCCTGCCACGCTGCTCCTCCGCTGGCCTCTTCTCACGAGGGCCCAACAGGGCGGAACAGCCACAGGCCTGAGGGGAACACAGCTGTGTCCGACCCAGGCCTCAGGGCCCCAGAACACTGACACTGCTCCGAGCAGCAGGGCACCCCCAGCCCACTTGCACGGAACCAGGGCCCAAGCCATCCATGTCCTCTCCAGAGAGCCCGGCCCCTCACCTCCTCCGCACGGAGGGCCTCGTCGCCAGGCCCCTCAGCCAGCTGCTCACTGTGTTCCAAGGCGGCCAGCAGCCCCGCAGGCCTCCGCTGGGCATGGACGGGCTCCTGCTCGTACTCCACGCACAGACTGCCCTCAGTATCCTTGGTGACTGGCGAGCCTGCAGGAACGCATGTGGGCAGCCAAGTCCACCAAATGCCCACCAGGCACTCGGGTCACCAGTCCCAGCATGTCACCAGCCTACTGGAGGTGGCCCGCCCTCCACCCTGTGGGCCCCACCCAGCTGTGTCACCCCATCACACACACCCATGTATCGCTGCCTCAGGCTGGGGACATGCACATCCAGACTTGTGGCCTTCCTGGTGGGGAGGGGGCCTGGTGACATGGACACTGAGACAATGCCTTCTCCTTCGCCCAGACTTGGGGCAGCAGCCCGGGGGGCTGGCTCAGGCATCTAGACAGGCACAGGTGGTCAGGGGTCACACCCGGCCTCTCCCCCAGGGTGGGCATGAGGGCACATCCAGCTGGTGCTGGGGACTCACAGTCTTCTGGGCCACACGGAAGAACTGGGCCACGTCTCGGATGACATGGCCAAAGCTATCGTACACCTTGACATGGGGGCGCACCCAGGAGGGCAGCTGGGCTCTGGTGTCTGCGTGGGCAAACCTGCAGGGTGGTGGGGCCTCAGTCTAGGAACCCCGCACCCCCACCGCCCACGCCTCTGGCAGACCCGCCAGAGGGAAGAGCCAGTGTCGGGGGTGGGGGCTCTGGCCCCAGAGCTTGGTGGGAGGGGCTGCACCTGTGGTCACAGAGAAAGACGGCCCCATAGTCGTGGCGATGCCGGATCACCCGCCCAATGGCCTGGTTCACAGCCCTGGATGCCTGCTGCCGGTACCAGTCGTGCCCAGAGAGGAACTGCGGGGGCAGGGAGGGGCTCCATCAGGTCAGCTGGAACACCACCAGCCCACTCCCAGCCCCGCCCCTCACATGGCCCCCAGCCCCACCCAGGCCCACCTCTCACCTGGCCCCCAGCCCCACTCTGGGCCTTCATCTCATCCAGGAACTGCATCTTAAGGAGAACCCTGGGGTCCATGCGGGGTGGGTACGGGAGGCCTGTGACGATCACTCCACGGCCATTTATGTCTGCGAAGTCCAGTCCCTCACTAGCCTGGAGGGCAGCAGGTACTTTTTGCCCCTGTCTCCATCAAGCCCGGGACCTTCCCTGAGGGTCCCCGTGTGCCTGAACCCTCATGGTCACATGCCTCCAGGATGAACAGGGTGAAGAACCCTCCAACCTCGAACCAGGCTGGATCTGGAGTCCACCGCTCCCAAGACCCCACGACCACATCCTCATTCCCAGAACCTCCTATGTCCTTCCTGCCCACCCCAGGACCCCAGAGCCCACCCCCTAGGACCAAAAGGACCACAGCTTCCCGTATCTGCTAGACCTGGGGCTTGAGGGAAGTGACCAGCCTTTCCTGCCCATGGTGCAGCCCCAGGTCAAGAGCCCTCAGTGCCCTTGGGCACAGGGTTCAGGAGGGGAGGAAGGGCAGGCGTGTTGGACCCAGTTTCCTGCGGCCTCACCTTCCCCCGGCACACAGCCAGGAAGATGGCCCCATTGGACTCAGGGGCAGCGACTCTGGCGTAGAAAGCCTCCATCACCTGGAAGGGGAGGCTGGTCAGCCTAGCCCGGTCCCTGACCCCTCCACCTCCTTGAGCAAGCCCCAGCAATCACCCTTTGAGACAAAGCACCCCAGCCTGGAGGCAGGCCAGCAGGCCCAAGCAGCTCCTTCACGGCACAGCTTCCAGGCCAACCTAGACTGGCACCCAGCACCTGCTCTCCATTCCCAGAGAACACAGGGTCTGGGGCTGGGGCAGGAGGAGTGGGGTGGGGTCTGCTGCTGTCATCTCTGAGCCCAAATTTCCTAAAAGGCCAGCAGGACCTCAGCCAGGGCCTGAGGGTGGCCTGAGCCCAGGGCAGCCAGGGGTGGGGGGCCTGGGACCCGGACCTCCGAGAAGCCTCCTTTGCTCCTTGGTTCCACGAACAGGGGCTTCCGGACCTCCAGCTTCCTGGCGAAGTCATGGGCCTATGGGAGGAGACTTCTCAGATGAGGTACACGCCCAGTCCTCCTGCAGACTCTTGGCTGTTTGGGGCTCCCCCTCCACACCCCATCCCAGAGAACACTGGAGGGGGAACGCACTCGCCAGAACTCCAGGCTTTTCTCCATGACTGGGTAGGAAGGGAAGAAGACCAGGAGCCCGTGCGGGACCACGCGGGAGATGTTGCCTGCAAGTGCCATGGCCTGGGTCAGTGGGAGAGGTGTCCGCAGAGCCCCTCCACCCACGCCCCCAGAAGACCAGGCAGGACAGGGAGTTGGGGGGCCACCCGGGCACTCACTCAGCACCTTCCCCAGGGAGGACAGGCACTCATCAGAAAACCTGCAGAGAACCAGGGGGCTGCTGCCACGAGGGACTGGCACTCACTGCCCGCCTTGCCCAGCTGACCCACCAGGCCCCCTACCGTCTGTCAAAGGCAGAGCTCAGCTGGGCTCCATCGGGGCCTTTGGGGATGACTCCCACCCAGATCTGGTGCTGGTTGATGACGTGTGGGTTCTCCAGGCAGACTGGGAAAGGGCTGGAGGGAGGTAGGGGTGGCCCCTGAGAAATTCTGAACCTTAGCACCCCGCGGCCCAAGGCAGGGGTCTGGCTTCAGGACGCGCCCCCACCCCCACCCAACCCCGGGGGCACAAGGACCTGCCCTTACATCTGCATCTCCAGGCTGAAGGAGGCCACGGGGGTCAGTGTGCCGCTGGTGAGGATGAGGGTGCGGACACCCTGGCGGACCAGCTCACGCATGCTGTGCCCGGGGCTGAAGCACCAGTAGCTCAGCACCTTTCCTGCAGGGGATGCACATGATGCCCAGCTGCCAGCCACACAGCAACCAGCCTCCCTGACACGTGGCACTGGGCCCTGAGTCCCAGGTGCGCAAGTCTGCCCAGGGGCCTGCCTGAGTCAGGAGCTGAGCCTGGGGCTAAGTGCTTCCTCGGGAGCCCAGGAACAGCAAGCACACCGGAGAAGCCCCTCAGCACCCCGGGGTCAGAAGAGGAGGGCGCTGCGGTCACTTCCAGAGAGATCAGCCCGCTCCAACCCCAGAGGTCCCTGTGGGTCAGGGCATGAAGAGCCAGTCCCCTCCCTACACACCAGGTGGGGCTGCAGAAGAGGGAGGAGGGGCGCAGGCCCA
Source organism: Moschus berezovskii (assembly GCF_049115385.1). Lineage (NCBI taxonomy): Eukaryota > Metazoa > Chordata > Mammalia > Artiodactyla > Moschidae > Moschus > Moschus berezovskii. The sequence goes on along the minus strand of NC_142474.1, from coordinate 30,318,095 downwards.
TAGCCCCCAGAGGCAGGGAGCCAGTACAGACACCTGCAGGACAGACATGCCTGCCTGCCCGCCGTGTTCCACAGACCGAGACGGAAACAGCAAACGCGGATGCTGGCACTGCGACTCTGGGGTCATAGCCACATCACAGGCCAGCAGTGACACTTCCAGAAGTGAACCAGAGAAGACTCTTCCAACCTTTAGGATGGGACCTGCCCTCAGTGTGGAGGATGGAGGCGGACCCGGGCCCATACTGTCCTAGGCCAGCCTGCCCCAACAATGATGGGAGTGACCACGGAGGATGCTGGGGACCAGGAACCCAGCCTTGGGGCACTCTGGCTTCTCAGAAGTTCGGATTCTCAGAAGACGGGTGGCACCTAGACAAGGCTGGACTGACAGGCGGCCAGGAGCCCACAGCTGGACAAGGCGCCACCCCAGCTCAGGGGGAGCATGTCCCTGCCCATGAGGAGCCAAACCTGGCTTTCTGGCCGCCGTGGTGTTCCAGACATCTGATCGCTGAGCTGTCCTCCGGTGACCTGCATCCAGGTGGATGTGCACCTGGAGGGGCGGAGTGCACAGGTGTCCCAGGAGGGGTCAAGTATCCCAGGACAGGAGTGCACGTGTGTCCCAGGCCCCGCTCAGAAGCCCATCCCGGAGGCAGCCCCACCTTGTAGGACTGAGACGCCAGCCCCACCGTGGGACCAGGGTCACCTTCGGCAGAGTCCACGCTGAACACAATCTGGAAGGCAGAGATGAGGGATGAGGTAAGCAGGACACAGCCGAGACTGCCTCTCCTGACATGCTGCTCCCACGCAGGAGAGACAGGCACTCAGGGCATGGTCATCACCTGCCACTGCCTCCAAGCCGACAGGCTGAGCCGACAGAGCTGCCCCGTGCAACACAGCAGTCCTGCTGGCCCCTCCTTGGCAGCCAGTCCGCACCTCTCATGGGCCCAGGTCAGCAGCTCGCCTCCCCCTCTCCCCCAGGGCTGGCTCAGGGCCAGGGCAAAGGACCCCAGTTTACTCCAAGGTCTAAAAGGATGAAATTAATCCCTAAGTAAAACAAGTAGAATTGTACTCTTGGTGAAGGCAACAAGCCAAGAAAAAACAACAGGAGAGACAAATATTGGAGCAGAAAGTACCAAACACTAAACATTACAAACAACATGACTGTCAACTTAGAAAACCCAGGAAACAGAATTACAAACATTTAGAATGAAAAGAAAACTTAGTGAGACAGCTTTACACAAGACCAACAGATACAATTCAATAGGTTTCTCACACACAAGCACCGGTACATTAAAAAGATCCCTTTCTCAAGAGCAACAAAAAGTATTTAACACTCGAAATATTTAGGACACAGATGTTACTTCCTCCAGAACAGACGGTACAGCTGCCCTGGAGAACAGAGACCAAGCCTCGGGCACCCCTCTGGACATCACAGAGCCCCGGCTCGCCCCATAACAGCCCAAAGGTCCAGGAGTCATGGCCTAGGCTCAAGAGGCTCTCACAGAAAAGGAACAAGCCGATGGACACCTGGCCGGCAGAGAAAAGGCCAAGACACATGTAGAAGGAACAGTGTGTTCCACACCCTCGCACTCCCAGGGGCCTCATGCTGGGCTAGACACTGACCAGAACCTCGACTTCTACCCGGTACCTATGAGAACAGAAGACTGGCACCACCAGCAGCTGGAGGCAGCTTTATCCACCACACCTTGCTACAAATGGATCAGCACCCTGTTTGTGGCAAACTCCTACAGGACCCAGGGGACGTGGGTGCAGGGTCAAGAGGAGCAGCAGGTACCCTGTAGCACTGTGTGAGACCCCAGAAGCATGGCCTGTGGCACAGTGCAGCCTGTGAGGAGTAAGTGCCAAGGGCAAGAGGAGCTTTAAGAAGTTTTTCCATCATCCAGATGGCAAAACACCTGGCCGAGTAATTTACCAAAGTATCCGCCTGCAAGGACAGGTCCACACACATGACACCATCCCAGAGCGGAGGCCATGCTGGCAGGTAAGGCCATTCTGGGGCTATGGCTTCCTTTGCAAACCCATGCCGTGGCCCCAGCGCAGCTCCCACACTTCAAGGGATGGGAGAAGTTTCAGACCACAGTGCGGTCGTCCTGTGCTAAGTGACGTAGACATGGGTGGGTGGGGGAGGGCCAGGTGTGGCTCCCTCCTGGCTGGGCTCTGGCGCCAGCCCACCGGCAGCTCAGCACTCTACCCTGGGGGCTCTGTCCTGTCTGTGTGGCAGGAATGGGACTGGAAAGGCAGCCAGGCTCACAGAGAAGGACCCTCTAGCGTGCGGTCCTTCAGGCCTGGGCTCTGCCTGCTTCCTCGTGGCACTTCCATGCCAGGGTAGCAGGCATCCAAGGCCTCCACCGTCTGTGTGGTGACCCGTCACACCTGCTGGGTCTCTGGGAGTCCCAAGTCCTGACTGCAGGGCCCTGGCCCTGCCCTTCCAAGCAGACCCTCCCTCATGGCACTCTCTGCCCACCCCTCCTGCCTCTCCTCACAGGGCCCTGGGTTCCAGGCCTATGCAGCCCCACCCCTCCCTGGATACCCATTTATGGAGTGGGTTCCTCCCTGCCCCAGACTCTTTGGAGCCCAAACACCACTAAGCCCGTGGCTTTGGAATCTCCTTTGGCAGCTGCTCTAAGCGGCCCCCGCGGGTGACTCAGCATCCTCTGCTGCCTGAACTGCCTGTAGGCCATTCTCTTTCGCTGGCACGTCCTGTCCCCTCCAGCTGGAGGAAGCGTGACCCGGCAGTTACTCATCTCACATCCCAATATGACGAGCACCTGTGGGCGTGGCCAGGGGCCCCGCGGATGCCACCCATGCAGTGGAAGAGGGCACATGGCCTTGGAGACACAGCAAGGCCTGGGGAGCGGGACAAGGTGGGGTGACAGTGACAGGCACTGCTGGGCAGGTGAGCCAGGGCCTCAAGCCCACTGAGCCCAAACGCAGCCAGGGACCCCCCCACCGTGACCCCTTGCGGCACAGGCAGCCACACGCATGCTACACAGGGCCTCTGGTGCCATGTCCCAGGCAGCAATGGCCATGAAGGGGCCTCTGCTGAAAGGCCCAGCGAGGAGGAACAAAGGCCCTGAGCCACCCAGCTAACAGAAGACAGGCCCAGCTTGTCCACCTGAGTGGAGGAGGTGCCTCAGCCGAGCCCGAGGAGGATGGCACATCAGGGGCAGGAGGTGGGGACACCAGCAGCTCTGAGGCACACGACAGCTCCTGGTCCCCTGGCCTAGGGAAGGTGGGGTCTGCATGTGGCCAAGAGGGCCTTGTGCCCCACCTCCAAGAAGATCCCAAAGCCCAGAGTGAGGCTGGCCTGGCCCAGGGATGTGCAACCGACCACTAATCCCAACACCGGCCCTAGGCCCCACCAGTGCTCACAAGTGTCACCTGGACACACCCACCCATCCATGTCTGGACACCCTCTGGTGGGGCTGGCCCAGCAATAACAGGGCACAGTGTCTGTGCTCCCCTCCCCGCCACCCTGGGATCCACTTATCATTAACTTTCCCCTGAAGAGCTGTGTCAGCAAGAAACGAGAAGAGCCGACAGTTGGCCAGGCCTGTCCGAAAATCTGGGGGACCCGCTGCCCGCCTGGTCCCATCCTCAAGGCCTGAAACAGGTGCCCAGAGTGAGAGGAACCCCGCATTGCGGGGCTGACCTGAAGCATGTGCTGGGGGAGCTGGCCCTGCCGCCAGTCTAGCACCACCAGCGGTCCAGAGAAGGAAGCCCCCACCTTCCATCGGGGAGAAGAGGCGCCACCTGCTGGCGGCAGTCAGTCCCTACCTGGATGATGTCCGCCAGCTTCTGCAGGCCTGCAGTGTTGGTGAACAGCCCGGCACCTGTAAGGGCAGCGGTGTCGGCAAGGGGCGGGCCCTCAGCAGACAGTTCTCCCCTCTTCCCAGGGGGTCTCCTTCAGGTCAGCAGGACAAGCACACAGGCTGCTGGGGTTGCCCAGGGGCCAAGAGCACAGCAAGGCTGGGCGCCCCCAGGGAGACCAATGGGGAGTGGCCCCAGGGAACCCTCTGGGTGGAAACAGCATGGAGGTTTGGAGGAGAGAGTGGTGGGGCCCACGGTTCATTGGCCACCCAGCCCCTCAATGCTCTTTCCTGAAAGGGGCTGACCAGGAAGACTGCTCTTTATGGGACACATGTCATCAGACACGCTAAGGACGCAGCCTCCCAATCAAAAAGCAGTCAGTGGGCCAGAGGAAGGGGCTGCCCCAGTGAGTGGCCAGGACTCACGTCCTGCCAGGTGTTGGATGAGCTGGTCCAGGGAGTCAAGGATGCAGTCCTTGGTCTGAAACGTGATCTGGGCGTCAGCAAACAGCTCGAAGATGTAGCTACGAGAAAGAGGTGGCTTGGCTGCACTGTGGGAACCTGACAGCCATCAAGGCATTTTAAGTTTCCTTCACCTACAAACAAGCTCTGAGCCTCCAGGGAGGCCCAAAGCTGGAGGGGAGTGGCCTTTCCCCTCAAAAGCCCCCATGGGGAGGAAAGCAGTCTGCCTGAGACCTGCATACCCAGAGAAAGACCTGGGCTTGAGGCTTAGGCCTCAGATGGAAGCCTCTCTGGAGTGGAGGCTCTGGGCAGGGCATCCAGGGAGCAGTTCTGGAAAAAGAGTTGGGAGGAGGTGGGTAGCTGAGGAAACCTGCAAATGTGTGAGCCTAGGAGATGCCTGGGCCATGTGGGGAGCAACTGGGCCCTTAGAGGGTCTGAGCACAGCAGAGCAGGTGGGGCTCAGGGCCTGTGTCCTGAGCTGGCACAGCTGGCAGCACCTGCTCTTCCTCCCAACAGAAGGTGGCGCTTCATTCTAAAGGGCAACTGCAGACAGAGGGCTGGACCAGAGGAGCGAGTGGTCCCAACTTTCTCAAGGACCAAATGAGATGCTGGCAGCCACTCCAGGGCCTCCAGGATGGGAAGACTCCCTGCATTGTGACCCAAGACCTTCCCTGCACACCCGCCCACTCCAGCCCTCACCTCCCAGGCTTGGTGACACCACTGTCGCCTCCAGGCAGCTCCACAGCATCGATGGCCCCCTCCAGGCGAAGCAGAATCACTGTGGCAGGAGGGGGCTATCAGGTTGGGGCTGTCGGGGTCCAGGGCACAGGCAGGAGAAGAGGGGCACTTACTCTTCAGCTTGGCGAGGTCTTCCAGCTCCAAGTTCAGCCCTGGGGAGGGAAAAGTGCACATGCACAAACCTACTTCCAGCTCCACTGGCTGCCCTAAGGAACCAGGATGCTGGCGTGGAGGGCAGGACGCCACAGCAGAGAGCTGGCCCTGGAACCCACGCTGTCCCAGTTGGACAGGAAACAGCAGCCTGAGCTGGGTGGGGGCAGGGCATCACCTTCGGAAGGACCCAGGGACACACACCAATCATGGTTCTGATCTGCATTTCCCTGACAACCAATGGGCTCCATTTTCTGTGAGCATATTGGCCATCTGTGTCTGTTTATATCTTCTGCCCATTTTTAAACTGGGTTGGGTGGTCATTTTGTTAAGGGTTTCCTCCATACTTTAGATACATACCCCTCATCAGATATATTATTTGCAAAAAATTCCTCCTGTTCTGTGAAATATCTTTGGTTTCTTTTATTTTTGTGCTGTGTTGTGTCTTTGTTGCTCGCGGGTTTTTTCTAGTTGTGGCGAGCAGGGGCTACTCTTCATTGCCTATGTCAGCTCTGTGGCAAAGGGATTGGAGGCTACATGATGCTGAGACCTGGAGATGAGGAGATCACCCTGGATTGTCTGGGGACCCTAGGCAGGATGGCAGGTCGTCAAAGGGTCAGGGAAGATGGGGCACTTCCCCGAGAAGCTGGGAAAGGCCAGGAGACGGAGCCTCCTCCACAGCCTCCAGTGGAGGCGGCACTGAAGACCCTCCCAGGCTTCCGGGGGCCATGAAAGAACACATGTGCTGCTTCAAGCCACATCTGGGTATTTCCTTTAGCAGTACTGGGAAATGAACACAGCTGTAACGTGTGCTATCACGTTACAAGATTCAACTACCTTATATTAAAAAAAGGCTATTTAAGTTAACATGTTCTGAATTGAATTGTGCCCTCCAGAAAGTTATGTTCAAATCCTAAACCCTGATCCCTGTGAATGTGACCTTATCTGCAGACACAGTCAGTTAGGATGAGGTCCTAGCGTACTGGGCTGGGCCTTCAGCTGGTGACTGATGTCCCAAGGTGGGAGGACACGGTGTGAAGATGGAGCCAGACTGCAGTGACGCGCCTACAAGCCCGGGTCTGCCAGCAGCTACCAGACCTGGGGAGCATGCCCCAGGAATCACAGGAGCCGCCCGGCTGACACCTGACCCCGGCACTGCCTGGGTACAGTACTTAGTTAGGGCAGGCCTGGGAAACTGACACATGACATGGAGCAACACAGAACAGTTTGCTATTTAGTCTCTTAGTTTCCACCTCTAACACAATAACTATCTGTAGATGTGACTCACAAAAACAAAACTTAGTAAATTTCCAGAACTGAAAGTTTAAGAACATAAAGGGTCCTGAAGCTGACACGTCTGACAACTTCTGTGTTAAACACACAAAGCCATTTACAAACCCACTCTCCCCACAACACAGCCTGTGAGTGTGACAAGAGAGGACCTGAGACCCTCACAGAGCAGGGTAGAAGCAGGCAGCCTGGTGGGAGAAGGGGCCTCTGCTCCCTCCGGAGTCTGTCCACATGTCCCAGTCCCTGCAAGGGACTGGGAAGCGAGGGCTATTCACACCCTGCTGCAGCTCGTGTGAGGACACAGTGGGATATGGAAGATGCCCACAGGGCAGGCGTGAATGCAACAGACCCACAACAACTCAACAGCAAAACGCTTGCTACCAAGTGGTCCGGGTAAACACGTGGCTCACTAACTACCAAAGGTCGTGCAGAATCCATGCACACACTAACCACACATACACTAACCACACACACACACTGACCACATACATACACTACCCACACACACACACTGACCGCGTCCGCCAAGACCTCTACGCACACCCTGATCACTGCTGAGACAGAAAAAGAGGGTGAGGACTCCGAGAACATTTCATGCGCACGATGCTTGCAGGTTGTTACTGAACATCCCTACAGCTAACACCCCTGGTTTTCAAGTCTACCCAGAAGTAGATCCACGCCGCAGGAAGATGGTAGAAAGGACTTGAGAAAGTGCTGACTCACTGGGCTACCCAGCCCCCTAGTCTGTGAGGCTGAGAAGCTACTTATACAGACTGACAAATGATGTTTCCAGAAGCCGAATGGAAAGAAGCGTGCTGGGCAGACTGGCCCCCGTCCTCCTTGTGGTCCCCACTGCGAGCTCACCTGACCCAGCGGAGTCTGCGCTGAACTCCGGGTGGAGCTCGGCCTGCTGTGCCACCTTGGTCCGCTCCTCCAACACCTGGTCAATCACGTCCAGCCCCGAAGCCACGTCGTGGGGCGTCAAGTCGAAGGACGCGGCCTCCTCGCACATCTTCTCCTGTAAGCCCAAGTCCACCTGTCACGGGGCTCCGGAAGGCAGACGTGGGGCGGGGGGGCACAGGAAGAGGAAGTGAGAGCCCCCCAAGCCCCACCCTGTGATCTCAAGGCCAGCTTTCAAATTGGTCCAGAGGTGGATGTCTGCTCCAGACAGTGTTGAAAAACTATTTTGTTTGAGTTGCCATTATTAATAAATTTCCCATTAAATTCTGGCTTCTAGCTACTCTCGAGTCAAAACCGGCCCACTGCCCCTATGGCAACAACTGCCTGGAATCAAGTGGGGCTGAGGCTGACCACCTCAGTCCCAGGATTCCAGGCTCCCCAAGTGGTCAAGGCCCACCACTCCTGGAGACACGGTCCCTGGGCCCTGGCAGAGGCCGCAGAACAGGTGGGGCGGAGCAAGCAGGTGACGGAGGCAGCCAACAGGGACAAAGGGAAGAGAAGGATGAGATGGCAGGAGGAGTCTGGGGTCTTGTGTGGAAATGGCGGGCACAGGCTGGAAGCCCGCCTTGCCCAAGTTTGCTTGGTCCTGACAGTGGGGCACAAGGGTCTGGACAAGATGGCCCAGCTGTTCTGTGTGAGGAAGGGTATGTCGGGAGGCCCCCAAATATTTACCACATTGTGAGCTTCATCAAAGATCACGACCGTCCCCTTCAGGTCGATGCCGTGTGCACGACGACTCTACAGCAAGAGGCGGGACGGTGGGCTGGGGCTGCTGTGCCCGGGCTGCCCTGTGGTGTCCAGTGGGAGGACACCGACCCTGGGCAGTCCCTCACTCCCGCCACCCACCCAGCTGTGCTGATGAGGGAGGCTGGTCCCCCAGCGCCAGCCTGCGGCTCCCAGCGAGGGTCTAATACTGGAACCAGAACCAGAAAGGGCTCCTTCGCTGGCACCTCTGAGCCTGGGACCTTCTTGCCATCAGGCACTGTCAGCTGCGCAGGCTGAGGCCTCACCTTGGCATCCAACAGGTAGTTGTAGGGCATGAAGATTATATCCGCCTGCTGCTTCAGGTTCCGAGACAGGTAGTAGGGGCACAGCCTGCAGGGGAGGAGGTGCTGGGGCACTTCATGGGCAGGGAGGCTTGCCACCCCTCATACATCCGTCCTCAACCGTGTGAGTGGACCACTCACTTGTGTAAAATCTATAAAAGCCCCAGGCCCACTCCTGCGCAGGTCGATGAGGCGGGAGGAAAGGGGACAGCCGGGTCTGTGCCCCCACGACCAGAGCCCTGAATCCATGAGGTCACAGGAGATGTCGGGGGTGGGGGGCACATCAGGTGGAAAACAAGCTGAATGCCTGGGGAGTAGAGCGGGGCTGAGGGCCAGGAAGAAAGGTCTCACTTCTTACTTCACAGTCCTCACAATTGCCATGTACCTTCATACCGAACGACGTTAGTTTCATGATTTCAAAAGGAAAGAAATGGATGTGCCTCTGCAAGTGGAGGAAGCCCAGCCTGGGGAGGCCAAGAGGGGAGCTTACTTGTGCTTGGTCCCGCTCCTGACCAAGTCCTCGATATCCAGGATGGGGGTAGCCAGCTCCTGCTCCAGGCTCTTCTCTGGGGACACGGGTGGGAGTGAACACAGGCTTTCAGGTCCACTGAGTCCCCCTGGACCACAGGGGTCACCCGGGATGGAATGGCTCCAGGCAGCCCCGGGGAGGCCACCAAGCCTCAACCAAGTCCTGAGGGAGCCCTGCTCTGTGCTTTAGAAGGCAGCCTCAGGGAAGAGACTGAGGGCAGTGGGAGGGGCCTGGGGCAGTGGGGGTTCTGCAGCCCAGGGACCAGCAGGCACCAGGTCAGAGGGTACTTCACTGTAGGCCAAAAGCTACCCCCAGCTCCCCACCCCACCCTGGCCTCCTGGCCCCTCCCTCCTCAAGATCCCTCCAGGTGAGAGGGACGCTGCAGGTGAGGGCTGGTCCAGCAGAGGGAGCAAGCTGACCCACAAGCTGCTGTGGAAGGTAGCTGAGACCCCCAAGAGAGATGCTCTCCAGAGACCCAGTACCTAGTCTGTCCTGGGGGCTGCTCACATTGGCATTCCTACCTGGCAGGCACATCAATTCCAGACTCCTAGAAGGGACAGTTTAGGCCTGGGGAACCTCCCCTACTGGGCATAGCAGGGACCCTCCTGAAAAGCCCAGTCCCTCAGCCCCTGTGTGGGCTCCTTCGCCAATGTCACAAAACACAGCCCAGGTGCCCCCACACATAGGAGGCCACTGAGCTTGATCCTCAGAGGTGCCCACATTCCATGCCCTGCAGCATGCTCACTGAGGGGAGGAGGTGCCGCCACGAGCTCTCTCACCTTCCACGTTGTTGTAGAAGTGACAGGAACGACTTGCCACCTTCCTGCGGCACAAGTGGACCTGGGGGAACACAAGGTCTGGGCTTGTGTGACAACTGCAACCTGCCCTCCCTTTGCCACCAGTCAGGCACCCCACCAGTTCTTCACCCTGCTCCCCTACCCCATCTTCCAGGGGCACAGCTGAGGCCCTAAAGCCCGGGCAGCCCCCACAAAGCAGCAGCAACAGAACCACAGAAGCAGGATGGGAACACACCTGCATGTGGTTACTCTCCTGCTTCTTCACCTCAGGGTGGATACACAGCTGCTCCCGGGAGCCCAGAACACACACTCGGGGCCTGGCAGAAGAGAGGGCAGGCGCCCAAGGATCAGAGGGCAGGGGCCCCAGTGCCATCCAATGGCAAGAGCCATGAGTTGTACTGGGAAGCTTGGGCTCACTCGCCCAGGCAACCAGAGGGGGCAGGCAGGGCAGAAATCTGCCCTGGGACTGAGAGGGGCTTTCCCTGCAGCTTAGCCCAGCCTGAGTCAGGGTCCAGGGCAAGTGAGGAAGCAAGGCTGAGAAATGAGGTTAGGCCTCTGGAAGGCCCCTCCACCTCCACGCTCCCCTCATGGGAGACTGGAAGAAGGGGACACAGCCCTCTTGCAGAAGCTCCGGGAGCTCCAACACAGGGCAGAGCCCCACCTCTGCTGCCCCACCCACACCTACAGCTGACATTCTGATGGCCACAAGGAGCTCAGGATTCTAGCCCAGTAAGGGTGCCCCAGGGTGGAGTCCCGGCAGACCACCCCCCTACCCACCGGTAGGAAGTGTTTCGGAGCTCGCTGATGACCTGCGTGAGCTGTGAGTGAGTCCTGGAAGCATAGATGATCTTTGGGATGTCCATGTAGCAGGCTGCCCAGCACAAGAAAGGACAGATCACGGTTACAGGCACTCAGCTAAGTCCACCCACAGACAGCTAAGCATCAGGTGCCTGAACTCATGACCAGGAAGCAAAGCAGTGGGTCTCTGCAAAGTCCTCATTTGTCTGTAAGGCTCTGACCCTAGGTTTACAGCTAGGATGATGAGAAGTGGCGTGGCAGCTACAAAGCCCCCTTCCTTCCCCACCTCCCTGCCAGGAGGCCAGGAGTGGGGCAGAGGGAGCATCACCTGGGACATCTCCTTCCGGAATGGCGTTCCCCCAGGACGCCAAGGTGCGGTCGGGAAAGAGCTCCCCTGATGCCCTCTCGACGATCCTGCGGGCAGAGACCGCATCTCGGAGGTGCTCTCGCCAAGCCAGCGTGCTGCAGAGAAGGCACAGTGTCTTCCCTGTGCCTGTGGGGCTCTCCAGAATGCCGTTCACTTTCTGAATGGGGTGGGAAACAAGGTCAGGGGGGAGCAAGGGGCAAGCACCGCAGGCCACACAGCCCACCTGAGACCAGCCCAGCAGCCAGCAAAGGGCATAAAATTCCACAAGATCTTTCCACTCCCAAACCAAAAGCTGGAGGTTAGGTCAGTACACATTAGCAAACAATTTGCAGAGCATTACCCAAAACACCACAGTATCTTCTAACATGCTATAAATAGGAAGATGACTAATTAGGTGTCAAGTCTCAAAATAGGAGTTCCATTCTACAATTCTGGATCTAAGCATTTACACGATCTTGATGAGATCTGATGGCCTACATAGCTCTCAGCTGGGAGCCTGAGTGGGAAGCCTGGGCAGACACGACGCGCCCAGCTGCAGATGCAGCCCTTGAGGGCTGGGGGCTTGGGCAGAGACAAGAGAGCATGCCCAGAAAGCCAGCAGGATGCTAGCGACACCCCATGAGGTTTAATGACCTCCCCAGATGAGGGCTGAGTACCAGCTGCCCCTCTGTGTGGAAATACGTCCTCCAGATCCTCAGATGGCTGGCTGCTTCTCATCGCTGGGCCTCAGCTCACACACCACCTTCTCAGTGAGGTCCCCCAGGTGCTCTTAAGCCTACCACCTTATGCCTTTCTTCATAACACTCATCACCATCTAAATTACCTTTTTTTGATTTATTTGTTCAGCATCTCTCCTACCCCACCTAAAACATGAGCCCTATTTATGGCTAAGGCCCACATCCATAAGAGCAGCATTACCAGCAGGACCTGGCCAGAGTTAACAAGAAGGTACATGTACTGATGCATTAGGTCTTTGCAGAGGCTCTACCCACGCTGACCCATCCCCAGGTACAAGCCCCTCAGTCTGTTGCCTCACCTTCTGCAGACACTCCAAAACCTTGCTCATGTACTCCTCTTGGCATTTGTATGGCTGGAAAGGGAAGTCCACTGTCACACCATTCAGGGTTATCTTGGGCATACTGGTCTACTCTTGGGGGGACACAGAGGTTGGCTGAAGTGAAGGCTGTGTGGGTCTGCGAGACAAAACCCCCTCTGAACATCTCAGAGTCTCAGCGGCTTCAGGCAAGTGATGCCAGCCTGCACTGCGGGGACACGGAGCCTCTCTCCACGCGAGATCCTACAGCAGAGACGGAAATGACAACAAGCCTGTGTCGAGCGAGCTTTTCCCGAGTGCCAGGCCACTTCATCATTTCCCGCAGGTAATGCCTCCCGCGGACAGGTCCGAAGGTGAGCCTGTGACATCCCATCACAAGGGGCTCGGAGAGGTGTCGTCCCTGCCCTGTTCTCCCGCCCCACGCAGCTCCACCGAGCTCCTGGAGAGGCAACAGAAGAGATGCAGGTGCAGTTCCACGTGCTCCACCCGCAATAACACTGCACTGACCTCCGCCACAGCAGAGGAGCCCGTTCCCAGCAGCGCTCCCCCCGGCCCGCTCCCCCCCGCCCACCCTGGGCGGCTCGGAACCTCCCACACCTGCGGCTCCCACCCTCGGTTCTCTGGGCCATCTCCATCCCTCCCAGGCGGGCAGCGAAAGAACACGTGTGCTGCTCTGACCAGGGACGCGAATCCGTGCGGCGCCCAGCATACCACCAGGCCTCCCGAGGCCTGGTTTCGCCTAGACACTGGAACTAACTGCCCGCGCTCCAAAACCCCGCCCGGCCGCCCTTCCCGCGGGCCCGGCCCACTCCGCGAGCGTAGAGCTGGGCACTACGCACCCCACAATGCAGCGCGGCAGAACCGCCAGCGCGCGATCTGAGGGTGGCGCGGGGCCTGCCGGGAGTTGCAGTGATGGAAGCCGCTGCTGGAGCACAGGTTCCAGTGCTCGGGTCTCCGAGGGGAGCCTTACACGAGCGGGGTCCCCAGGACTTCGCCCCAGTCCGGCCCACACACCACCACCGTGTCCGCAGCCGGCAGTCAGTCTGAGTATGCGAGCTTAGGCGCGCCGTCTTCCCTGAACTCCCTGCACTTCCGCCGCCATTCCCAGTCCCTTGCGCAGTGCTCCGGCCGGAAACTGCTCCCCTGAGGGTGCGCGCGCTGCTCGCGAGCTGCGGTCCAGGTCCCACCAGCCCCTTCCGTTGACCCTGAGCCCAGGGCCCGCCCCTTCTCGCCCGGGGGCACGAACCTAGGATCCTGCCCGGCTCCTTTCTCAAAGTCATACTACCGGGGCCTCCGTTCCACTTCCCGCCTGGCCTGAGCCAAGTCCTCTCAAACAGCTGCTCACGCAACTGTACAAACCTTCTGACAGGTTTCCTGTGGTTTCCACCTTTTCTTGAAACGCCCAGAGGTCTTTGTAAGACTTGACTGAGCTTTGTAAGACTTGATCACTCTCAGATTTCGCAAATGGCTGCCCCTTGCCCGTGACTCGGCTCCTGAGAGCCTCATCCGTTCCTCTCTTTACTGTCCTCTGGGTCCAGCCGCTTTTTCGGCCAATGTCCCCAACTGGTCAGGGCGGGCCCTCTGAATCCCCAGCTCCCAGCACCAGCTGGCAGTCAACAGGAAAGTTCCAGGGGTCTGCGCAGCTCTCCTTGGTTAGAAATGTTTGTCTAGGTGACCCCAGTATGCTCTGGAAAGCACCAGGAAGAAATTGACGGTGCAGTGGCAGCCGCAGTCCTCTAGCCAGGCTGATTTTAGAGGGTCCCGAAAGCCGCTTAATGTCCAGAGGTTTTCCTGCTGGTAGCACGTTAATGCCCATGTGTGTTTAGGCTCTTGGTCTGGGATCATGCTTGGGAAGCCCCTGGCACACGCTGGCATCTACCCATGCCCACCTGTTCCAGTAAGGGAATGGCAGAGTGTCTATCTCAACAGGGAGTTTGGAGAAGATGAGGAGACCTGGAACACACTTGCTGGATGTTAACCTGGCACACTTTCCAGTGCCATCTATGCAGGCTTTAACATGTTTGTCCATCCAGCAAACCATCCCTGAGATAAGTGCGTCTATGACCCACTCCTTACAGGTGAGGAAAAGAAGCACACTGTTGTCAGCGGTTAGTAGATTTCCCAAAGTGAAAGTGTTAGTTGCTCAGTCGTGTCCAACTCTTTGTGACCCGATGGACTGTAGCCTGCCAGGCTCCTCTGTCCATGGGATTTTCCAGGCAAGAATACTGGAGTGGGTAGTCATTCCCTTCTCCGGGAAATCTTCCCAACCCAGGAATCAAGCCCAGGTCTCCTGCATTGCTGGCAGATTCTTTACTTCTGAGCCACCAGGTGAAAAGATGGCAGCAAGTCCCAGAGCCAGGAGTCCTACCCTTCCCCTCCACACCCCCCACCCTCTAAGAGTAGTGGCATTTTCTCCCACAGAAGTCCAAGGGAGGGAAGTCCAGGACCCAGAGATTCAGCAAACCCTGGGCCATACTGGAGCTGAGGACCCTGGTCACACATTGTGCATCAGGACCACCTGCCCAGCCTCCTAAAATTATAACATGTAAGTGCTGTGGTCCTACACCCTGAGAGATGAGCAGAAAGGGACATGGAGGCCACATAGCAAGCCCCAGGAGGCCGGCACAGAGATCTCAATCAAGTCAGTGAACTTGCACTGAGTGTCTGCTCTGGTAGGCTTTGTGGGACTCCCATGGTGGACCAGCCCCCATGTGGGCCACAGGACAGATGGTTACCTATTATGCTCAATGAGTGTGCACATCAAGGTTCTTGGCTCTCCTCGTCTCTGCATGTTCCCGGTTTCCCCAGAGTTCTGCTTCTGGCTCCAGGACTCCGTTGCTTGTGGAGTCAGTCCTTCTCTTGGCCTAGTGGCTCCGTCCCTAAAATGGGAACAACACTCCATCTGCCTGACTTCCCATCCCCAAAGAGGTGATGCTTACTCCGGGAAAGGCCTTCCCTTTGAGGGTATCAAACAGAACTCAGTCTGGGGAGGAAGCAGGCAGGTCACCACTCACCAAGTGTGCACACTTCTCCTACACCACTGGGGATTAACACCATTACCTCATCTCACACCTGAGAAATGGAGGCCCAGGGAGGTCAGAAACTTGCCCTCAATCACACAGCAAGTAGATGTCAGAGCAGGGGTTGGATCCTGTCTCTGTCTTCCTCCAAAGCTTTGTTCTAGGCCTTTGCACGTTGATTTACCCTCTTTGCCTCAAGTTGCTCATCCTCTGGGAGGCCCCTGGAGGCCTTCCAGACCAGCCCCCACCCACACCATCCATGATTTGCTTTCCCTCAGCACAAGCCTGGGCACAAAAAAGGCACCTCCCAGCCTTCACTGGCCTCAGAAGAGCTCTCCAACCCCACCCTGACGTTGAAGCCTGCACAGCCCCCGGGGAATTGGGTGCTATCTCCACCAGCCCCCTGAGACTGTACAAAGCCAAGTTGGGGGGCAGCGTGTCCTAACAGTGAGCGGTGGGAGGATGGGCCTCTGGCTGCAGCGGCTCTGCGTCCCTGGCAGATCTCAGTCCCTCCCATCGTCCCCTCCCATCACCCCCTCCCTCCGACGGCTGCAGCCAAGCCACAGCCAGGCGCTTTCTCTCTCTCTCCCTCTCTCTTTCTCTCTCCCTCCCTCTCCCCTGCGCTCCCGCCTCCCGCCCTCCCTAGCTCCCTCCCCTCCCCGACACTGCAGCATTCGCCGACTGCAGCTCCAGCCGCCGCCCGCGCCTCTCCCGCCTCCCGCAACCCCGCCGCCGCCAGCACCATGGCCAGCACCATCTCCGGTAGGCACCCGGGCCTCCGGCATCCTGGGGCAGCGGGTCTGAGCACAGACTATTGTCTGGCCTCGCCTACTGCTGGGCGGGATGTGGAGTGTTTTCCCATCTCGGAAAAGGCCTGAAAGGGCGCGGGCAAGCTCCGGGTGGAACCCGCAGGAGACAGGGTTGGGGTCCAGGGGATGGGGAGACCCGAAGCCCACAGGGCAGGGATTGCGGCGCCAGCCTAGCGGGCTTGGGTCGCGGGGAAGGGACCACGCTCGGGGTGGGGGCGTCGGCCTGGGGTGCCGTTGCCCCTTCATGTGCCGCTGTGCCAGGCCGGGCGCGACTGCCGTGCCACAGGGTGGCTCCGAGAATCTGGGTGGGCACGCTCGAGGGGTGCAGGCATGGTCCTGGGAGGCGTCGGGCGACCGCAGACCCTGGTGGAACTAAGACTTCACGGGGATCAGAGGGAGGAGCACAGGACCCTGTGCGGGAGTCCCAACCCGGGGCCGGCGGGGCCTGGACCCTCCCTGCGCCAATGGAGCGGCCAGGGGACGGGAGGGGGCGCTGCGAGAAGACGGGGGAAGGAAACCTGAGCAAGGCCGCGCCCGCACCTCGCCTCGCCGCCCCCTCCCCACGCCGCTGCGGTTTCGGGACCACCCTCTGTGACAAGGTGCCACCCGCCCCAGTCGAAAAAGCCCCCGCCCTTTACACTGCGGGTTCCGGTGAGGATGGACGTCTGCCCCTCCGTCCCTCCCCTGCCGCCCCGCCTCCCCAGCTGCAGACCCACCGCCCTCAAGGGCAACGACCCCCCTCCTCCCCCGCCCTCAGCAGGCCCGAGGATCTCGCGGAGGAGCGGGCACCGGACAAGGCGGGAAAAGCGTGGCAAATACTGGACTCGAGGGTGCTGCCCGGCAACCCCCGGCGCAAGGACGCGAGGGTCGCTTTCCCTAGAAACATTCTGCCCAGTCTAGTCTCCCCAAAACCAGCTTAATCTTTGCACGCGGTGCCGGAGATAGCTGGGTGGGCGGCCTCCCACTTCCACCCGGTCACCCTGCCCATTCTTCCCTCTCCCCTGGGGACCAGTTTCTGCAATCCCCCCTCCCCAGCTAACTAGACTCTTGGGAGCACCCGCTTAGGCCGGAAGCGCCAGAGCTCCGCCCACCCACGTGTGCACCGCACTGACCCCGCCTCTCAGGACTGGTGGTTCTTGCCCCTGGTGACTTCTGCAGGAGCGTGGGAGGGGACCACGGGCGTCATTGAGTACACCCCTCCTCAACCTCCTTGGGGGGGTCTTGTCCATCTGGACTTCATCCACCCCCTGCCCTCTCCCTGTCATCCCCAGAGACACTGGGCAAATGAAGGTGGCCAGTGCTGCCCCAGTCCCACCCTGGGGTGGAGCTGAGTGGCCTCACTCACGCCTGTGCTGAGCTGGGGGACATGGGTAACCACTCTTGGGGAGCATTTATCAGCTTTTCACCCTGTTGGTAAAAACACTGCTCAACAGGCCTCCTTCTCATCCTTCCGACTTGAGCAGAGTTAGGTGGGGAAGGGACGAAGAGGAAGCCTTACCCTCAAAGGGCCATCAGGGCTGGGTCCAGACCCTCCAACCTCAGACCCTATGGTACCACACCCTCTTCTTGACCAGTCTGTGGGGCACTTCTCACCCACACTCGTTCCCAGGATTTTTCTGGCTGTCCGAGTTACCATTGGTGTCTAGAAGGAGACCATGGGTACAATTGGTCAGTTTTGTCCAGCTTGGTCATTGCTTCAAAGATGTGGTGCAGTGCCCACTGGAGAAGTGCCCCTGGCGGACGTCACACGGGGCCGGGCCTTTCCTGTTCTGTCATCAGCGCTGCCCTCTGTAGGGTAGGAGCCACGTGTACAGGTGCCTATGCTCACCACAGCTTCTCCCAGCAAAGTTTGGTAGGAGGGAGGTCTGGCCCAGAAGTGGCTACATGACACTACCAATAACTGGCCAAAGTGAACCAGCTATGGAGTCCTTCTGAAAACATATCTTTGACTGGAGCAGGCTTCCATGCCTCAGTGGCCTTGCAGGGTCACTTCCACCCTGGCCTGCACTTCCTGGGGGCTGCACTCTGAGGACACCACATCTTGGTGTCCTTCCCTAGTGCTCAGCTCTTCAGGCACATTTGCAGACTTGTTCATATTCATCCCCTTATGCAACTCTGGCAAGCTATGAGGCTTTGCACCTGCTACCTAGCCTCTCAGAGGCTCAATTTCCCCATCTGGTTGGCAGTGATAGTGCCAGCACCTCCCCTAGGCTTGTTCTGAGGGTTGAATGAGCTATTTTGGGAAACAGTGGTTGGGCTTGGGCCTGCCAGGAGGTGAGCGTCCAGTCTATGCCAGGGAATGTGACTGTTGTAGCCACATTTCCCAGAAAAAGGTGAATGCTGCTGGCAGTTCCTGCCATGTTGGACTCCCAACGCTGACTAGTGAGAGAGGGACAGACTGGGTACAACCTGCCATGTTGGGCTCCCGACTCTGACTAGCAAGAGAGGGACAGTCTGAGTGGCAACAAGCTCCATCTGTCAAGAGGCAGCAAGCAGCAGCCTCCAAGGCCCTTCTAGGGGTGAGTGAGAATCTATGATGGGCTCACTTCCCTCCTAGTTCTGGAAGACCTTCCCACCCGCCATGAGGCTCCCAACAGGAAAGTTCAGAGGCCTGGGCTCCTGACAGGCTCCCAACTTGGCATGCTGTGTGACTCTGGGAGGGCCACTTGCCCTCTCTGGGCCTTCTTCACCTCTGTAGCAATGAGGTTGATGATGGTGTCTGCCTGGGGTGGCTGGTCTTGAGAGTCAGTTGGGAGGAAGGGTGTGGCATGCCCACCCTGGGCCCCTTGGACGACTATTACCATTATCACGCTGCTGCTATACGCTGACCCAGTGCCTTCTAACTCTTGCTTGTCTGGGATATCATCATCCAAAAGGCCAGTATGCATTTTTGCATGTTTAACATTTAATATGGGTGGGGCAGGGGCGGCTGAAAGCAATCCAGTTCATAGTAGAGACTTTTTTTAATGACTTTCTGAAGTCAATGATAGGGAAGGAAGAGAGGGTCTTGTGAAGAGAGAAAAGGAAGAGTGTTCCTGCTGTAGGGGTTTCCTGGTTGGAGTTACATCTGTGGAGAGGTCTGGCCTTCCGTCCACTCTCCCCTCTGTAATGAGAGGAACTTGAAGCCTCTCTCCCATCTTGCACACGACTAGGCTCAGTCCTGATCTCCAGCCTGGATGCAGGCTTCCCCCTGCTGGTATTCTCTCCAAATTTACCTGTTCCCCGACTGCCATGCAGTCCCCCCTGACCAGCATCCAGACACACAAGTCCTCTCCTGCGGAGCGCCCCTCCCACTGGGCTGTTACTTTTCAACTTTTTATTTATTTATGGCTTTCTGGGTCTCTGTTGCTGTGTGCAGGCTTTCTCTAGTTGCAGCGGGTGGGGGCTACTTTCTAGCTGCAGTGCACAGACTTCTGACTGTGGTGGCTTCTCTTGTTGCAGAGCACAGGCTCAAGGGGCACAGGCTTAGTTGCTCTGAGGCATGTGGACTCATCCCAGACCAGGGATCAAACCAGCATCCCCCTCACTGGCAGGCAGATTCTTATTCACTGTACCACCAGGGAAGTCCTAAAGTTAACTTTTAATGACATAAGTAATACATAACTAGATTCTGTTTCTGAAACAGCAAAATTGATAAGTCAGGCCAAAAATCCCCTTTGAGGCCTGCCTCTACCTGGCCCTCCTTCTCAGACTCCTGAGCCAATGACCAAGTAATGTGTCTCTGCCCTGTTTCCCCTCTGAGACCCCAAAGGCCCTCCTTGCTGTTTGCCCAGGATTCCTTTGTGCTCCTTTCAAGGCTCTTTGGGCTCTCTCCAGAAGGGCCTGGGTCATCAGGACGCTTCGACCCAATACCATCATTCTGTGCACTGGCTGGTGGAAAACCCTGCTCACAGCATACTGTTCCCTGAGACAGGGGCTGGTCACTTCTGTCCTGAGTCCTATTTCTATGCCAACACTTTCCCCAATTTTATGTTAATTCAATTTTAAAGCACTATCTTGTATGAAATTTGATCAGAAAGTTTTCTGTCCAAACTGTTTGCCGCATGGAAGGATGCTGTGGGTAACAATGCATGCTCTTTGTCTCTTGAGAGCCAGAGTCCTTCTCCTTGGAGTGTCTCTTTGGAGACCACTAATAGCTTCTCCAGCCAGGGATGAAGGCCTGGGGGTCTGAGGCCCCTAGTCTTTGGGGCCTACTGTGGGGGTGGATGGAGAAGGCAATGGCACCCCGCTCCAGTACTCTTGCCTGGAAAATCCCATGGACAGAGGAGCCTGGTAGGCTGCAGTTCATGGGGTCGCTAAGAGTTGGACACGACTGAGCGACTTCACTCTCACTTTCATGCATTGGAGAAGGAAATGCAACCCACTCCAGTGTTCTTGCCTGGAGAATCCCAGGGATGGGGGAGCCTGGCGGGCTGCCTTCTATGGTGTCGCACAGAGTCAGACACAACTGAAGTGACTTAGCAGTAGCAGCAGTAGCAGTAGGGGTGGAAAGAACACAGACTACCTGGGTTGACATGGAGGAGCTCTGAACAAATCACCCCAGCTACCTGGGCCCACTCTTGGTTGAGTGGGGGCAGGATGACAGGTATGGCTTACAGGATTGTTGAGAACCAGTGGGTGAGGCATCACACCCATGTGTCTACTTTGGGACCTGGTTTGTGTGAAGAGACCACGAACAGCCCAGTTATTTTCACTCTGAGAGCAGGCATCTCCCCTTCCCTGACAGGGCCCAGGGCCTGAGCAGGCTTACCTCCCTTTCTGGTTGGGTACTGCGGACATTGGCTGGGGGCACTCACCCTGCAAGGGTAGAGGGAGGGGCGTGGTGCTGAACGGACAGCTCCCTTCACTCTGGCTTTTGAGAGGCACCAGACGGACACGACTGAGCGACTTCACTTTCACTTTTCACTTTCACACATCGGAGAAGGAAATGGCAACCCACTCCAGTGCTCTTGCCTGGAGAATCCCAGGGATGGGGGAGCCTGGTGGGCTTCCGTCTATGGGGTCACACAGAGTCGTACACGACTGAAGTGACTTAGCAGCAGCAGACATGACTGAGCGACTTCACTTAGTGTGTGTCTAGTGAGAACCAAGTTTCATCCCAGGGTGGCGGCACTACAGGGCAGGTGTGGGGACAAGAGGGTCTGAGGGCTTCACCTAAGTGCATAGCCCAGGAAAATGCTGCCTGTGGAAGCTCTACATCTGTGCTGGCCCAGTCATGAGTGTGGTGGTCAACCTCTCTACCGACTGGGCAAGTATTCATGAGAGGGAAAGGGGAGGAAGGAGGAAGTCCAGGGAGGGGCAGAGGGAGGTGAGAGTCAGGAAGAGACACAGTGACAAAGAATCAGCGAGACGCAAAGATACAGCAAGAGGTGGGGACAGATGAAGAGCCAAAAAAGACGGAAGCAGAGACATAGATAGACAGAGGCAGGGGAGACAGACAGAAATGCCAAGAAAGAGAAAAGGAGGGAGAGGGAGACAGAGACATGGGGGTTGAGGTGCAGGGACTCAGAGACAGAGCAATGCAGGGCACCCACAAGGAGGTGTGCCCAGGGGAAGACAACTAACATCCAAGAGGGAGGAAGGGATGCACAGTCAGAGATGTGGGACATGAAAGAGCATGATCCAAGGTTTCCCAGAGAGGCACCTTAAGGGAGTGATGGGGACAGAGCGGAGGGAGGCCTGGGCTGCCAGGGAGGTGGGGCCAGAGGAGCAATGAGCTGGCGCCCACTCAGCCTGGCCTCATACCCACAGCATACAAGGAGAAGATGAAGGAGCTGTCAGTGCTGTCGCTCATCTGCTCCTGCTTCTACTCACAGCCACACCCCAACACCGTCTACCAATATGGGGGTGAGTGCCTGGCCCCTGACGTCCCACTGCCTGCTGCCACCTGAGCTCACTGCCCACCTCCCACGGTGTCTATGAACCCTTCTGGTTGATTGGCTTCTGGAGGAGGGTCCCTGGGGGAGGGGCCAGTCCTGGGGGCCCAGTCCTGGAGTCCCACATGAGAAGCCTCACCCCTTATCTCACCCCTTGACTTGGATATGTGCTCAGCCTCCCCCCTCCTCACCCAGCCCTCCTGAAGCCCCCACCTGCTCTTGCCCTGCAGACATGGAGGTGAAACAGCTGGACAAGAGGGCCTCCGGCCAGAGCTTTGAGGTCATCCTCAAGTCCCCTTCCGACCTGTCCCCGGAGAGTCCCGTGCTCTCCTCCCCCCCCAAGAGGAAGGACACCTCCCTGGAAGAGCTGCAGAAGCGGCTGGAGGCAGCTGAGGAGCGGAGGAAGGTCAGGAGCCACCCCCCTGGGTCCTGATGAAGATGGTCAGGAGGAATTGTAACCACAGACAGAGTCCCCAAGGTGCAGGGTTCTCCAAGCATCTGCTGGGCTTTGGGTCTATAGCAGAGAGTCT
The DNA here is from genome assembly GCF_049115385.1 of Moschus berezovskii. Lineage (NCBI taxonomy): Eukaryota > Metazoa > Chordata > Mammalia > Artiodactyla > Moschidae > Moschus > Moschus berezovskii. The sequence continues at coordinate 30,295,843 of NC_142474.1, read as the reverse complement.
CACATCCCTGGACTACTACCCTCTGAGCCATCAGAATGAGATGGGGGAAGGAGGAAGGATTTCTGGATGGCAGCCACTGGAGGAGGGGTGCCCTCAGCCATACTGACCAGATGGGAAGATCAGGAGGTAGCCCCAGGTGGGGTGCTGGCAAAGGAGGTTGTGTAGGCACCTTCCTGAGCAGGGGAGCTCAGGGTGCCCCTGGTAGAAGCGGGCCCCTCCTCCCCTTCTCACACCAGACTCTCTCGGACTGAAAAACACACTGAAAACCCTATGCTCTCAGGAGTGCTATCCTGATGCTCAAGCCCACTGGGCAGGGGCAGCAGCTCTATCCTTACAGCAGGGCCTGTGAGACCTGGGGGCCCAGGTTTCTCATGGTTATCTAGTAGTGACCAGCTCCTGGGTGGAGCCCTGCAGCCTTCTGAAGGAGGCTGAGAGAGGCTGTTATCTCTGGGGCTCTTGGGTCTCCCCCTGGGACCACCAGCAGCGCCACTCTTCTCGTTCTGACTCTTCCCTTCCCAAGCGGCCCTGAGGGCCCCTCCACCGCCCCCAGCCCCGCAGGGAGCTCAGAACCTGGTGTGTATTAAGCACCTACTTAGTGCTGGGCGGGCAGACCTTTGAAGAAGAGACAGGGGAAAAGCTCAGTAACAGCCCACAAACTTCTTCCGCCCCTCCAATATTCCTTAGGGCAGCCCAGACTCCGGAGTGGGATGGAGAGGGGGTGCCTGGAGTTCAGCGGGGAAGGGGCAGCTCTGCGGCCGAGGGTGGACAGGAAGGGCTTGTCTGGGGATGTGCCTGGAGGGGTGGGCCCGGCCGCCCCTCACGCTCACCCTCCCGGCACTACCCGTCCCCCGCCCCTTGCCGCGCAGACGCAGGAGGCACAGGTGCTGAAGCAGCTGGCGGAGCGGCGTGAGCACGAACGCGAGGTGTTGCACAAGGCGCTAGAGGAGAACAACAACTTCAGCCGTCTGGCCGAGGAGAAGCTCAACTACAAGATGGAGCTCAGCAAGGAGATCCGCGAGGCGCACCTGGCGGCCCTGCGTGAGCGGCTGCGCGAGAAGGTGCGCGCCCGGGCCAGGCCCGAGCAGGGGGTGGGGCCCGAGCAGGGGGAGGGGCCCGAAGTAGGGCGTCCCCCAGATGCTCCTTCTTTTGGCGGTGCCTGACTTAGCAGCAGCAGCAGCAGCCACTCGGAGAATCCCATGGATGGAGGAACCTGGTGGGCTGCAGTCCATGGGGTCGCTACGAGTCGGACACGCCTGAGCGACTTCACTTTCACTTTTCACTTTCACGCATTGGAGAAGGAAATGGCAACCCACTCCAGTGTTCTTGCCTGGAGAATCCCAGGGACGGCGGAGCCTTGTGGGCTGCGGTCTATGGGGTCACACAGAGTCGGACAGGACTGAAGCGACTTCGCAGCAGTAGCAGCAGCAGCCCACTGCACCAACAGCACTCCCACAGTCCGGCCTCCCCCTGATTCGCTGTCATGCTGGGGCCGGCTAGGGTGAGGGGAACCCCTGCCCAGGCCAGAGCCCCCTCCCTGTGAGTGGGACTGGGTTAGTGCCAGGGAGCCCCGCAGCCTGCACACCCGGGAAATACCTTGAGCCACAACGCTCTGGTCTGGACATAACCCCAGATTCACTGAGGGCCAGCCCCCACCCTCAAGCCACACTTTCAGTTGGTGTCTCAGGCCTCTCCCTGCCCTCTGTTGCTCCTGGTCGCTAAGCGTGTCCTCATTGGTCGCATCTGCAGCACCTCGGACCGAACCAGTCTAGGGAGGAAAGGACCCTAGGGTCCCCAAGCCGGGAGCGGGGGCAAGGGCAGGACACGCAGAGCCAAGGAGGACCGGGAGGGGCAGGACCCAGTCCCTCCCGGCTGCAGGGCCCTGCCCACCACGCCTGTCCTGGCAGGAGCTGCACGCGGCCGAGGTGCGCAGGAACAAGGAGCAGCGCGAGGAGATGTCCGGCTAAGGGGCCTTCTGGACTCCGCGACGCCTGGATCCCGAGATGCGACAGGAACACATCTGGGTTTCGGTTTTGTTTTGTTCGACTTTGTCTAGATGCAACTTTTGCTCCCGCTCCTCCTTCCCCTTCTGCCCTCCCAGCTTCAGCTTCTCTTTCCGCGCTCCGAGCTGTCTGGTCCTTGTGGCAAGGCTTTGACCACAGGCTCTCTCTGGAGGAGCCCCCAGGGCGTGGCACACGGTCCCTCAGTTCAGGCCCAAGCTGGGCGGTGGCTGGATCCCCTCTTGGCAACCCTTTTAGCAGACGTGGCGGCGACCTCAATAAATCCATCGATGGTGACAGGAACACTTGGGTCCTTATGAGCACCTTGTCACTTAGGGCACGTCCTCTGAGCCATCTCTGCCTGGAGGTAGAGGCACCACCACCTGCACGTCCTCCCCTGGAAGAGGGGCTGGGCACATGGGAGGGGGCAGAGGAAGAAAGACTTGAATGGAGAAGGACTCTGGGCAGTGAGGGCTGGGCATCCAGTCACTGGCCAGCCTTGGGAGCTGCGTGTGCAGCGGTGCTCTCTGGAACTGGTGGGTAGGAGCTGCAGTGTGCTGTAATGTGGTGGCACAGGGGTCCCCAGAGACCCCTCGGCCTGAGGTTGGCACCCTCGGCTGTCCTCGGAGCCTTCAGTCATTGCACTTGGCTGGAGAGGTCATGGGGTGTGGTTTGGCCAGAGTCTTTAGGAGAGTGGGCCGGCTCCACTGGGATGGTGAGCAAACTGCTGTGGTCTAGAGGGCTGTGGGCAGCATGGCCAACCCTGCCGGCCCCTCCTCCCAGAAGGGCCTTCTTCCCTCTGGCACAGCACCTCTGTGGGGACGGCCAGCCTCCCACTGTCCGTCCTCTCCTTCTCCAGGCTTGTAGGCAGCCTTGGAGGACCTGTCTGTAGAGCCCTTTGGAGACCTGGGTCCTTACTGTGTGCCCTCTTCTTTGCTCAAAAGATGCCCCTATCTGTTTCCAGCCACAGGGCTTTCAGGTGGCCAGGTGTGGGAGGGTGGCAGCCTCAAGTGCCCCTCTGGGAGCCCTAAGTAGATGTTAGGGGATAGAGGACCAGTGCCTGAAAGTTCAGATGTTGGAGGGCAAGGGTCAGTGTTCCTCAAGCTGGCTCCCCACCTGCCCCATCCTTCCATTTCTGGCTGGTGGCCCCCTCTGGCTAGCCTGCAGATTGGAGGCCTGACTCTAGGCCTCTCCTGCCAATACCCTCCTTGGCTGGGTTCCTCTCCCTCCCTCAGCCTGGGGGGAACTCCAGACCCCCTCGTGCTGGCCTTTGAGGACATGGCAGTAGCCTCCCCTTCTCCACACAGCCCCAGCCCCACAGTTGGATGCTTGAGGGCCAAGTCCCTCCTGGCCAACCACTTGGTGGAAAGTGTGAGGGGTTTCTCACAGAAAGGACCCAGAGCTGGTGCCACAGAGACCAGATGACAGCCCTTAGTGCCCCTGGCTTTCATTCCACAGAAACCTAGTGTCACCACTGGTGGCCTGCCAGAGCCAAGCCAGAGAGCACAGGCAGGTAGTGACCCCTGCAGTGGGCTTCAGGAGAGTTGGGACCTGTGCTCACCCCTCTGTCCCCACCAAGACAGCCCTGGAGGGAGTGATAAGCAGGATTGGAACCCGCCAGGTTGGGGCCCACCGGTGCCCACAGGCGGCTTCTGTGGACTCAGAAAGAGGAGCGGAAAGAGGACTGAGGGTGGGATTTCTCTGAGCCACGGAAGCTCTCTCGTAGCAGCCCTAGTGTCATACACACCCATCTCATCCACGTAGTGAAAGTGAACTTAAAAATGAACAATTAAAAAAAAAAACGTGTGTGTTTAAGAAATGGTTGCACTGTCCCAGTGTGTCCTGCAGCTGTGGGGTTGCTCGCTGCCTGTGCATCAGTGAGAAAGCCAGCTCTCCTACTGGAAACCCCAACCTTGGGTGATATCACAACTGTGCGTCGTTCTTGTGACAATGGCAATTTTAAGAAAGAAGTACAGAAACAGCACACAAGCCCACTCACCTCTGGAGACTCAGGAGTTGGTGGAGGCGGAGGGAGGAGGCTGCCCTGGCTCCCCCAGGGCTGAGTCTTCCTGCGGGCCAGGCTCTCAGGTTGCCAGTGTGGGGTCCAAGTTGCCTTCTCACCATAGCTGTGGGTCTTGCTCAGGTGGGGAGGGTGGTCCTGGAATCCCAGGGTGTGCCCCATGGCTCTGTGGGCCCTGCTGGGCAACTATGGTTCACAGACACATATCTGGCCCTCACGTGGGGACCTGGAGTGGCACAAAGGGGCTGAGTAGACATCCTAATTCACATTGGTTGACATGACTGTTCTCCAGGACCTGAACTGCCACATGGGGTGCCCAGCAGGGACCCCTCAGAATTCTGAGGAGATGGCATGTTTGGTAGATGTCCACACAGGACTGAAGACACAGACTCTGGAGAGATGCCTGCTCCCTGGGATCCAGAGAAACTCATTCACCTCTCCCCACACCCATGGCCCTCTCCTGGGGCAGTCCTGGCTACTTCCCCAGGCTCCAAGGAATTCGCACCATTTCCCCTCCATCCCTTGCCCGGGGAGAGGTGGGGAAGTTGGAATCCAAGACACATAGCCTCCAGTAAAGTGGAGACATCAGAAATCTGCAGGAATGGAAATACGTTGAAATTACTTTTAAGAGGCGTGAGTTGTGCGTGCCTGTCATCTGGGTTCACAGGCACATGCTTGCCACAAAGAAGCACACAACTCTGGAATCCTCAGAGGAGCAGCTGATCACAGGTTAGGGCTTCTTACCCCTTCAGGGGCTCTGGTAAGGCATTGAGGGGCAATCACCACATGGAACCTCTGACATAAGGATATGATGGGGAAGCCTTCCTAGAAGAGCGATCCCTTTTAAATTAATTGGAGAATAGTCACTTTACAGGATTATGTTGGTTTCTGCCACACATCAACATGAATCAGCTATAGGTATACATATATCTCCTCCCTCTTGAACCTCCCTCCCACCTCCCACCACCTCCCACCCTTCTCCATTGTCACAGAGCCCAAGTTTGAGTTCCCTGAGCAATCACACTTCTTAACAGAGAAGCATAGGTGGGACTCATTCTGGGGAGGAGTTAGAGCTGTACTCAGTACCTATTGCTGTGAAACAAATGAGTCCAAGCAGTGGCAGAGGACAAGAAACATCGCCTCAGTTTCTGTCAAGTCAGGAATTCAGGAGTGGGATCATTCTCGTGTGGGGCCTCTCAGGAGGCTGCAGTCACAACAATGGTGGAGGCCCTGGCTGTCTGGAGGCTGCCTGTGGCAGGAGCACCCACTTCCAGGTTGGTTGGCTCACATGGGTGCTGGCAGGAGGCCTGCACCGGCCTGCCTGAGCATCCTCACGACTTGGCAGCTGGTCTCTGGGGCAGCTGCGCGAACTAGCTGTGGAAGCAGAAGTGAGTCACTAAGAACAGTCCACCCTGGGGTGGGGGTTGGGGTTAGGTTCCCCTTTGGGAAGTGGGAATGTCTAAGACCCCGTGGACAGGTTCTAAACCACCGGACACTCTGCCTCCAGGACCCTGTGCATTCTTGACACAGCAGGGGCTGTCTGGTGCCTGGGGGCGGCAGTGGAACAGGATGTGCAGCCGGACACGTGGGTTGGAAGTACAGGGGCCGTCCCCAGTGGGCCTCCCTCCAGCCCCTCACACATCCTCCCAGCCCAGCAAGCTGCGTGGGACAGAGTGCAGGGTCGGCACCTGCACTCTGCTTCTCTTCCTGCTGAGGAAAAGTGACTGAGCTCCTCGGCAGCTGTATTAGTTTTCTAGGATGCTGTTCGGTGTGCCACAACAAGGGGCTTGAAGCCTCAGAAGCATCTCCTTTCAGTTGGAAGTCAGGTGTTGCCCGGCAGGGAGGGGAGGGAAAGCGAGGACAGGGCCAGCCTCTGGCTCCCAGACTTGGCTGTTGGGAAAGGCAGTCTCTCCAACCCCCGCAGGGCTACTGAAGAACAGGCCTGGGCCTGGACCACTTGTCATTAGACGGCGCCCCACAGAGCCTGTGTGGGGGGCCCCTCCTGCTGGAAGATGGTTGTATCCCCAGCACTCAGCATGTTGGGAAGGGGACAGGTCCAAGAGGGGTGCATGCAGGCCGGTGGGCGGGCAGGACCCAGCTTGCTGATGACCCTCACACAGCTGGTCTGGTCTCTGCTAAGTGAAGCCCAGCTACTTTGAGCTCTCCTTGGTGACTTGGACTCTGGGAATGAAGTGTTTGGATTTCCACCCCCAGCGAGTGGCTGGTGCTCTGATGAGCCGGGGACTCCCTAGGGATAGGGAACCTGAGCTGGGGCTCTGCTGGAAACCAGCTATCCTTGGCTTGTGGATACATTACTCAGCTCTTTGCCTCTCCCTGGGTGTCTGTCTTACAGGACCACTGTCTGAATTAGGGGCCCCCACTCCAAGATGGGGGCTTGCCTGGTGGCTCAGATGGTAAAGAATCTGCCTGCTAATGCAGGAGACCCGGGCTTGATCCCTGGGTCACGAAGATCCCCTGGAGAAGGGCATGGCAACCCACTCCAGTATTCTTGCCTAGAGAATCCCATGGACGGAGGAGCCTGGCAGGCTACAGTTCATGGAATCGCAAAGAGTCAAACACAACTGAGATACAAACACACACACAAACTTCAACACGACCTCATTATTTAACTAATTATACTTGCAACAACCCTAGTTTCAAATGAGGTCACATTCTGAGGGCCTGAGACCTGGGACATCAACACATCTGTGGAGGACACAATTCAACCAGACAGCAGTTGTAATTATGTAACTGGTAACTTTAAAACATCCATGCACTTATTTGTATATTCAACACTAGTTAAGTGCGTGTTTATTACATGTGTCTGACTCCAGAACAGTGATGGATTTGAAGACCCAGCCCCTGCCCTGTGAGAACCTACACGGTATTCAATAAAACCTTACATACAGGTGGTAATTTATGATTTTGCAAAGCATGTTTTTAATCTTCACAAAGTCCACTTTGGGAAAAATAAGAGTAGACAATATGACAATGTTTTTTTTTTTTTTCTGGTTACAAACATAATGTTCCCTGTATCACTGCAAAGTATAAAGACAAAAATCTTGATCCCCTAAACTCCTTACCCTGGAGAGGACTCCCCCCAGCGGTGTTGAAGGGAGTCCCAGCTCAGACCTCTGAGACATGCACACAGTGACGTGTTTGCACTTTTCCTGTCCTCATACACATCACTTCAAGTGCCAGACAATCATCTATTTCATGGATGTACTAGGAATTTTGAGAAAACTTCCTCAACTTTTTGGCTTCAGAGAACTCTTCAGTTCAGTTCAGTTGCTCAGTCGTGTCCGACTCTTTGCGACCCCATGAATCACAGCACGTCAGGCCTCCCTGTCCATCACCAACTCCTGGAGTTCACTCAAACTCATGTTCATCGAGTCGGTGATGCCATCCAGCCATCTCATTCTCTGTCGTCGCCTTCTCCTCCTGCCCCCAATCCCTCCCAGCATCAGAGTCTTTTCCAGTGAGTCAACTCTTCACATGAGGTGGCCAAAGTATTGGAGTTTCAGCTTTAGCATCAGGGAACTCTTATAACCTTACAAATTTAGAGGAGCCCCCCAGCCAAAGAGATGTTTATGTGGGCTTTACGGGTCAATGGGGAACACACTGAGAATTAAAACCAAGAAATTTAAAAAACAGTAATTAACTTAGAAACTATACGGATGAGATGGTTGGATGGCATCACTGACTCAATGGACATGGGTTTGGGTAGACTTTGGCAGTTGGTGATGGATAGGGAGGCCTGGCGTGCTGTGATTCATGGGGTCGCAAAGAGTCGGACACAACTGAGAGACTGAACTGAACTGATACACCTGTCACACATTAACATCTTAAAATGAAAAACAAAAAATAAAATGGAAAACAATGACAGTTTCCTAAAAAAAAGAATCAGTGAGAATGGTTGAAGTATATGAGAAAAGCTAGCCTCACATAGACACACGGTTGGAAAAAGAAAGTATATTTTAATATCTTGGTCTTTAATACTAAATGAGATAGTTTCTTAAAAGTTGGCTGCAGAGTGAATCTGAAACTGTATCAAAACTTCATACTCTTACATTGTATAGAGTGGTGTGTACTGAGCTTGAATACAACTTTCACCCACGCATAGTTCTGTAACACCGGGTGCAGGCAGGAGGTGTTGGACCCTGGGGCTGGCAGGTTGGCAGAGTGGAGGAGGGAGGGGACAGGACTTGTTGGGTTAGCCGGCCTGTCATGGTTCTGCTTTCCATTTGGTCAAGGGCTGTGTGTGGTAGAGCTGAAGTAAAGCACGGGGCTTGGCAACCCCACAGCATTCTTGGGCCTGTTGATCACTCTTTCATATGTTTATTCTCCTCTGGAAGCAACCAAAAGTGGAAGCTCCCATCCCCATGGGAGCCCAGGGGAGAAAGCACCACCTCAGCCTTAGCCAGGAGGAACTAGTCCATCCCGCCAGCCAAGCAGAGCCCAGCACTTCCATTCAAATGTCAGGCGTCAGGTTCTGCAGCAGACATACACTGAGGCCCTGCAAACTCAGACTGGAGAGTTTAGGGTGCCCACAGACTCCAGAGCTGGCAGACACAGGTCACCTGGCCACGCAGCAGCACAACCTGGCCTGATCCCTGCCCTCTGCATCTTCTGAACCCCTCCCTCTGATTTTATTAGCAGCCACTTCAGAAATGTGAAGACATGGAAACTCAAATTATGAACACAGGTTCAGAGCTCAGTCCTAAAGAAGGCGTTTGTTTTCAGACTTCTAGGCCTTCTGAGCGGTGAAGGCGATGGCACCCAACTCCAGTACTCTTGCCTGGAAAATCCCATGGACGGAGGAGCCTGGTGGGCTGCAGTCCATGGGGTCGCAAAGAGCCACGACTGAGCGACTTCACTTTCACGCACTGGAAAAGGAAATGGCAAACCACTCGTGTTCTTGCCTGGAGAATCCCATGGAGGAGGAGCCTCATGGGGTGCTGTCTATGGAGTCGCACAGAGTCAGACACGACTGAAGCGACTTAGCTGCAGCAGCAGGCCTTCTGAGAGGGAGCACCCAGGAACCCAGCAGGCTTCCATCTAGGGTCTGAGTCATGGGCAGCTGTCAGCAAGCAGAGCAGGGACACCAGACAGGAGGAGAGCTGGGACCTGCCTGCCCTTGTCTGAGAACAGCCAGCCTTGGCCACCCTCTGGGTCCCCCAACTGCCTGGCACACAGGCAGGCATAGGAACAGCCAACCCCACCGCTGCCCAGCTTCCTCCAGGAGTCCTGTGGCAGGAGCTGACCGGGATGCTTCACACGTGCCGCGGCCCTGGGCAGGGCAGGTGAACCCCACTTACCATCCCCTGGGCCCCCACTGTACTTTTCAAGCAAATATTAAGGCCTGGTTATGCTGGCTCCCAAATCAAAGGAACCCCATGAAAGCTGAGTGCTGCTAACCATCTCTTGTTCTGGAAAATCTAGGGTCTTTACACTCCAGCCAGTTACTGCAATTTTAAGAGTTTTCTCAGCGATCCTAACTCTACTTCAGGGTGTCCTTCGTGGCTCTGTGATAGCGGAGGAACTGGATTTTAACTTCAGTTAACGCAAATTAAGATGAGCAAACGTGGTCAGTGACTACAGCATAGGACAGCGCGGTTGGGGGTCGACACATGAACACTGCGGGGCGACGCGCCGATCCAGAAATAAGAATGTTCAAAGCCGTCTTTATGGCTTACTGTAATATAAAAATAAAATATGATAACCGCAGGGTTCGGACTGTACGACCCCCAGGGCAGCCCTCTCGCTTGCTGCCTCTGGGGAGACCCTTTCACACACGGGCAGGTCACTCACATTTCTCGCCAACCCTAAACGAGTCTTCCTACGCACCCTTTCCCGTCTCTTGTTTCCTCCGTGCAAGGCAGGTGAGCCAGCGGGCTGAGGGAGTGGGTGGGCAGCGTGACCCGCGGCCCCGGGAAAGGGCAGGTACATCCATCTCCGGTCCAACCCACACCCACGCGCACGCGTGCCCTGCCTCGCCGGGCCTTATTTCTCTGCACCGCCCGTTTCCACGCCGAGCGCCAAATAAATCCCCGGGCTCGCCCTTGCCCGTGCGTGCGCGGCCCCGCCGCCTGCGTCACTAGGAAGCGCGCGCCCGGGCCGCCGCCGCCGCCGCCGCCGCCGAATCCCCAACAAGGAGCGGAGCCCAAGGCCGCCGCCGCCGCCCGCCCGCCGCCGCCGCCCGCCACCCCCGCCCGCCCGCCGGCGCCCGCGCAGGCCCGGCCGCGGCTCAGGTAAGCGCCCGCCGCCCCCCCGCGGCGAGGCCTCTCGCTCCGCCGCGCGCCGCCGTCCAGTCAGGGGTCCCTGCGGAGCGTCAGGACGTTACGGCGGGGGGAGGGGAGCGGGGGAGGGGCGGCGGCGCGCGGCGGGCGTCACGGGCGTCACGGGTCCGCGTCAGGCGCGTCGGCGGCGGCGCGGCCTCCATCTTGCCGGAAGGCGGCGGGCGGCGGGCGCTAGGAAGAGCTTTGGGCGGGGGCCGCGTGGAGTGTCCCGCGCGGATGCTCCGCCTTCCTGTGGGGGCCGCGTGGATCGCCCCGTTCCCGTGGGGGCCTCGTGGATACTCCCCTTGCCGTGGGGCTCGCGGGGATGCCCCCTCATTCAGTGGGGGCCGCGTGGATATCCCTCTGTCTCCTGGGGGCCGCAGGGATAATCCCCCTTCCCATGAGGGCCTCGTGGATAACCCTCTATCCTTGGGGACACGTTGACACGCCCCTTTCTGTGGGGACCTTATGCTTGCAGACCCCTTGGTGAGAACCAGAGCCACGTGAACCTCTTGGTAGGGGTCCATTGCCAGTAATGACCTGTTACATACTTGCCGAACTTTGTGATTTGCTTAGTTTTCTTCCAGACAGCCAAGGTTATCTTTCTTTGCTAACACTTCAAATACAAATTTCAGTTACATCAGTCATTTTTTTCATTTACAAAAAAAACTGTGCATAACAAGTATACAACTTTATGAGTTTCATGCACGCCTGTGAAACTACCATCTATGCCATTAAACTGTCAGTCACCAAAAATTTCCTGTTCTCATTATTACTTTGTGGTAGGAACGCTGCAGTTCAGTTCGCTTACCTAGCAAAAATTTAAGTATACAATATTGTTAACTAGGCACTATGCAGTATCTCAGAACTTCCTTGGTGTCTCAGACGAAAAAGCGTATGCCTGCAAGGTGGGAGACCCGGGTTCAATCCCTGGGTGGGGAAGATCTGGAGAAGGAAACGGCAACCCACTCCAACATTCTTGGGAAAATTCCATGGACAGAGGAGTCTGGTAGGTTACAGTCCATTGGGTCGCAAAGAGTTGGACACGACTGAGCGACTTCATGCAGTATCTCAGACCTCCAGGATTTACTCATTTTGCATATCTGAAGCTTTGTACTCTGACCAACATGTCCTGGTCCCTCTTCACCAAATGCTTGCAATCATCATTCCACACTGCCTCTCTAAGTTTGACTGTTTTAGACTCCTCATGTAAGTGGTGATGGTTGTTTAGTCACTAAGTCGTGTTGGATTCTTTTGTGACCCCATGGACTGTAGCACTCCAGGCTCCTCTGTCCATGGGATTTTCCAGGAAGTGGTATCATGCAGTATTTTGTCTGTGTCTGGCTTATTTCACATAGAATAATGTCCTCCACATTCATCCATGTTGTTGCAAATGGCAGAATTTTCTTTTTTTTTTTTAAAGGCTAAGTTATATTCCATTGTGTGTGTATACCAAACTTTTATTCATTCATCTGTCAATGGACATTGAGGTTACTCCTGTATCTTGCCGGTTGTAAATAATACTTCAGTGAACAAGGGGTGCAGGTGTCTCTTGGAGATCCTGATTTTTGCTCTTTCATAGATACACCCAGAAGTGGGGTTGCTGATCATATGACAGTTCTATTTTTAGTCTTTTGAGGAACCTGGTACTGTTTTCATAGTGGCTGCGCAATTTACATTCCCACCAACCGTGCACAACCGAGTACATCAGTGTGCACCCATCTGTTTAGGATAAAACCAAGTGGATTAAATAAACCCCCAGTGTAACAAGATACATTAAGCAGCTGCTGCTGCTGCTAAGTCACTTCAGTCGTGTCCAACTCTGTGTGACCCCATAGACGGCAGCCCACCAGGCTCCCCCGTCCCTGGGATTCTCCAGGCAAGAACACTGGAGTGGGTTGCCATTTCCTTCTCCAATGTGTGAAAGTGAAAAGTGAAAGTGAAGTCGCTCAGTCGTGTCCGACCCTTAGTGACCCCATGGACTGCAGCCTACCAGGCTCCTCCATCCATGAGATTTTCTAGGCAATAGTACTGGAGTGGCTTGCCATTGCTTTCTGTGTACGTTAAGCAGACTGGTCAGAAATTACTTCTTTGTAGGAAGTATCTTAAGACTTTGGGAAGACATACTGGACAGGGGAGAAACTTGCACATACAGGTTGCTCACTTAAGAGCCTGATGCCGCCTGGCCAGGGTAACACAGGGTGTGGTCAAGACTGGACAGCTAGTGCTTGTGTCCCGCTCACCCCCCAGGAAGGCAGGGCGAGGAAGCCCAGATTCTCAAGGAAAAGCAGGGCTAGAGGGCCACCACCAGGAATGGCTACTTCTGACATTCTTCAAGAGACATTGGAAATCTGGATTTCTAAACTGTGAAGCCTGTAAAGGTTGAAACAGTTGCAACTAATTAAATATTTTGAAACAAGGTGAGGATCAAAGAAACTGTGTCTGTGGGCCATTGCTGTGTGACCTAGGCCCTCTGCTGTTTCTGGTCGTATTTTTATCAAAGGAAAATATTTGATTTTTTTGAAGATATGGAAAGCTAGATCTGAATCTGATGTACTAACTGTGCACTCACACATTTTAAATCTGTTTTTATATATTTATGCCCCCAAATGATGTTTTAGAAATATTTCGTCATGTTTTCTTTACTTCAAAATTAATTGGGAAAGAGGAATTTTGAGAACATATTATAGTTGCCATTGGAGAGGCAGAAATTCTAGTTTGTGGTTTTCACTGTTTAGTGCTCTGTACAGTTTTGAGATGTGGGTGTGGACAGCTGCTCTTGGAGGGTGGGCCCTTGCCCTTCTGCAACTTTGGGGTTAAGTGTGGCTTTCTGGGCTTCTCAGAGCCTACCTGGTGAAAGCAGAGGTGCCTCCATGAGAGCCAAGTACCACAGAACAACATTACCTTCAGGGCAGTTTTTTTTTTTAAACTTTTTATTGGGCTATAGCTGATTAACAAGGTTGTGTTAGTTTCAGGTGATAAGGGCGATTTTAAAGTGATTTTTTTTTTTAAACCTCGTGACATGTGGGATCTTAATTCCCTGACCAGGGATCAAGACCAGGGATTCAAGACCAGGGATCAAACTCATACTGCCTGCAGTGAAAGTGTGGAGTCCTAACCAGTGGACCGCCAGGGAAGTCCCTGTACGTGTGACTTTTTGAGGAACTACCAGACTGCTTTCCACAGGGGTGTCACCATTTTGTTGGTCTGCCACCAGTGCAGGATGGTTCCAGTCTCTCCATATCCTGACCACACTTACTTTCCATTTGTTTTTAATAACCATCCTGATGGGTATGAAGTGGTATCTCCTTGTGGTTTTCGTGTGCATTTCCCCAGTGATTAAGGGTGTTGAGCATTTGTTCCATGGCTGACGGGCTGTTTGCAGATTTCCTTTAGAGAAATGTCTCCTCCAGATGATATTTGGCCTGTGGTTCCGGTTGTTTTGTTGTCGTTGAGTTGCATCCTGGGTGTGAATCCCTTAGTGGACATGTGCTGCACAGACACTGCCTTCCAGTGTGTAGGTCGCCTTTTCAGTCTCCCAAGAGTGTCATTTGGTGCACAATAGTTTTTAATTTCATTGGAGGCTAATTGATCTGGTTTTTTTGCCTGTGCTTTTGGTGTCATATTGCTAGGGAATCCCCTGGCAGTCCAGTGGTTAGGACTGTGTGCTGTCACTGCCGAGTGCCTGGGTTCAGTCTCTGGTCAGGGAAGTAAAATCCCACAAATTGTACCACTGTAGCCAAAAAGAAAGAAAGAAAGAAAAATTGTGTCAGGACGACTTTCCCCTTTGCTTTCTTCTGAGGGTTTTACAGGATAAGCTCTTATGTTTGGATCTTTGATCCATCTTGTGTTAATTTTTGCCTGTGGTTTAAGAGAAGGTCCAGCCTCATTCTGTTGTCTGCTGCTGCAGCTGCTAAGTCACTTCAGTCGTGTCCGACTCAGTGCGACCCCATAGATGGCAGCCCACCAGGCTCCTCCATCCCTGGGATTCTCCAGGCAAGAATACTGGAGTGGGTTGCCATTTCTTTCTCCAATGCATGAAAGTGAAAAGTGAAAGTGAAGTCTCTCAGTCGTGTCTGACTCGTTGCGACCCCATGGACTGCAGCCTACCGGGCTCCTCCGTCCATGGGATTTTCCAGGCAAGAGTACTGGAGTGGGGTGCCATCGCCTTCTCCGTCTGTTGCCTGCAGAGGTCTGGTTTTCCCAGCTCCGTGCTTCAAAGAGACTGTCCCTGTTCCCCATGGAATGTCTTTCTTTGTCCATCTATTGAAGGTCATTTGAGTTGTTTCCAGTTTCTGACAGTCATGAATAAAGCTGTCATAACATTGTATGTACAGGTTTTCATTTCTCTGGAGCAGATACTTAGGAGTGAGTTTGCTGGGTCATGTAGGAGAAGTGTATTTAACTTTATGGAAATGTCCAGACCCTTCTTAGTGTGGCTGCACCACACAGCTGTGTGTGAGAATTCCGGTTGCTTCACATCCTCCCGGTCTTTGTATCATCAGCTTTCCGTTGGTGCTTTTTAAGCTGTTCCTGGAAAAGACTCTGATGCTGGGGAGGGTTGGGGGCAGGAGGAGAAGGGGACGACAGAGAATGAGATGGCTGGATGGCATCACCGACTCGATGGACATGAGTTTGAGTGAACTCCGGGAGCTGGTGATGGACAGGGAGGCCTGGCGTGGTGTGACTCATGGGGTCACAAAGAGTCGGACATGACTGAGCGACTGAACTGAACTGAATAGGTGTGCAGTAGTATTCTTGTGGTTTTAGTTTGTATTTTCCTGTGGGTTAATGATGTCGAGCAGCTTTCTGTGTGCTCATTTGGACTTCTCTTTTGCTGAAGTGTCTGTTTACATCTTCTGCCTACTTTTAAATTGTGTTGTTGTTGAGTTCTTTGGGTATTCTGTAGGCAAGTTCTTTGTCGGATGTGATTTGCAAGTATTTTCTTCCACCTATAACTTGTTATTTTCATTTTCTACTGTCCTCTCTGTTCATTCCGTTGTAATTTACATACATCATTTTGGGGTCAGGTTTATGTTCACAGCACAATTGAACAGGAACCTCCAGAGTTCCCATATACCCACTCCCCAGCCTCCGTCCCTGTCAGCATCCTCACCAGAGCAGTACGTTTGTTGCAGACCACAAAGCCCAGGTGACTCATCATCAAGCAGAGTCTGTAGGTTACATTGGGGTCACTTTTGGTGTTGTATGTTTTATATTTTTAAAATAAGAGTTAATTTTGGGGACTCCCCTGGTGGTCCAGTAGTTAAGAATCCATCTTGCAATGCAAGCAACAGGTTCAGTCCCTGGTTGGGGAACTAAGATCCCACCTGCCTCCAGGCAACTAAACCTGCATGTTGCAACTAGAGAGTCTGTGCGTGGCAATGAAAGATTGTGCATGCCGCTGCTGAGACCTGACACAGCTAAATACATAAGTAAAAAGAACTGAAGGAGAAAACTGTTTATTGAGTTTTACCAGATATTTACCACATGGGTTGCCTTCCTCCATTCCTGAAGCTTCAGGCTTCCCTCTGCTGAAATCTCCGTCTGTCTGAAGGACCCTGTTAACACTGCTTTTAGAGCAGATCTGCTTGTGGCCAGTTGTCTTAAATTTCCTTTATCTAAAAGTGTCTCTATTGTGCCTTCGTTTTTGAAGAGTCTTCTCCCTGTCGCAGAATGCGGGCCTGAGGCTCTTTCCTTTCAGCATGTTAAGGAAGTCCCTGCCTCTGGTTCTGTGGTTCTGGGGAGAGTCCCAAAGGCCTTCGGGGTTGCTGTTCTCATGTGGGAAATAGGTACCTTTTTATCTGCTGTTTTTGTGACATTCTTACTTTGTCATTTGTTTTCAGCAATTTGATTATGCTCTCGGCATAGATTTCTTTGAGTTTATTCTGCTTGAAGTTTGTTGGACTTCTTGAGTGTGTAAGTTTATATTTTTCACTACCCTTGGGAAGTGTTCAGCTGTTATTTCTTCAGAGTTGTTTTTCAGCACCACACGGTCTTCTTTCCTCTGGGACTCCGGTGATACAGATGGCCAACTTCTTTTGTTCTGCATTCCCAGAAGCTCTGTTCATTTTGTTTTCCATCTTCTTTCTGTTGTTCACATTAGATCTTTTGTACTACTATATATTTTCATTGCTGTGTCTCTTTCCTCTCTCATCTCCATTCTGATACTGAGCCCACAAGGTGGGTTTCTAGTTGTTATTATATTTTTTATTTTCAAATTTCTACTTGGCTGTGACTTTGGTTCCTGTGCTGACCCGGTCAGGACAGCCGGCTCCACTCATGGAGTAGGAGCGCCCGCAGCTCAGGCCACTGGGGGTTCCAATGGTCACCTCGGACTGGGCTTCTTTGGATTATTTTTGCCCTAATTTTGGTCAGAGTTTCCTGCTTCTTTGTGTGGTAGATAATTTTGGATCGTCGTCTGGATCCTTTGAATATTGTGAGATCCTGTGGAGGATGGAGCATTTTGTTATAGCAAGAAGTGGACCTGGACTACGGGTCTGAGCCCCTCCTGTGGGCGGATGTGGTCTTGAACCAGCTCAGCCTTCAGCCTGTGCCAGGGTCTCTGTCCCTCAGGTGCCATCCGAGGCTGGTCTGAAACCTGGGCAGTGGTCGACCCTGGGGGTTAGTCCTCGAAAGCTTTGGCTGGCCTTTTCGGGCTGGGTCTGCACACAGGTGAGGAGCGACCAGGGCCTTCACACACGGCTGGGGTCAGGCCCTTTCCACCTCCCCACTCTGCAGTCTCTTGCACGCTCCAACACTGCCTTTCTTGTGCTCTGGCTAAAAGCCGGGTCTCTGACGTGTCCCTTGTGCTGTGACACCTCAGTACCTGGCCTGCCCTGAGCCAAGCATCAGAAGGTGGAGAGCAGCAGAGCAGTGAGTTGCCTCCAGGCCCCCGGAGTTTTCAGTGCCTGCCTGTCTGCGACCATCACAGAGATTAGAGGGCTGGGGCTCACCGGAGGGCAACGAGGCAAAGACAAAATAACACCAGGGAGGGTCTCCCAAAGCAGAGACGGGGTCTCCAAGGGTTTTCTGTGCAAAGCCCTAGATTCTAAAGGGACCCGCTTCCAGAGGCATTCACCTGCATCCTGGCTCCTCCCCAGTACCTGAGTGTGACCGTGGGGCTTTCGGGCCTGTTGCAGCTCCACGGTTCTGCCAGGGCTTCCGCCCTGTGCTCACTCCACTGTCAGAAGGTAGCAAGGTCCCCGTGCAGACTCTGTGCCTGCCCTGTTGCCCTGCAGGCCCGGGGCCCTGGCGTCTCTTGTCCGCTGAGCCATGGCCACCCCCGATGTGAGTGTCCACATGGAGGAGGTGGTGGTGGTGACGACACCTGACACGGCGGCGGACGGCAGTGGTGTGGAGGAGGTGAAGACTGTGCTGGTCACCACCAACCTCGCCCCGCACGGGTGAGGACAGGCTTGGGGGGGCGGTGGCGGAGGGGCTCAGGTGAGCTGAGGGCTTTGTCTCTTCTCCCGCCGCCGAGGTCATGGCTTCATGTCCCCAAATGCATGGTAACTTCTCCTCTGAAGGGTCAGGCCAGTTGGGAACCAGGTTTTCTAGGTGAAGTGAGGAGAGACGTATGGGGTCAGTGGCGCCATGACCTCTGGCTAGACTGGAAAACGGGGCAGAAATGGTAGTGGAGCATGGGGCTGGCTGTTGTAGAGGTGCTGATGTCCCCTCTATCTCCTTCCCTTTTGTCCCCAGCGGTGACCTGACGGAGGACAACATGGAGACGGAAAATGCTGCGGCGGCTGCTGCAGCCGCGTTCACAGCATCCTCGCAGCTCAAGGAGGCCGTGTTAGGTAGGGAGCCTGCCTTCTGGCAGTGGCACCTGCAGGCCACTCCAGAAGTGGTTTTGCCTGAGGGGACTGTCCTCCCTTCAGTAAGGGGGCAAAGGTTCCCGAGGCCCTCCTGGGGCTCCTCTCCAGAGGTGGGCCTGAGGTGCCATGGAGGCCCTGGCTAGCAGGGAGAGCTTGGTTTGCGGTCCTGGTTAGTGTAGCTGTCTGTGATCAGCAATGCAGACTCTTACCACCTTTGACCTTTTTCTGTAGCCTAACATTAAAGGCTTCAGAGCTCTTCCAAATATGAAGTATAGGTTTCTCTGTAAGTGTTTGGGTGAAGTTTTCTTTCCATCGGTTGGTCTTTACTTTGGGCTGAGGAGAGATGCCCTCTGCCCACCTTCGTCTTGTCTCAGTCTCTCCTGGATTCTGATTTCTCTTTCAAGGTAGTTAACCTTGTACTTTTGCAGGAAATGCTTTGGAGAAGTTGTAACTGATTTTCTGTGTTGCCCCTTTCCCTGTCAACACACCTGGTGAGAAGTGAAGATGGCTGAAGAGGAGGAGAGCCTGGAAGCAGAGATCGTGTACCCCATCACCTGCGGGGACAGCAGGGCCAACCTGATCTGGAGGAAGTTCGTGTGCCCCGGCATCAATGTGAAGTGTGTGCAGGTGAGAGTTCCCGTGCAGCCAGGCTGCAGGGAGGGGCTCCCAGGGCCGCAGCTACGAAGCAGACAAAAGGAGACCCCAAGGCAGGGGTGTGACCTTGGTGGGGAGTTCAGGAGGCAGAAATCCCATGTTTGGGAGAGCAGAGGACAAGGAGGCTTCAGGGACAAACAGGCTATCACATGAGAGACATGAGAGAGCCTCAGAGCAGTGAGTTCCATTCCTGGAGTGATGCTGTTGGGCAGTTTAAACAAGGGAGCTGCTTTGCAAAGACTCATTAGCAGCCGTGGGTAAGGTGGACAGGGGAGAGGTCTGCTTTTCCTGCAGCATGGTAGCTTAGGTATCCACTCACCTTGTGCTGAAAACAGCTAAAAATGCCACTTAAGGCATCTAGAAGATGCCTCCTTAAGCTGGCAAAAGAGGAGGAAGTAGGCCCAGGGCCTGAGTAAAGGTGGTTTGTAGAGGGCAGCTAACTTTTGCCTGACACTGGTTTCTCAGCCTTGTGGGCAGGAGATGAGGAGCCAAAGCCCAGGGCTCCCAGTTGGGGCGTATTGTTGGGGTAGGGATTGTCCCTGTGATACTGCTACTTCCAAAGGTCTCCACCCTCAATGTTGGGGGCTAGAAAACATGCTGATCACATCCTCCCAGCCCCCTTACCCCCGGGACAAGGAAAACACCCCTCCCACATCATCACTAGGTGGAGCAGGGACCCTCCTGAGGAGTCACATGTGGCCTTTACAGTGTGAATATCTTTAGCTAAGAGTTTAGTTGTTGGATGGTTCCTGGCTCACAGCTCCCCCAGGAATCTGACAAAAACAAGTGAGAAATCCTTTTTCAAAGAACTCACCTTTATCTCAGGTTTCAAGTAACTTTGGCAGACAAAGTTCCACAAAAAGGAGCAGCTCACAGTAATGCAGAACGTAACCCTGAGCACACAAGGAAACCAAGCACCTGAGTGCAGGCACACAGAAACCACAGACAGCACACTAAGGCCCGCAAATACTACAGGTTGGAATTCTGAGACACGAAGTATAAAATAATTATGTTTATTTATGTTTAATTACTTCAAGAAATAAAATAGACTCAAACACGAATAAAGCACAAGCAGGTATGAAAAAAACTAGAAATGAAAAACAGAATTAAAATCGAGCACTAAGTGGGTGGATTTACAGCTGATTAGACACAGTTGAAGAGATAATTAGTGAACTGGAAGGCAGAAGTGAAGAAGTTATGGAGACAAGTACCAAGCGAAGTGTCACAAGGGAAAATGGAAGCACAGGAAAGTCTAACGTATCTATCTGACTTCTGAGAGAGGATCTGAGAACTCTCATAACCCAGGAAAGATAGCCACCCGCATTTCAAGAAACTTAACACATCCCAAACTGAACAGATACATTCAAAATTTCACATTTCAAAAATCTACACTAGGTGCTAGTGCAGAGGACCTTCCGCTGGCCCTGGGACATTTTAGCATCAGAATAATGCATGATGGTCATGGATTATAATTCAAGTAAAAGTAAGAATCTATCTGTCCATATTTGTTGCAGTATAGTTCATGTCATTTATTTACATCAAACAAGGAAGAGTTAAAACTCTTATGCCAACCAGCAAACATAGATGGGGTGCTGGAGCCAGAGCACCGTGAGGAGGTGCTGCATCTAGTCAGGGGAAGCTGGTCTCCAAGTATCCCCATCACTAAGGTGCTGCTTACAGAGGGTGAAGCCTGCAGATCACCTGCTAAATGAGTGGTGATGTTTGGGCGTCAGTGTTGGGCCAGTCTCTGCCACAGCCTCCTGATGGAATAGGCAGGGGTTCTGTGGCATTTCCTGACAGAAACGCACAACCTGGTTCTGCTCTAGAAGATATCAGACAGACACAAACTGAGGGACGCTATCTTTGTCTGCAGAAACACAGACCTGCATGCTTCACAGATGTTGAGGTCAGGAAGGCATGGTCAGTCTGAGATGCTCCTCTAGGTTAAGGAGAGGAGAGACAGGGCAGTCAGTACAGTTGGACGGGTGTAAGTGGGACCAGTTAGCCCACCCTGAGTGTGGAGCACACCTGCCCAATCAGTCGAGGAAAACCTGGTTCCTCAGAGGGAGGCAGGACAGAAAGGGGTGGCAGGATGTAAGGGAGAGGCAGGCCATCAGGTGGTGCTGCAGTGTCAGGTGGGGGCAGGGCCAGAGAAGGCATCACGGAGTTGGGGAGGCACTTTGGGTCCAGCGTGGACTTCCTGTGCTCGGGGAGTGGCCAGAGAGGGTGCTGACTATCCCTGCTTTCCTGGGCTCAGAGGAGGCTCCCAACCAGCTAAAGCAAGGGATAGAGTGGCTTCCTGGCTTGGAGGGACAGTCGCTTCCATCAAGAGGGCTTCCCAGGCTGGTCGCAGGCAGCCTTGGAGAAGGCCACCTTGCAATAGAGTGTCATACACATTTTTTGTTTTCCCGGCACATATAAAAATTATGTATACATTGGATTGTGCTCTGTTAGTGGTGTCATAGCATTATGTCTAAAAACAACGTACATGTTTTTAGCTTTATTGCTAAAAATGGTAGCCATCATCCGAGCTCTTGGAGTCGTGGTAGTAGCATTGAAGATCACTGATCACAGATCACTGTAATTAATGAAAAAGTTTGAAATATTGGGAGAATTACCAGAATGTTACACAGAGACCTGAATTGAGCAACTGCTGTTGAAAAACAGCACCAATAGCCTTGCTTGAAACAGGCTGTTTGCAAGCCTTCAATTTGTAGAGTATGTACTCTTTGTGGAGCGTGACAGAGCAGGTGTGGCTTGTACGTGAGCTGAGGTAGTTTTGCTCCAGTGGCAGGGTAACCTGGGCCCAACCCGACACAGACTGCAGGGCCCCTCAGGGCAGATGCCCTGGGAGGGGAGGCCCCGGGGCATCTGGTACCCTGGTCAGGTCCAGCCATGTTTCCAGGCCACGTTGGAGCTTTCGTTTCTGCCTCTGCTGCGTCTGTGATACATCCATCCCCCCTGCTTGTGCTGTAAGTAAATGCAGTTGTGTGTTGGTTTTTTGGTTCCAGTGCATGCTTGTTCTACAAGACTGAGTTGGATCATTCACCTTCTCAGGCCACATTTGGGTGAAACTAGCAGACGCATGAGGAGGGAGGGCAGTTCCCTGACTTGAGTTGGGCATGTGCTCCTGTGCCGTGAAGGATGCTGTTAGGGCTGGGCCAGGTGGGCTGAAGTGACCTGTGACTGTATCTCTTGTTACTTGGTAAGCTGTATGTGAATGTTATTTGTGGAATAAATTACGTACAAGAAAGTTCGCTGCTTGCTGTCCGGAGGGAGAGAGTGCCCTGCGTTTCAGAGTGGGGTGGGCTCCCTAGGTCCCAGGCACTGGGTATATGGTTAAGGGAGAGTACTGAGCACCCAGCTCCCTCCCTGCTAGGGGCAGTACCTGACCACTGGAGCAGGATAGGGCCAGCACCTCACTCAGGCCTTGCAGCTCAAGGATCAGGCTTGGCTCAGCTGGTGGTTCTTCCTCCCACCTCAGTCAAGATTGCCAGTGGCTAAATCCTGAATGTCTGCCTCCACAGTGGCTGCCCTGCCATCCACTCTCTTTCCCAGCCTGGCCCTGGACAGAGGGTCAGGCAAGAGAGAAGGGCATCGGGAGGCTCCGTCTTGACCCTGCTCTGCTCTTCTGTCCACAGTACGATGAGCACGTCATCAGCCCCAAGGAGTTTGTGCATCTGGCCGGCAAGTCCACCTTGAAGGACTGGAAGCGAGCCATCCGAATGAATGGCATCATGCTTAGGTGGGCGGGGCAGGGGTGGGGCGGTGTGGGGGGGGTCCCTGCACCGGACTGGCCAGGGACACTCCATCAGGGAGTCCTGTGGCCACTCTCTCAAAGAGGGCCAGCCCTCAGTGCTGACTGGTCTCTGGGTTAGCTGCCTCCCTCTGGGTACCAGCCGCTGTGGTTGCACTCCTCATGGACAGAGCCACACACAGGCATCACCACGGTGCTGAGAGAGTGGTGCTGGGGTGGAGCACAGGCAGGCCCTGAGCCTCCGCAGCCTTGTCACCCTATGTGACGCCCGTCCTCCGTGTAGGAAGATCATGGACTCTGGGGAGCTGGACTTCTACCAGCATGACAGGGTCTGCTCCAACACCTGCCGCAGCACCAAGATCGACCTTTCTGGGGCGCGCGCGTCCCTGGGCAGCCCCACGCCCACTGAGTACATCCCGCTCACGCCGGCCACTGCTGACGGTAGGTACCAGGTGCTGGGCTCCCTTCACTGCTGGCCACTTTCGTGGGGCCTCCAGTCAACTTGGCTGTCCCTTCTAGGCCCCAGTGGTTTGCGCCCACCTCTTCATTCCTCACTGAGGAAATCTAGCTGAATTGCTGTTCTACCCACAGGGAAGACTGAAGGACTTTATGTTCTTAAGCCATTCTTATTATAAAATACAGTGATTCATAGGTGGAGAAGAGCATGAAGATGTCCAGTGCCCACCTCCAGCTTTGCCCGTTTCGGGGAGCGCCCTCTGCCCTTGCCCTGGAGCCTCTCCCCTCAGCACCAGTCTGGGCTTGTGTATGCTTCCTGTCACTTGAGTTGCTGATGTGTTTATAATGCTCTAACTGGAAGAAGGTCTGGTGTTCCTTGGGATTATTTCCAGATGTTTGAGCACAGAGATTCTTTTTAAAACAAGTTGGAATGAGATCAGGTCCCAGTTTCCCTGTTCATGTTGCCCACTGATAACTTGGTGGTGCTACCTTTCCCAGGATGGGAATTGGGTTGCCCCTCAGCTGTTCCTCCACTGGTCACTCTGGGCCTGCTGCCATGTGGCCAGGGACTGTCCTCACGGCTGACCAGACAGTAGTTGGTCGAGGGGCCTTGTCCTGTACTTGGGAAGCTGGAGGGGTGGCTTGGAGGCAAAGAGAGCTCCTGGAGTTCACCCTGAATAAGTCGCTGCACCCTACCTGCCCAGACAGGCAGCTTGCTCAGTTGGGGAGTCCTCTGGGAGATCCAGGAATGTGCAGGCTACCAGCAGTTGGGGCTGGCCCTTGTTGACTCTTTCCTCATCCAGTGGTCACTGTTTGCAGCTATTGGGTGGTGGCCTGGCCCTGGGACAGCATTGCACAGTGTGAGAGGGACTGGGTCATGGCAAGGCCCCTGCCCTCAGGAGAAACAGGGAAATACCACTCCTGACAGGCCGGTGGCTTCTGTGGGAACAGGACCTCCTCTGGATGATTGGGTTCACACTCTCTTCTCTGCCTTGTAAAAGGCGGCCGCAGTGGCTGGTCTCCAAGAAGACTCTGAACACTGAGCCTCCAGTCAGTGCCATGTCGGGTAAAGGCCACATGGAGTTTGGGATTTAGCTCTTAGAATTCTGTTGTCTCTAGATGGTTTGGACAATCTGTTGCTTTACTTAAACTTACCTCTGTGGTGGTTTCTTCAGCCAGAGTCCTCAGACCACCAGAGTCACCTATTGTGTAGTTAAAGGTTCTGTATCAGTCCAGACTGTGAAAAAGCTATTTCAAGCATCTGACATTCCCCAGCCTGATGACTTTGTCGGATGTGGAAAAGGCGAGCTTGAGGTCAGAAAACTCACCCAGAAGTTAGAATGCTGGGCTTGTTCCTAAGCCCCAAATGGCCAGATCCAGACTGTGTCCAGGACTCTGAAGACACTAGAGACAGAGGTGAACCAGCCTGGGTGGCTTACACCTCTCAGAGTTCCACCTTTTCTGATTTACAAGAAGGAAATGTGGTATCTATTGAGACAGACAATAGTGTCAATGAGAAACAGACTTGAGGGGCTGCTGAGAACAGGCCAGGCAGGAAGGCTGGCCTGTGACCCCTGGCCAACAGGCATGAAGGCTCATCATAACTGATAAGGACAGCAGAGTATTGAGGACATGGGGACGGCTTTGAGGAGACATTTTCTAGCTCCTTCTTTGTCCGTATTTAGCAGTAAATATATAATGTGTGGATCCTCTGTTGTGCTTATAGACGGTAATTAATTTTTTTGAAAATGGGGGGTGTGTGGGGGGTACTGTGGTGGGTGGGGTGCTGGCCTGTCACCAGTAAGGCTCACCAAGCTCGTCTTGGTTGCAGTGAATGGGGCTCCTGCGACCATCACCATCGAGACCTGCGAGGACCCAGGGGACTGGACCACAGCCGTTGGAGGTGCGGGCCTCCCTGGGCTTCTTGCTGGGGGGTGGGGCTCCCACCTGCTGCTGGCTTTGCCCTGGGGACTTTTGGGCTGCAGGGCATTGTCTAGGTGGATACACAGGGCTGACCCACTGGACTCCCACTTGTGGTTGTTGGGGGGACACTCACACTTCTCCCCCAGAGCTGTGTCCTCCTGGCAGTTCTTTACTCCTCCCTGTGATAGAACCAGAGGGGCTGCCTGTGCAGGGCTCCCCATCTCTGAGCCCCTCCTTCCATCTCAGATGATACGTTCGCCTTCTGGCGGGGGCTAAAGGACGCAGGCCTGCTGGACGAGGTCATACAGGAGTTCCACCAGGAGCTGGTGGAGACCATGAAGGGCTTGCAGCAGCGGGTGCAGGACCCGCCCCTGCAGCTGCGAGGTGAGCTGTCCGTCTATCCTGGTCCACGGGCCCCAAGGCCTCTTCTGGCTTGGTGTGGTGGGGGTGGCCTCAGGATACCGGTGGGTGTAGCCTGCTTCTTCCGGCTCCGAGCTGGCCCAGCATCATCGGCAGGGGTGGGCAGTTAGCTTGCTCCGTCTGGATCCCTCCTTGCTGCTGGGAGGAAGCCGAGCCCTAGAATCAGGACCTGCTGCACCTGGTCCCACACCTCAGCGGGTGGCATGGAGTGCCCCAGACCTGCTATGAGCCAGCCAGTTCTCACTGTTTGCCTGCCCTGCCTGTGTAGACGCCATCCTCCTTAACAACATCGTCCAAAACTTCGGCATGCTGGACCTGGTGAAGAAGGTGCTGGCCAGCCACAAGTGTCAGATGGACCGTTCTCGGGAGCAGTATGCCCGCGACCTGGCAGGTATACTGGCCTCGGCTGTGCCCACAGGTGCTTGGGTGTGCAGAGGCAGGCATGGGGTGGGTGACACTGGGACAGCCCCAGCCAGACCTCCCTGGGATTCACCCTCGACCCCACGCTTTGCCTGTGAGGTGGCGCCTTCCCGGGAGGTGCCTGTGGGTGTATGTGAGGCAGGCTAGTTCTGTAACCAGGCAACTTGCCTGCAAACGTTAGCGTGAGCAGAGTACGTGACAACAGGGAAGGCTGCCCCAGTCGGGCGGCTCGAGCCAGCTGCTCTCTGATGCTTCCTCAGAGCAGCAGGTACCCTGCAGAGAGGACCCTGCAGACAGCGTCCCCATGAGCATGGGCGGTCAGGCCCCAGGCCAGTGCGGGCCCTCGTCTGCCGGTGGTGGGAGGTCTGACGCCCCGTGCCTGCCCCACAGCCCTGGAGCAGCAGTGTGACGAGCACCGCCGGCGGGCCAAGGAGCTCAAGCACAAGTCACAGCACCTCAGCAACGTGCTCATGACGCTCACGCCGGTCTCCCTGCCGCCCCCTGTGAAGCGGCCGCGGCTTGCGAGGGCCACGTCTGGGCCGGCCGCCATCGCCTCACAGGTGCTCGCCCAGTCTGCCCAGATCGCCCTGACGCCCGGCGTGCCCGTCTCCCAGCTCACCAGTGTGCCGCTGGGCAAAGTGGTGTCCACCCTGCCCTCCCCCGTGCTGGGCAAGGCTGCGCCCCAGGCTGCTCCAGCCAGCTCCCCCGCCTCGCCACTGCTTGGCGGCTACACGGTGCTGGCCTCCTCTGGCACCACCTTCCCCAACACGGTGGAGATCCACCCGGACGCGTCCAGCCTCACGGTCCTGAGCACAGCCGCCATGCAGGACGGCAGCACTGTGGTCAAGGTGGTGAGCCCACTGCAGCTGCTCACCCTGCCCGGCCTGGGTCCCACCCTGCAGAACGTGGCCCAGGTGTCACCCGGGGGCAGTACCATTGTGACGGTGCCCACGGGGACTGTCGAGGGTGCTGTGGCTGCCCCGGGACCTGCGGAGCACACGGCCACCATTGAGGTGGCCGCCATGGCGGAGGGCCATGAGCACAAGTAGCAGCCAGCGGAAGGTGAGGCCCCACGTGGGCACTGGGCTGGCCACCTCTCCTCAGGCTGTGGGGGCACAGTGCCGGTGCCCGTGGGCCATGCGGGGCTGCTGAACCAAAGAGAGGAAACGCCAAAACAGACGGAGAGGAGAGGAGAGGCGAGGGACGTGGCAGCAGCCTGGGGTGTGGGGCTCTGAGCTCTGAGCCTCCTCCCCTGTTTTCTTGGGAAATATATTTTTCCATCTGTTGCTTATTAATACTGTTTACACGTGGGGCCTTGGTGAGGAGCCAGGTGGGGGGCCGGGGGCCCAGTGCAGCTGGCGGCAGAGGCAGGGCAGGGGCAGGGCCTCGGCCCGTAGCTGGGGAGCCCGTTACTAACACGTGTCTTGGGAACTGTCCCCAAGTGTGGAAACCCATGGATCCTATGGATTTGGTTTCTTCCCACAGTTTTCTGTAGGTTTAGTGTGGCCAGCACTCTGCTCTCCCGTCTCTGGCATAAGCATCAGTGGTGCTGCAGGTCTGCACGTGGCTCAGGGGCCTCCAGGGCACCCAGAGGTCAGGGTGCAGGCCCTGGGACACCCGCCTGGCCAGAGGGACCCAGAGGTCCAAGCAGCACAGGCCAGAACGCCCCCCACCCCTGCCCGCAGACGCTCAGGGGCCTTTGCACATGCTCTGTGGGTGTTTCTCAGTGAACCCCTTAGTAGGCTCCAACAAAGAGTCAGGTTTATCGTGTTTTCAACCTAAATGAGGCCGAGTGCCTGGGCTCCCTGATCTGCTCTGGGTTCAAGAGTGTCTTGTACACAGGGACAGTTGGGACAGCCCCGGGGGCAGGAGGCGGGTGTGCCCTGTGTCTTTTCCTAGGGAGGACACATGGAGAGTGACCAGGGCTCGTGGAGGGGTCACTCCTTGTCCAGTGGGGACATGCCTTGGGTTGGGGCTCATGGTCTGGTGATCAGCTCTGGGCTCAGCTCCATGCTGGTGGGGTCCCCCCAGAGGTGGGCTGCACCCCACTGGCTGACGCTGGTGCCCCAAGGTGTCTGGGACCAGCATGGGTGAGGTGGCACCCAGGTGCTCATGGGGAGGGAGTCTGTGGGCTGGCCGGCCCTCTGCTTTTCTGGTCTTGGACTTGGAAAGACCAGGGAGGGACTGCTCTGCAGGCCTTGAGCCATTGCAGTGGGGGATACCTACAGCCACCCTGGGCCTCCTGTCCATCTGACACCTCCAGAGGCCCAGAGAGAAGCCTCTGCCCACCTCACACTTTGAAGGGAACTGGGCTCCGTCCTTCCGTCCTTCCGTCCGTCAGGTCCCCTGGACCCATTTCAGCGCCCTCACTGAGGCTGTTTTGTTTCTGTCATGTCTGGTCGGCTGCCATTTTGGGTGTGCTGGTTTCAGCGCAGTGTCACTTCCTTGTTTGTTAGACGCTCCTCTTCCAGGCGCATCTCTGATACACACAGTTGAGCCTGTGGATGGGGCACCCCAGCCAGTCCTGCATCCGGCTCAGATCATATCAGAACGTGTTGCTAGTGAAACTGGGCATCTTGTGCTTGGAACCTTTACCATTCAGACCTGCTGCGCCTGGAAAGCTGCCTCTGCCCGCCGGCCACAGGGCACTGGGTGGAAAGTTCGTTTCAGAGCCATATAGACAGAACCATGACGGCTGTTCCCGGACATGGTGCCTGGGGGCTGAGCTCCAGGTGTGGGAAGGGGCCCAGTGTTCTCCAGGAACCCTCAGCCCGGTGTGGGGATCAGGCCATCTCGCTGTCAGCACCCCACCCTTCCCCCCACTAAGCATGTGGGGACTGTCCTGGGC
Organism: Moschus berezovskii; assembly: GCF_049115385.1. Classification (NCBI taxonomy): domain Eukaryota; kingdom Metazoa; phylum Chordata; class Mammalia; order Artiodactyla; family Moschidae; genus Moschus; species Moschus berezovskii. The sequence continues at coordinate 30,267,250 of NC_142474.1, read as the reverse complement.
TTGGGCTCCAGGAGGCAGGATTGGATCTGGGGGGCTCGGAGGCAGCCTGGGCAACGGACACCTCTGAGTTCTACTTTGTACGTTGTTTTGCAAGTATCTGCTTGGTACTTTGATTTCAAATAAAAACATTTTTCATAACCTGTGTCTCTGTCTTGTGATGAAGGGCTGTGAGTGGATGGATTTCCAGCAGGGACCCCTGCACCCAGCACCGGGACCAGGCGAGGACCCTGACTCAGGGCGCCTGCAGCTTCTTCCTTTACAGTTCCAAACTGATGGTGGATCTCAGTTCCCCAACCAGGGGCAAAGTCAGTGCCCCCTACAGGGGAAGCATGGAGTCAACCACTGGGCTTCCAGGGAGGTTCCAACTTACTGAATTTTAAGATTAAGAAACTACAACTCTTCCTCAGATTTGTGTGTTTTGAATATTTTCTTTCAGCCTACACCTTGCCTTTTATTTTCACTGACATCTGTTGAAGAGCAGGAATTTTGGATATTTATGAAATCCAGTTTATTGACTTTTTTAGGGCTTTTCATGTTCTTAAAGAAACATTTGCCTACCCCAAGGCTGTGAAGATTTCCTCTGTTTTGTAGAAAATATGGTTTAGCTTTGACATTGAGATGATTCTCTTAATTTTTGTGAGGGTGAGTCAGGGACTTTATCTGTCTGAAGATCCTCGGTTGGGAAGGTTGCCCTTTCTGTGTCTTGAAGTGAAGTAAAATCGCTCAGTTGTATCCAACTCTCTGCGACCCCGTGGACTGTAGCCCACCAGGCTGCTCCGTCCATGGGATCTCCAGGCAAGAATACTGGAGTGGGTTGCCATTTCCTTCTCCAGGGGATCTTCCTGATCCAGGGATTGAACCCAGGTCTCCTGCATTGCAGGCAGACACTTTAACCTCTGAGCTACCAGGGAAGAGGTTGTCTTGGTGCCCTTTTAAGACCAGTTGACTGCAGGTGCAGGGGTGGTCATCCTGGAACCCCTGTCATCCACCCAGCACCTCTCCTGATGCTGGCAGTGGCTGTGTCCAGTGCTCCACATGTTCTCCAGACAGGAACATCTCCCCAGCAGCCCAGCATCCACCACGCGGAAAACGTTCCATCGGAGATCAAACCCCTCCTAACGCTGTAGGTCCTGTGGACACCCATTGAGCCATGTGGCCAGGAGTGGACCTCCCCTGGTAGGTGGCAGGCAAGTTGCAGGCAGAGATTTGAGGCCCAGAGACCAGGAGTGTGGACATGAACCTCTGGTCTCAGGAGTGAGCCTCCCTGTGTGTCCAGGAAGGATGTGGGCTTTGGCCATGAGGCCCCAACTGGAACCCCAGTCTTAGCAGACGGTGTGCACTGGCTTTAGTCTCCAGTCTGCATAGTCAGGAGGGATGTGCAGCTGGACTGAGGCACAGCCCGTCCGACAGGGTGCACGGGCATCAAGCCTGGCATGGTAGAGAGGGCTGGGTCAGCTGGGGCTGCAGCCCCTCCAGATCACCGAGGCATGGAGCCAAGCCTTCCTCAGCCTGGAATCAGGGAGGGCTTCCAGGAGGAAGAGGCATTGCAGCCCCAAGGACCACAGTTCCGCAGTCAGGCAACTGCTTGCAGAGGTGGTCTGAGACAGGGTCATGTGCAGAGGACGGACGGTGGGCCTCACCATGGTGAGGGCTGTGCTTTCAAGTTCCAGGCACAGTTTGAAGCCTGGTGTTATGAGTGCAGGGCAGCGAATGAATCTAGAGGAGAGAGAAGCTGGCGAGGCAGAAAGCTGCAGGCACGAGGGGCGGGGCAGACGCAGACCTGTGCTCTGACCTCCAGGGCTGCACTGGGAGGGCACTGTGGGTCACTTACTACCTGGCACCTGCAGTGGCACCATGAGGAAGGCGCTAGGAGGGACCAAGGGAAGGAGGCGTGGACCCTGGAAGGCCCCCAGATGTGCCAGGACTCAGAACCAATGCATTCTTCCCTTGGAGAGCCCTCACCCCAGTGTGCTGGGCTCTGGATCAGTATGACCAACATACACCCCCATCTCAGGTCCCCTGGCTGGCCTCTGCTCATCTCCCCTCTAGGTTTCTCATCCCCATGCCCCACCCTCCACTGCTCTGGATCCCTGGGAACCTTGGGGTGACTCCATCTGCAGGACACCCAGGAGGGAGTCCCCCTCCCCCTGCCATAGCCACATGATGCCACAGACCACATGACATTCTGGCTGAACCCTTGGCTGGCATGCGGCAGCAAGCAGGCACCTGGAGAGATCTGGGAGGGGAGCCCTAGGTGAAGACACCCCAACCCTGCAGAAGACACTGTCCATACCTGGGGAGGGAGAGTGGTGCTGGGCCCTCTCACCCAGTTGGGGTCCCCTCTCTCACCAAACTGCTTTTCAGTGGGGTAGGGGCTCTGTTTCTGACCCCCTCCCCTGGCTACACCATATCTTCCTGGACTTCCTGAAGTCCTAGTGACTGCTGTGGTGTGAGCGGTGGGCGACGGAAGGCTGGTTAGCCGTGTACTGGGGGCGGCTCTGGGCCTTTTGCTGCCAACAGTCTTCTTCAGCCTTAGCCAGGGTACACGGTGCTATCCCTCCTGGACCTGAGCAGGGCCAAGTTGCCAGAGCAGGTAGCCGCTGGCATCCTCCTCACCTTCACAAAGTGGGTAGGTGCACAGGTAGTAAGCAAGCTGCTGGCCGAGCTGACCACACTGGCAGGCAAGGGCAGACTCTCTCGGTTGCCCACTGGCCTGGATCTGGGCAGGGTACCCTGCCAGTCTCCCTTGCTAGGATCCTCATCCACCTAAGGATGGAGGTGCAGATGAACTTCAGCTCCTTTTGGGGAGAAGATAATACTTTTATTTTCATTAAAAACAAAATAAAATGTGCTCTCGTCCTTGGGCCCCCTGGCCTTGATAGGCGCGATAGTAACGGGGCCATGACTATTGAGGTTTGGGCAGGACTTGGGGGTATCTGCCTGCCTTGGGGAACCCCAGCCTAGGAGGCAAGAAAGGTGGCCAGAGCCTGTGCCCAGGTCACATGGCTGCTCACTGTGACGGGAAGGAGCTGGGTGCATGTGGGAGGGGCTGGGGCGGAGGTGCCAGAGCCTTGGAGCCGTTCTCACCACCGATGGTGGCAGCCATGTGCCAGGCAAGCTGAGGCTTCTTGTTACAGGGGTTAGTGTCTTGCAAAGGCCAGCCTGGGGCTCCCCGCCGGAAAAGAGAGCAGGAGCTGGAGGGGGTGGGACTCATGGGTGGACTGTGCTGAGTCAGGAAAAAACACTCATGTGGCTGCCGCCGCCTCTAAAACATAAGTAAGTTTGTTTAATTGTGTATGTGTGTTTATACTCCTCTTTATTAGTGGATAAATACTAGAAAATCATCTCTCGGAAGGTACGGTCAGGGATGGGCCCAGCTTGCCCAGCCTACTGGGGGCGGGCCCTTCGGGGGGCCCTGGCCGGGTGTGCAGGGTTAGGCTGTCCCTCCAGGGCTCATACACCAGAGTGTAGCTCTCTGCTCTCTTGACAGTGAACTTGTAGGCACGGTTGGGCAACAGGTTTCGGATGTCAAAGGCGCAGGTGGCCACGGGGATGATGCCACACTGCATGCATTCCTGCTGTGTCCGTGGGTCCAGCAGCTTGTAGCGCAGCTCAAACTGCTCTGGCACAGCCTGCTGGATGGTGACAAACCAGCGCAGGCTGACCCAGTCCTGGTGGGCCACCGACTCCTTGCGGTCAAACATGACGGGCATCTTGGTGCTCAGCATGAGCCGGATGTGGGGAATCTTGGTGGCGCCAATGTCAGACACTAGGCGGTGCTTGATGTGTAGGCGCCCTGGCACCATCATGGCCAGGAAGCTGTCCATGACAGCCGACAGGTCCACCAGGCGCTGCTCCACGAGCCCCCAGCCTGCCAGGAAGGGCTGAGGGTCTGGTGACTCGAGTAGGGCATCCAGTTCAGAGCGGCCGTGGTCCAGCTGCTCCAGCAGGTCCCCAAGCAGCAGGAGCTGGATCTTGGTCTGGGCGGCGCCCACCTTCTTCATGCGCTGGAACTTCCAGGGGTCAATGAGCTGGAACATAGTGGTGGGCAGCACCAGGGGATTCTGGTCGCCCAGAGCCAGGTGCTTGGGGAGGATCTCGATGTAGTAGGAGCACTTCTTGAGGAGCTCCATGCGGGCGTGGTGGCGCTTGAGCAGGTGGGGGCTCAGGTCTGAGGTCAGGAACTCTTGCAGAGCATTGCGGCGCTCCACATAGGTTTGCCAAGCCTCGGGCTTCAGCAGCTGCCCATCCTCGGCCTCCTCTACCTCCTCCTGGTCCAGGAAGGACTGGGGACTATCCAGCTTCATTTTGTCCAGGCCCAGGCCTGTCACCTGGAAGTTCATGGTCTAGGAGCAGGGGGCGGAGGGCGGGGCATGAATGGAATGCTCAGACTGGCCTCTGCTGCCCACCCGGGACCCACTCAGAGCAGTGTTTGTGTGGTGTGACTTCAGTCCCACTGGCCCCCATGCTGGGTTCTCTGGCCTCTGGGGGTGGGGGTGGAAGCAGGAGGAGGCTCCTGAGGAGGGCTCATCTCTCTGGACAGAGGTTGCTTGGAGGGCCAGGTGGGCAGGCTGCAGATCTGGATAAAAGTGGACACTGTAGGGCCGACACAGTGGTCTTTTGTGATGACACAGGGAAGGGCTGAGACAGGGACACTGGGCTTGTGCTTCGGAAAGTCCAGCCACTGCCTAGCTGTGTAGCCCCATCTGGAATGGGGTTACACCTCTCCCCTGGAGCTGTCGACAGGATTCAGAGTGGTCCTGTCTGAGCATCACCACACCCCAGCTGGGGATCCCACTGTCCTGCAGACTGTCCACACCCCACTGCAGGTGCAGAGCAGAGGCCCAGGGCCAGCCCAGCAGGCAAGGTGGCCTCAGCTTTGAGGAGAAATCATGCCAGTTCCTCATTATGGAGCCCTGCTGTATCTTGGGGCCTCAGGATGTTCCTGAGTCCATAAGAAAAGCCCCTGAACGGTCCCCCTGCTCACAGATGGGGTGCCTGAGCCCAGAACACTTGGTAGCTTGCTCTCAATCCAGCCTTTGAGCCCAGTGTAGACCCCAGAGTCTATCTCCTTCTGCATCCCTCCTCCACCCAGGTTCCCCTCTGTAGGAGGGTCCAGTGTGCCCCAGAGCTGGGCATAGCTGTGCTCCCAGGCATGACAGGTCCTGACCACCAGGCTGGGGCTCCTTGGAGAAAGGGGGTCAGCATTCCTGGCTGCTGCCCCAGGTCCCAGCCACCCCCAAGGACAGCGAGACAGACCTCATGGTTTCACTGGGAGGTCTGAGGTTGTGCAGCACCAGAAAGTTGGATGAGTTACAAATGGGAACTGAGAGGCTGAGTGAGAGGCCCAAGAGGCAAAGTGAGGTTGGGACCCAAGTTGGTCTCCCTCCCCAGATGCCAGGACTTGACCTTCCTGGGCTGGAGGCGGCAGACCCAACCCTGGGCACAGCAGCACCAGTGTCTGGGCTGAAGTGCAACAGACCAGGACCAGGATTGCTGGCCTGCGTCCTTCAGTGGTCCAGTGGCCCAAGGCTAGGACAGATTCAAGCCGCCTCTGGAGGGAGCTTTAGCTCCAGGTAGGGCTACAGGTCAGAGGTGCTTCCAGACGGTCCCAGTTTCTCCGTTGAAAAAGCCAGGAGGGGTTGCTGGTAAACTCTGGAAAGAAGCTGCCTGCCCTGGCCCGCTACCCAGACCCACACCCTCCTCCGCCTCCAAGACCCTCTACACTCCCCTGACCCTGGGCCCACTTCCCCTCAACCGACCCCCACCCGCCCCCACCTGCCCACCTCCGCCACACTCCCCTCGTCCTCCACACCCCTCGCCCGCCTCCCGGCGCGCCCACTTGCCCTGACTCCCGGAGCAGCGCTGCCTACCGTGCACGGAACCAGGGGCGCCTAGCCTCGCACCGCGGCTTCCCGCGGGTTGCCATGGGGACCGCGGGTCTTTGTGACGCTCTGCCCAGAGGGCGGGGTGGGCGGAAAGACCATAGTGTGGGGATCGGGCCCCCTCGACTCGGGAAGATTGCCGGGGCGCGTTCCCGGTAGCGACCCGGAAGCCTTCTGAAGTCAAGGGAGGGCCCTTACCTCCACCCGCTTGCAGGTAAATGGTGAGTACCTTCCGGCACAGGGTGTCTGTCTCTGAATTCCCATCCCCAGGCAGGGTGCCCCTCCCCCACCCCTCCTGGTGACCTCACTCATGGGAGGAGGCTTTGCCGGGCTAAGCGCCCAGCACCGTGTGGTGGGTGGAGGGTGCCCTGGGCGCTTAGTCTGTAAGTTGTAGCTGTTGTTCTGTCGTTATTTAGGGGTCTGAGAAGTAAGAGTTGAATTATTTGGAAACGGGATGCGGTCTCAAAGTTGAGGGAGAGACGGGGAGCTGGAAAGTGGGGAAAGGAATGAAAAGCAGTGAGAGAGTGGTCCACCCGTGCGGCCCACCCAGAGAGAGAGTGTGGGGCACAAAGCAGTCTACCCCCCCCCTCTGGGTCAGGCAGGTCCTCATCTCTGCCATCTCTGACTTCATCCGTTTTTGTTTTTTTTAATTTCTCGTTCTCAGCTATTTTCTTAAAAAACTTTCAATTTTGAGATTCAGCTGCAGTTGTAAGAAATAACACAGAGATCCCAAGTATCCTCTGCCCGTTTCCTGAGGGGACCAGCTTGCAGAACTGTCCTACAAGATCACACCACGAGAGTGACCTTGACTGGCCCCTTCCCCACAGGGACCTCCCCGCTTCACCTTTCACAGCCCACGAGGCCCCGCCCACCACGGCCCCACCCGAGACCCCGCCCACCACTGCCCCACCCGAAACCCCGCCCACCAGGGCCCCACCCGAGACCCCGCCCACCACGGCCCCACTTCGGGACCCCGCCCCATAGTCCCGCCCTGACGCCTGTCCTGGGACTGGGCCCGCCCCACCTTCGCGAGACTTGGAGCAGCTGGGGACCAGTCCTGCCGGAGAGACAACCTCGAGGTCGAGGAGAGCAACGGCTGTGGTGTGGCCGGCGCTGGAGGGCCACCCAGCGTTGCTCTGAGCACAGCAGGGAGCTGGCGGGGGCCTCTGGAGCGTCTGTCCCCCCCAACCCCGCTCCAGCGCTCGCCGTCCCAGCGCCCCTCCAGTGTCTCCCCGTCGGGGTCCCGGAGCTCCGCCGCTGCGCCCCCTCCGCCCCCTGCAGAACCCGGCATGGAGCCCTTCCTCAGGAAGAGGCTGGCCTTCCTGTCCTTCTTCTGGGACAAGATCTGGCCGGCCGGCGCGCCGCGGTTCCCGGACCCCGACGCTGACCTGGAGCCGGAGCCCGCCGCAGAGACCAGTACCGCGGAGCCTTGCAGCCCCCCGGCGCCCGCGCAGCTCTTCAGGGCGCTGTGCGACTTCACGGCGCGGCGCGCGGAGGAGCTGAGCGTCAGCCGCGGGGACAGGCTCCACGCCCTCAGGGAGGAGGGCGGCTGCATTCTGGCCCGCAAGCTCTCGGGCTGGCCCTGCACTGGCCTGGTGCCCATCACCTACGTGGCCAAGGTGGCCCCTGAGACGCTGTCAGACCAGCCGTGAGTACCACCTGCTCTGCTGCTGCTGCTAAATCACTTCTAGGGAGTCAGTAATAAGTGCAGGGTAGTTTGAGGCCTGCACATCCAGCATCACTTCTCAGGCCCCACCATCCAGAGGTGAGCAAGTTCCGCAGGTGTGGTACCCGGGATGGTGTACAAGACAGGCACCTGATTCCGCTAGGAGAGGAAGGGGCAGGGACTCTGGCGGGAGTGGTTAGGTGGGGCCGCCAGCTGGCTGGACGGTGTGTGCATACTGTGCCTGCCACGCCTGCCTGCTGGCACACGGGGATTCAGACCAGGTGTCCAGCAGTGTTTGCTGAGTGGTCATTGCTTGGGGGCAGGGGGCTGAGGGCTAGGATGCAGTGCGATGGTGAAGCCATGGGTGAGCAGAGAGGCCGTCCTGTGCTGTGAGGGGTGAGATAGTGACCTCAGTGTGTCAGGGGCGATGAGCTGGGTCAGAGCTGTGCCTTTGTCCACCCCCTCACCTGTCCACATTTGCCTGGCCTCCTCCCTCCTGCGCTGGGCCAGGCATGGGGCAGACATGGCCCTGGTCTTTGAGATTGCTCCCAAAGAGGTTCGTTTGGGGGGTGGGTACAGATGGGAGAGCCCACCCATTCCCCTGAGTGCCTGAGGCCCCTAGGGCCAGGGCAGTCTACAGGTGGGGAGTGGCTGGCACGGACCCTCGGTTCTTTGCATGCCAGTTGTGTGGTCATGGCAGGGAGCAGAGGCTGGGCACTCTCCCAGAAGGCTCCTCAGAGGATGTGACCTCTCGGCCCAGGCTCAGGGTCCACAAGACACAGTGTGTGCTGGTGCCGGACAGGTCCCCACCATGTGGCTTTGCACAGAGTACATGGGCCTTTGACCCAAAGCCTGGGCATGGCCCCTACCTGTCTTTCCTCTGAATGTCTTGGCCATTGTCATCCCTACCTTCTAGAAGGAGGGGGTGCCTGGGGAACCCTTGGGGCAGAGGCACCTCTTCCCAGTCCTGGTGCCACAGAGGTGACATGCCGGCTGAGAAAGGCCAGAAACTGGCTGGTGAACAGGGCTAGCAAAGGGAGGCTGCCCAGACCTTGCCCTGACATGGGCCCCAGGTCCTGCACCCAGCTGGATCTCTGCAGACCAGCAGCAGGTCTCATGCCACTCAGGCTACCTCTGGCATCCTGGGGACCCCTGGGGCACCCGCCGTCTCCTGGAGACGTACATCTGGGGGAAAGCCTGAGTCATAGGAATGTGCCTTCAGAGGGGACTCCAGCCTTACCCCCAGCCATTCTGATGGGAAGGAGGCCCACACTCCCTCCCGGTGGAGGACAGACCAGGTCAGCAGCTTCTGGAGGTGGGCAGGGTCCGGGGGAGGGGAAGGGCTGCTTAGAGAACTAGCTAATGATTATTTGTCTGGGCTGCAGATGAAAGGGCTGCCATACTTGCTGTGTCATTACCCTCGGACATCTGGCTGCCTGTCCCCCGGGCCAGCTGGGCAGGAGGAGACCCCTCAACTTTACAAGATGCTAGGACACCCCCAGCTTATCTCGCCCACTGCTCCGCAACCAGGGCCTAGAGTCCAAGAACATGTCAGAAGGCTGGGTGTGCATGGGGGTTCAGCCCTGCCCTGCAGGCCCTGATGTGGGTCCAGGGGCGGGGGAGGTGGAAGCACTGCTGACCTCTGACTGTCCTCTGTAGCCCCTCCCCACATGAGAGTCTCTCCTGGGTAGAGGGTCCCCGAGGCAGTGACTGGCTGCAGGAGGCCCTCGGTGGATGGAGCCTGCAGATACCTGGGTCTGGGCCTCCTGCTTCCAAATCAGTGTGTCTCCAGCTTGCCATCCACCCAGGGCCTGTCTGGGGGAACCACGTCCACAGGTCCCTGACCCTTCCCCAGATATCTGCTGATTTTGCTTCCTAACAAACCTCTGCTCCTCCCACCATCACCCCACCCCACCCTGTCCTGCCTCAGCCTCAGCCCAGCCCCACCGCTCACTCTGGCCATGTTGTTTGCTAGCCCCCTCCCCATAGAGCCCCAGAGTGGGCACAGATATCTATCTGTGCCAGGGTAGGCCTGTCTCTGCCCCTGTTTTTCCAGGCCCCATTCTCACCCCTCCCAGGTTGTCTATCCGGTCCTTTCTTTGGGCCCCCCCCCCTTGTTCCTAGTCCCCAAGGACTCCAGAAACTGGGCCCTGAGGCTGGGGCATGTGCAGACCCCGGACTGGGTCCCCAGTGCCAGGCACCAGGTTCCTCTCTTTGCCTCCTGCGTAGAGTGGGCATCTGGGGCCTGACCCATGGGAGTCAGGGGTGTCTCAGGGCTGGGCCAGTATGGGGACTGCTGTGTCTGCCCTTTGCAGCTGGTACTTCAGTGGCATCAGTCGAACCCAGGCACAGCAGCTGCTCCTGTCCCCCAACAACGCGCCAGGGGCCTTCCTCGTCCGGCCCAGTGAGAGCAGCCATGGGGACTACTCACTGTCAGGTACCAGGGTGCCCTTGACCTTAGGGTGGTGTCTTCCACAGGCAATGCCAGCCCTCAGCCCACTTTGGGCCCAATGGTATGGGTTGCCTGGTTGGGATGGTGGGAGGGTCAGGGCTGCAGCCAAGACGGGGTCTCCCATCTCTGCGCCCTCCCAGTCCGGGCCCAGACCAAAGTCTGCCACTACCGCATCTCCATGGCGGCCGACGGCAGCCTCTACCTGCAGAAGGACCGGCTCTTCCCCAGTCTGGATGAGCTGCTGGCATATTACAAGGCCAACTGGAAGCTGATCCAGAGCCCACTGCTGCAGCCCTGTGCACCCCAGGTGGGCCCATCCCTTCCCCTGCCATGCATGCCCCAGGTGGGCCCATACCCCCCTGCCCTCCCCACCCCAGCTGCACCTGTCCCCCCCACCCTGCCCACCCCAGGTGGGCCCATCCCCACCCCTTCCACCAGGCTGCCCTTTGCCAGGCCTGCGACACTTCTCAGCACGTGTCCAGCTGGCTCAGCCCAACCCTGGGTGAAGCTCCTGTGACTCCTCTGCACTCTGGTTGTGACCTTGCCCTGGCGCAGGGTTCATCCCCATGGGATTCTCTTCTCTGAGGGAGGAGGGGAATGAAGCCTGTGAGATGCCCTCCCTCCCTATCCAGCTCTGCCATGGAGCAACCAGGAGGGTGGAGGGGGGAGGCAAGCTGGGGAAGGCATCCGGGGATGGCACCCGTAGCAGCCCCAGGCCAACATGGAGGCCGTGGGAAGAGATGCCTGTCGGGACGGCCACACCTGTGCTGGAGCCATGGTATCTGTGATGGTCCCAGTCAAGCAGTCCTGCCAGGGGCCGAGCAGCCATCTGGTTCCTCTGGTCTCTTAATGACAGCCTGGATGGGACAGTAATGAGTGTGGATGGATGCCTACACTGGCAAAGGTGCCACTTAGGTCCGGAAGCAATTAGGGCCAGGCCTCCAAAGGTCAGCACCTAGGCCCCTGACCCTGAGCAGGGTCGGAGACGAGTGTGTGCTGGGGCACAGGGGCAGAGAGTTGGAAGCCCGGGGCCCCAGGAGAAGCCGTGCACTCTGCCCAGGGAGCCACAGGCAGAGGCCCTGAGTGCTCCCACCCCTGCAGAAGTCCCTTGAGCAGGACGAGTGGGAGCGGCCCCACTCGGAGTTCACCCTGCGGAGGAAGCTGGGCGAAGGCTACTTCGGGGAGGTGTGGGAAGGCCTGTGGCTGGGCTCCATGCCCGTGGCGGTCAAGGTCATCAGACCAGGTGGGTGGGACCCCAGAGCCCAGGGCGGTAGCGGTGGGTGGCGGTGGTTATGGCAGGTCCTGGAACACTGCCCTGTCCCACAGGCGACGTGAAGCTTGCTGACCTGGCCCAGGAGATCCAAACGCTCAAGAGCCTGCGGCATGAGCGCCTCATCCGGCTTCACGCGGTGTGCTCGGCGGGCGAACCCGTGTACATTGTCACCGAGCTCATGCGCAAGGGCAGCCTGCAGGCCTTCCTGGGCAGTGAGTGCCACGGTGGGGATGGGGATGCCTCGCCCTTCCTGATGATCCTCCAGGCCTTTTTATTGAAAGCCCATTGTCCAAGGCCCCGAGGGCCGGAGTGGGCTCTGGCCACGAGTGAGGTTGGGCGGGGTCTGGACACTGCAGTTCCAGGTGGGGCCCCTCTGGGTCACTAATCCTACACTAGGTCACTAGTTCTGGCATGGACCCCACCAGACCCCGGGTGTGCTCCTCCCCGACTTTGGTCTGTTTCTGTTCCTGGTTGGAAACCAGGGCCAGGCTGACACAGAACCACAACACAGTGCCCCCCTGCGGCCTTGGCAGGTGGTGCTGTCCTCACCTGACTTAGAGCTGGGGTCCCCGAGGCGCGGAAGGCAGTGACTAGGGCAAACGCCTGCCGCCTGACTGTCGGCCCTGCCTGCAGGCCCCGAAGGCCAGGCCCTGAGCCCGCCCTTCCTGCTGACCTTTGCCTGTCAGGTGGCCGAGGGCATGAGCTACCTGGAGGAGCAGCGCATCGTGCACAGGGACCTGGCTGCCAGGAACGTGCTTGTGGGCGATGACCTGGCCTGCAAGGTGGCCGACTTTGGCCTGGCCCGGCTGCTCAAGGTCAGTTTGGGCTCCAGCCATGGGCTGCTGGGCCACTCAGGGGCTGGGGGGGAGGCTGCCTCTCCACCCATTGTACCACTGATCTCCCCTTGCCCAGGATGACGTCTACTCCCCACGCAGCGGCTCTAAGATCCCTGTCAAGTGGACAGCACCTGAGGCAGCCAGCTATTGTGTATACTCTCCCAAGTCCGACGTCTGGTCCTTTGGGGTCCTGCTCTACGAGGTCTTCACGTATGGCCGGTGTCCCTACGAAGGTGGGCCTCCTGGCAGCCCCTGAGTGGCCCAGCAGCCCATGGCTGGAGCCCAAGGCAGGAGGCAAGGGTAGTCCAAGGAGGGAAGCGTGGGAGCCAGCCTGGAGGAAGAGGCACCCCCTGAGCCTGGAAGGGGTATCAGGCCTGGAGGCTGCCTGCTTGGCAGGGTCTGCCCAGGACTGGAGGAGGTGGGCTCCAGGGTGACTCCCAGGCCAAAGGAGGAAGCACCTGCCCAGCCTCTCTCTTGCCCCTCCCCAGGGATGAGCAACCACGAGACTCTACAGCAGATCTCACGGGGGTACCGGCTCCCGCGCCCGGCCGCCTGCCCAGCTGAGGTCTATGCGCTCATGCTGGGGTGCTGGAGGCGCTGCCCAGAAGAGCGGCCGGACTTCACCACACTGCGGGAGAAGCTGGGCGCCACGAGCAGGCGCCGCCACCCCGCCCTCACATGACCCGGCTCCTGCCCAGGGACCCCTCTCGCGGGACAGTGTTTGCCAATACCTGCTGCCCAAAACTGGTGCCAGCCCACAGAACCTCTGGCGGTGGGCCTTACACCCTGACACGTGCTGACTCACAAACCTTGTGCACACGAGGCAGACACATATGGACACCCGCTCAGACAGGAGAGGGACCAGCGTCCTCCACCAGGGTGACTGGTGTTCCCCAGAGAGGGAGAGTCTCAGCAGAGAAGCCCAGACAGAGCCCACATTCGCCCTGACCTCAGGGAGACACTGGGCAGAGAGGCCTCCTGCCCGTGCCTGCCTCATCGAGCCCCCTGCTACAGTTAGGAGCCTCGGTGGGTTGCTGTGGCCTTCTTGCAGCTGTCGGTGCTAGGGCTTCGGCAGGCTTGGGACGCTGGCCCCACGTGGCACAGACTGGCATAGCTGCTTCCTCTTGTGGGCCACCTGAGCCTGAGCCCCTAACCAGAACAGAACCTGGGGCTGATGGCTCAGACCTTCATCTGGTGGATCGTGCCCGAAGAAGATCTGGCCCTCACTTGCCCACCTCCACCTCAGGGCATCTTGGCACCCACATCCGGGGATTCAGAGGCAGCACACCCCCTGGGCTGTGGGCAGGAACAGGATGGTGGGGGAGGCTGCAGAGGCCAGGTGAACGGGTTTTCCCATGCCCCTGGGGCTGGAGAAGAGAGCGAGGGAGGGAGGGGGTTGTCAGGCCACAGGAAGCTCAGACTGGTGACTGGGCAACACTTTGGGCGGTTCTCTGTGGGTGGGACAAAGGCCAGGGAGGCATCATGCCTCAGAGCTGGGGTCCTGGGTCCTGGCTAACTGTGTAGTGTCAGGGTGGGGCAGACGTGGATGCTCTGGCGACTGGGCACCTGGTGACCACTGGCCCTCCTGCGACAGGAAGCAGCCAGTTTCCAGGTGCAACTGCTGCCCCGGGGCTGATTTCAAGCACGGCTTCATGCGCTGTTGGCTTCTCCTCACCCTGCCGGCTCCAGTCCCATGAGATGGACATGGACAGGGATTGGGCAGGTGGGGTCGGCCCTCAGGGTTCCCGACTCTCATTCTGGGAGCCCCAGGCTGGCAACTGTGCTCCAGAGGCCTGTGGGACAGAAGGGGCAGAGGCATCACAGGGTGGGAAGCTGACACCCTAGGGTGCAGATAAGTGACCCTCCCCGCCAAGGGGCTGCTCAGATGCTCAGAAAAACAGTCTGTGCAGGGTTGGAGAAATTGGGGCAGGGGACTTCCCAGAGGGGAGGGGATGGGCCCCTGGGGAGCGTGAGGGACCCCTTGGGCAGAGAGGGGAAGTAAGAACAGGCTACTTCAGGGCCCCAATCACCTTGGTTGTGGGTCAGAGCCTGAGACACAGTCCCCAGCATCCCCCCACCCCCAACCAGGCAGATGGGGGAGGGGGCAGGAGGATTTGGCCTGAGCCTTTTGGGACACCAGGCAGCTGGGCCAGCTCTGCCCTGGCCTTCAGCCCCTGACCCCTCTCTACCCTGTCCTGGGAGAGCGAGGGGGCCCGAGGGTGAGGGCTGGGCTCCTCTGGCTCTGATGGTTCCCAGACCAAGAAGCCTATGGGGCCCGGGCTCCAGCAGCGTTGAAGGACTCACTATCTTCGTTTCCTGGGGTGTGTGGGAACTGAGGCTGGCAGGCGTCCTGGGGTGGGGGGAGCATGCTGGGTGGGGTGACAGGAGAGGCAGGTGTGCGTGGGGGTCACTGGTGCTTCCTGGGGGCGCGTCATCAGCACAAGCTAAACAGGTTTGACGCTGATGCCCTAGAGAGGGCCTGGGCCTCAGCCTCAGATCCCTCCCATTTGCTGGTGTGACGGGGGCAGAACCCGAGGCCCTCTGGACACGGCTCAGGGGCGGGGCCCAAGGCCAAGGGGGTCAGAGAGTTCTGGCCAATGGTGAGGGGGTAGGTGTGCGGGGGGGGGGGGGGGGGGTTGTTGGAACTTCTCACCGCCCAGCCGTCAGTCCATCCCCTCTGGGCACTCCTTGGTCAGAACCAAGCAGGCTTGTTCTTGATCTCAGAGAGGCGGGTGGTGCCTAGTCTCTCTTCAATAAAAGGGAAAACGCCCACAAGCAGGATGAGTGTGTGATTCCCTGCTTATTGGCTTCCTGGCCCTCCCATTGGGCAGAGTCCCTGGCACCCCAGCCTCCGGCTGGGGAGGAGGTGCCTGGGCCTCGAGGGAGCTCCTCCACGGGTGGGCAGAGAAGCAGTCCTGGGCTTCTGGTGGGGACCCTGCTGGGAACTGGCCATCCTGGGGTCCAGGCTCAGCCGCAACAGTCCAGGGGGTTTTGGGGAGGGCGTGCCTTGTCCCGCCTCTCCAGCTCCGAGTCCCATGCCTCCTGCCTGATCAGTGACTCCCCTCTCCCCTCTCCTGGCGCTTAGATCTGGCCATGTGGCCAGTGGCACCTGTGACCACTTGGTGGGCAGTTTTCTCGGCAGGTGTTAACTGATCAGTGCCCAGACTAACCTGGCCCAGAGGGTGGCCCTCAGGGTGGAGCCTAGGGTGCCTGAGAAGGTTGGAGAGGGGCCGTCCTTGGTGGCACAGGTGTGGCTGGCCTGGCCACCTTGTCACAGGGAAATGGGTGGTGGCTCAGTGGGGCAGGGACGGCCCTGCCCACATGCTGCTCCCAGCTGGACTGGAGAAGGCAAGGCTGGACGGCCCAGTTTTGCCGCTGTACCAGCCATGGGGTCTGAGGGCCAGGCTCCCCTGGGCCCCAAGTACGTGGGCCTCTGGGACTTTGAGGCTCGGACTGCTGAGGAGCTGAGCTTCCAGGCAGGGGACCTCTTCCATGTGGCCAGAAAGGAGGAGGAGTGGTGGTGGGCCGTGCGGCTGGATGGGGCAGGCCGGGCCCTGGCTGAGGGCTACGTGCCCCACAACTACCTGGCTGAGAAGGAGACGGTGGAGTCGGAGCCGTGAGTGTCCCTGTGGCCCTGGTGGGTCACTCCAAGGCACTCCCATCCCTGGGCCATGCAGCCCCTCATTAGCTTGGGGCAGGGGTCTGTGGGACCAGAGCTCTGTGCCTCTGTGCCTGGGCTCTGGGTGTGGGCAGGAGCCCTGGGCTGCCACAGATTGGGAACCCATGGCTCCATCTCCCTACCCCTGTCCCCCCGAGAGGCTGGGCCTACCATCCTGGTCTTGGGATCCCTGGCTGGGCGTCTGTGTGTGACTTCCAGGGAGGGGGTCCTGAGACTGTGGCCCCTCCCCTGGGCTTCCCAATGGTCAGTGCACGGTGTGGGACCCAGAGAGGGCAGAGTCTGGGCCTTCTGGGGAGTGAAGCTTTGCTCCCCTTCCAAATACCCAAAACCAGACTTGTGGCCTCATTAGAGGGAGTGGGAAGGCTGTTGCGACAGGCCAGCAGGGGTGTGGGCCACAGACATGCTTCTTGTGTCAGCGTGACTGCCTGTCGCTGGCAAGGTAGCTCCAGGAGGTGACTGCAGTCCAGAGGGCCTGCCCAGGAAGCTTGGGCCACAGGAGCAGCCTGGCCTGGGCGTGCTAACACGACTCGAGGAGGTTCTATGAACTCTAGGTAGGGGGAGGGTCTGGAGGAGGGAGTCCCTTGTGTGCCCATGTGCCCCACTGATGGCATGCCTACTGTGTCCTCTTGGAGGGAAACAGCACATGCTGGATGGCCTCAGGCGGGGCCAGCATGGCCAGGGCAAAGGCCCTGAGTCCCTGGGAACATAGCACCTTTGAGAAGCGGAAGGAGGGAGGCAAGGAGGTGGGGTTGGGAGCAAAGGGGAGAGACCCCAGAGGTGTTGGGTGGGTGGGTGGGAGAGGGCTGTGAACCCCACAGGGCTCAGTGCTGGGCAGTGGTCCTCTGTGCGGGTGCTCATGTTTCAAAAGGGCCTGAGGAGTCGAGGGTGCAAAGGGCAGAGCAGCTGGCAGCAGAGGTTCCCCAGGGAGTCCCACTGGCCCCACCCTGCCCTCCAAGGTCCAGGCTGGTCCCTGCCCTGGCGCTGGGAGCCGGGGTGTGAGAATGGGTATGTGCTGGTGCATGTGAATCCTCAGGTCCCAGGGCTTTTGAGCACTGTGTGTCTGTGGCCCCAGGGGGAGAAGGTGCCACAGGGTCACAGGACAGTGTAGCCCAGGAATTTCCCTGGTGGGCCAGTGTTTAAGATGCCACACTGCCATTGCAGGGGTGTGGGTTCCATCCCTAGTTGGGGAACTAAGATCCCACATCCTGCATGTTGTCTGGCAAGGCCACAACAAAAAATAACCCACAAAAATCCAAATAAGATGGGTCCAAGTGCATGGCTGCAAAGTCACATCTGAAGTTGGGAGTGGGTTGCTGTACCCACAGGATCAGGGGCTCTATCCCCACAGACAGGGGATGCCCCAGGCAGAGTGGTGGGGGGCCTTTCCCTCTTCTGGATCACCAGGCCTTTCCTGATATACAGAATTGACTACTTGGGACATTTGGGGTTGGCAATGGGCAAAGAAGGGTGCTCTGGGTCAGTGAGTGCCAGAGGGCATCTGTGGGTTTGGGTTGGGACACGAGGAGGCAGAGGGTCAGGTCAGGTGGGGGCTGGGACTCAAGGTAGGGGCCGAGACTTAAGGTGGGGGCACTGGGGGTATCTGCTCTGCTCAAGGTGCCCCTATCCTGCAGGTGGTTCTTTGGCCAAATCTCTCGCTCGGAAGCTCTGCACCGACTGCAGGCCATGGGAAATGAGCAGGGGTCCTTCCTGATCCGCGTCAGCGAGAAGCCAGGCGCCGATTACGTCCTCTCAGGTATCCACTTCCTGCCCTCCCTGCTCCACAGCGCCCCCATCCACCCTCGGGCCTGACTTCCAGACTTGTGGTCCCTAAACCCTTCGTGCACGTAGAGCTCAGCCCCTCTGGCCTATCTTCTCCCCGGCCCTGGGATGTCTAGACCTTGCCCTGGGAGCTCTGACCCTTGGTGGGCATGGGCCCCACGGTCTGGGCCCCTGTCCCGAGGTCTTGCTGGGTCCTCACTTTCCCTGTTGGGGACCCCTCTTGGTACCTGTTCATGAGTGCCCCCCTCCGTCCAGTGCGGGACCAGCAGACCGTGCGCCACTACAAGATCTGGTGGCGGGCCGGCCGGCTGCACCTCAACGAGGCTGTGTCATTCCCTGGCCTGTCTGAGCTCGTGGACCACCACAAGGTCTGGAGCCTGTCCCACGGCCTGCGGCTGACCTCACCCTGCCGGAAGGTAGGGGTTCCTGACCCCCATGCCAGACCCTGGCCTCCCCACTCCCCCTAACAGGGATACCAACCCTCCAGTGGAGATGGGGGTGGGTCCTTGCCTCAACTGCCTGTGGGCCCTTGGGGACACTGTCTGGGGACTCTGGCAGCCGGGCAGCTGTGGTTGTACAGAGCAGCGCATGGGGGGAGGGTGGGCACTCTCACCCCTGGGCCAGCAAGAGGTCAGCTGTGTTCCTGCCACGTCCTGAGTCTCTCCGGCCATATGCCCTGACCGGCAGCCAGACAGGACTTTTGTCTGAATGGCAATCAGGCCAGTGTCACTGGTTCAGAGCAGATGGAGGGTGGTTTTTGTCTTCTGGACACAGAAGGGGTCAGCCTGGCTGGGGGCAGCCTCTGTGAGCCTGGCTACATGCTGGACACCAGGACCCTCCCAAGCAGGACGTGATTGAGGCTGACTTCACGTGGACGGGTGCCCCCGCCCATGTCCCTGCAGCACGAGCCAGAGCCCCTGCCCCACTGTGACGACTGGGAGAGGCCACGGGAGGAGTTCACGCTCTGCAGGAAGCTGGGCTCTGGATACTTCGGGGAGGTCTTTGAAGGGCTCTGGAAGGACAAGGTCCGAGTGGCCATCAAGGTGATCGCCCGAGGTCAGTGGGCCCCAGGCCAGGGACTTCTGCCTCGCTTGTGGGGGTCAGGTGGCCCAGCAGCCCTGGGCCCTGATGCCCGGCCCACCACTCAGCACCCTAATCTGGACCACATGTGGCACCCAGTGCAGCATCTGGGTGGCTTTCTCCTTTTCATGCTGCAACCCAAGTGCACTTATTCTTAATGTAAATGGAAGAAAAGCCGTTAGAATAAGTAATCACCAGAAATCTGAAAAGGTTCATTTAGACTCTTCTTAGATGAACCACAAGAGGTTCAGATCACCCACTTCAGGAACCAGGGACCCAGGGCTGCAAGCGAGCACATTTAGGGGGCGTTCTAGCTCCACATCAGGCTGGGCAGGGGTAAACCCCATGGGGGTGTCTGTGGTGCCCGAGGTGTGGGGAGAGCTGCTGCTGGGCACAGTGGACGCCCCCCATGTGAACAGTGGGGATGAGGCTGTGTCTGACTTGGCATCCTGGCCTGGGAGATGGGGTATCTGGAAGGGTGCCCACATTTCCTGAGCTGCTGCTGGTGTGGCTGGGTGGAGGGGTGGGCAGAGGGCCCTCAGCTTCTTCAGGGGCCACACCCAGCGAGGCTGCCCACCCCCACAGCCGACCTTCTGCACCAGCACATGTTCCAGTCGGAGATCCAGGCCATGAAGAAGCTGCGGCACAAGCACATCCTGGCTCTGTATGCTGTGGCGTCCGTGGGGGACCCGGTGTACATTGTTACGGAGCTCATGCCCAAGGGGAGCCTGTTGGAGCTGCTGAGGGGTGAGTGGAGGCACCAGAGTGACTTGTGCCCGCTGGAGGGAACAGGAGACATGCACAGATGTGTACCCCACACCATGCACAGGACAGCCTGGGGTTCTGGGGGCTTCCTCAGCACTTTTCTGCTTATGAAAGGATTTAAAATATCTTATGATGAATGTACCACTCGTTCATCATAGGAATTTGGCAAAATACAGATAAGATCAAAGACAAGAAAAGCCCCCCATCACTCCTGCACCCACAGTGAAATGAGGCCTCTTTAGTCAAAGGCTTGTTGTGGCTGCCCACCCCTCCTGCTGCTACTGGGGCACACAGCCTGGTCTCACTGCTGGTCTCACCTCTTCCTGGAAGATACTGTCCCTCCTTCAGGTGTTTGTGAACATGCTTACACAGCCACACACCCGCACACACTCGCATGCTGTGTATCTCATTGATGCAAAGACCTCATCATCTGTAACAAGAGCCGTCACTTAACACCCAGACCAGACAACTGCAGCCAGTGAGCGGAGGCGCCACTGTGTGCAGACGTGGCCTGACTGCAGAGATGCTGCAAAAGGAAGAAGTGTGCACACGGGATAAACTACACCTAGTATGCATGTGTGTGCATCGGGGGTTCTACTTTAATACAGCAACATTGGGAATACTTTCCACTTGATCATTGCAAGCAGTTTCCCATATCATTAAATGTTCATCAGAAATGAAATCCTGATAGTCTGTGGGCCACCACATGGATGTGCCATGTCCACTTAGGTGCCTGTTGTTGAAACCTTCTGAGGTTTTCATGTAAATAATGCTGGGCCGAACATTTGTGTACGTATGTCTGAGTTCTTACTGCTTCAGTGTGTATTCCCAGAAGGAAATTCCAAAGGGTTACGTGCTGACTGTATCAGCCTCTACAAGGCCTGCAGTGGCTCCACAGTTCCAATTTGAAATCAGGCCATCTGCCCTTTGCCCCAACCCCTCCCCTGAGCACACGAGTCTGCAGAGAGGACTTGGCCCTGGCTGGTCCCATTCACCCTGGCCTCCCCTGACCTCTGCAGACTCCGATGAGAAAGCCCTGCCCGTCTCGGAGCTGATGGACATTGCAGCACAGGTGGCCAAGGGCATGTGCTACCTGGAATCGCAGAACTACATCCACCGGGACCTGGCTGCCAGGAACATCCTCGTGGGGGAAAACAACATCTGCAAAGTCGGGGACTTCGGGCTGGCCAGGCTCATCAAGGTAGGGGCGGGGCAGGGTAGAGAGCTGAGGGGGCGGGGCATGGGCAGTGAGGGCACGAGCCACAGGAAGTTCCTGTGGCCTTCCCATTCTCAGGTGAGATATGGGCTATGGAGCCCAAGCTGACCCTTGACAGGGTTAGGCGGCTCCTGGGAGGGCAGTGCAGGCCATTGGACAAGTCTAGGAGAACAGCTCTGTGCCCAGAAGCTGCAAACACGGAAGTCTCTGCTGAGTGGGTGGGTGGCAATAGCAGGGCAGGGCGCACAGGCAAGCGGGGTGTGGGGGAGGCGCCTGGCCCAGCAGGCTGGTGACACAAGCATTTCCAGGACTCCCATTAACACACTGAGAAGTTGAGGGGGTTCCTTCAGTCATGACACCCAGAGCTAAACGTCAGCTGTTCCTAACTGCTCCTCAAGCAGACCCTGCATCCCCCTAGCTTGGCTGCTAACCTGCTGCCCCCGCCAAAGTCTTCTTGAAGCTCACTTTCAGGGATTCTCTGCCCTTTGTTCTGGGAGGCTTTCCACTGGGTTCTGTGACTGTGGTTTCCCGGGGTATGGCCTGTGGGTATCCAGGCAGGGTCTGCCAGCTCAGCTCCCAGGAAGCCATGACATGGTGTGGGTCCTGACTGCACAGTTGCCCACCACGTGCCAGGCTCCCCTGGCCTGTCTCTGCTGCAGGGGCGGCCCCCAGGCTCACCCCCAGAATGTGTCTGATTGCAGGAGGACATCTATCTTTCCTATGACCACAACATCCCTTACAAATGGACAGCCCCAGAGGCGCTCTCCCGAGGGCATTACTCCATCAAGTCTGACATCTGGTCCTTCGGAGTTCTCCTCCATGAGATTTTCAGCAGGGGTCAGACACCCTATCCAGGTACTGGGCCCCAGCATTGCAGACTGTCGGCAGGGTAGTGGGGGGCTGCCTCCTGGTCACACCCCCGTGCACCACTCACTGGGTGTCTTCCAGGGCCACCAGCCAGAGGAGGGCAGTAGGAGTGCCGGGGTGCAGAGGGCACTGGCCTCCTGCCTCCAGAGCCCCCTTGCACCACCCACCGCAGGCATGTCCAATCACGAGGCCTTCCTGAGGGTGGAGAGTGGCTACCGCATGCCCCGCCCCCCAGAGTGCCCGCCCACCACACACAAGCTGATGCTCTCCTGCTGGCACAAGGACCCTGAGCAGAGACCCTACTTCAAAGGGCTGTGGGAGAAGCTCTCCAGCTTAACGAGGTACGAGAACCCACTCTGAGCTCACAGCCTCCCTGCAGCTGCCCAGAGGCCAGGCCAGCCCTCATTGGTCAGGCAAGGCCTGAGGGACCTCAGATCATGGCTGTGGGCCACCCCAATTCACTGAGGATTTGCCGAAGGTATGGACCACTCCCAGAACCAGCCAGACATTCCTGGGAAGGGGCTCTGGCAGACCTGGGCCTACCCCTTCCCCAGTGCAGCCTGGAGCTGGGGCTGTCTCTTCCCCCGATGCCAGCACCTGCAAAGTGCCAGGCACCCCACAGCCAACGTCTGCCCTGCAGGCTCCAGATCACCCCTCTTTCCTCAGAATGGACCTGTCCCTGGTTCTGACTTGAAGCCCACCAACTAGCAGGACCAGGGTCAAGCCTCCCTGGACATGTGGTGGGGACCTAGGCTTTGGCTGCACCCTCTCTGCCCCCTGGCCCTGCCTGAGCCTTGGACTTGAGGGGGCGTGATCCCTTAGTCCTCTGCAGAGATAGGAACTGACACCTGCTCCCCAGGGCCAGTGGTGTTCCTGTCCACCTGCCTTGGCAAACACCTGCCCCGGGGTGTCTGGGGGCCTCATCTGGACACTGTGGCCAGGAGAACTGGGTGGGGGTCAGGCTAATCCTTGAGGTGGACCCCCACACCCAGCCTTAGCACTGACCACCAGCCTTCCCTGGGACCACAGGAGAGCCTGCCCCCCAGCCTGCAACCTGCCTGGACACACAGAGGGCAGGCAGGACAGATGGTGTAGGCTTTGGGGGCTACTAGCCAGCCAAATGCCTCAGGATGGACTTATGTGACTTAGAACGGAGCTGGGGTGGGCGGCCAGAGGAGGATGGGCCCCTCCAGCAGAGCCCGGCCCTTGAAGTGGGGGAGGCCATGCCTCTAAGCCTCTGACCTTACACCAAAGCTCCGTCCACTGCCTCACTGAACTGCCCTCTCCTGACCCCACACCCCAGTCAAACTCTGCTGGCCACTGAATGTGGACACCACCAGCCCACCCCCTCAGGCCTGTCCCAGGAGGCTGGCAGAAGATGAGGACCTTTCCCCTGCAACACCACACAGGCCTCCTGAGTCAGACTGCCCAAGCTGGGCTTCCCTGGTGAGAGGGACCCACAGGAGCCTCCCACGCTTGCTTCCCCCTCTGCCTCAGTGGGGTGCCAGGGGCCTCATATCCACTCTGGGGATTGGGGGCCCTGTCCAGAGTGTGTCCTACAAGAGAAGAGGGGAGGCAACGTCCTTAACAGAAGACACGTGGGAGAAAAGAGGGCAAGCAAGTCTGAGGACTCCCTCCTCAAGGTCCTCCGCAGGCACCGGCATCCCTGACCCCAAGGTAGAGACCCTGCCAGCCTCCTAGCAGCAGCTAGAGGGACCAGGGGTGGAATCACATAGAGGGCTCTGACCTCAGCAGCTGCCTTGGAAGCTTCTGCTCCAATTCTTGGACTGCCTGCTCTCCCTGGTTTCCCGAAATAGCCAGGCACCCCACCCCTTCTCAGATGCAAGGCTCCACACTCACTGGAGCTGTCTGCCCACATGAACCTGGGCCAGACCTCAGAGGAGGCCCCTAGGAGGGGTTCCAGGAAGGCCCAGGGAGCATGGCCAGCTCTCTCACGCCTGGGAATGAGAAGGTTGAGGGATTAGTGACTTCTCCCTCGGGGGTGGGGGAGCACACAGCTCTCTCTCTCTCACACACACACACACACCAGGCTGCTCACTCCTAGAGTTTATTGTCCACTTGGTGCAAGGCACAGGGTCACGGAGTGTGAGGAAGGCGCGTTCGTGTGGCTCGGATAGCAGAGAGTGGGATTCTCTCAACTTCCTTTTTGGTGTCTTGCTGTTTTGATATTAAAAACCGAACTGCTTCCCTTGACTGCAGCCTGCTTGGTCTTGGGGAGAGGAGGGGAAGGGAGGGTACAGAGCAGGGGGAGGAAGAGGGCTCTGATGAGCCTAGTGCCTTGGAAGAAAGCCTGGCAGCTGGTGGTGGTCACTGGAACAAAGCCTGGCAGCTGGTGGTGGTCACTCAGGACGGGGGCCTGCAGTTGGTTTTGCCAGGCTGGCTGCTGGGCTGCTGCTTCCCCACAGCTTCCCGAGCCAGGTCACAGGTGATCGTGCTGGTGGAGGCCTGGGCAGACTCCGAGCTGGGGGAGAGCAGGAAGTCAGAGGCTGTTTCCACTTGCCCCCGCCCCTTCCTCCACACTGGTCCCCAGAAAGGCACACTCACTGCTCCGGGGACTCGAGCACTGTGGCCATGAACGGGAGAGTGGACTTCCCGAAGAAGAAGCTAGCCCACCAGTGTCCCGGGTCTGCTTTGGGGAGACCTAAGAGGAGCAAGGCAAAGTCACGGTGCTGCTGTCACTCCCTGGGCATAGCCCCGGGGACAGAGGGGACACTGCACTCACCGGGATGGTGGGGGATGGCTTCTCCAGGGTACTCGGCACTTCCGCAGGAGCTGTTACTGGAAGTGGAGCCCAGGCGGCCTGGAGAGAAGAGGCGCGCTCAGCTCCACGGGGCACCGGGCCTCCAGTCCACCCGGCCAAGCACTGGCTTCACCGGCAGCACAGGCCGGTGTCAAGGGTCCTTAGCACCTCACTCCCCACCCGGATACAGGTTCTCAAGCAACTGGAGCTGACCCCATAAGCTCTAGGCGGGGGAGCTCGGGACGGGCTGGGGCGCGGGCAAGGGGCTGACTTACGCCGGTAGTAGTCGTGGGTGGCCACGAGCGAGCCGCTGGAGGGGATGGCTGCCATGCTCTTGCTTGCGGGCTGGTGGAAACCTGCGCACGCGGGGGTCGGGGAGCCCCTTCGGTCACTGCTGCCTCCGCAGAAGGGCGCACCCCACCCGGGCTGAGTTGACCTGCTCGGACCCCAGGGTCAGTTCAGCTCCGTGGGCTCCCGGGAGAGGCGGAGGTCGGGTTTGTTTACCAAGTCGAGGCGGGGATCCGGAACTCTCGGCCCGCCCTCTCCGCGCGGGCGGCTCCAACCAGCCCGAACCGGCCGCGAGGGACAACAAAGGCGCTTTGTGCGCTGGGCGGCCGGCTTGGGGCTCCGGGAAGAGGCCCTACCTGTGGCCGGCGCAACCCCAGCTCCGTGCCCCGGGTCCTATCCGTCGCCCCCTCCCCACCCACGCCCTTCCGACTTCCCGGTCGCCCGGCGATCAGCCCCGCCAGCCGTCGCGCACCGGCCGCCCCCTGCCGCCCATTCGGGACGCTCGATTTCATCCACGAACCGCCCGGGCCCCACCTCGGCGGCGACCCCTCGAGGGCCTCGGCGTGTGATCACGGACTGTGGGCACGGGGGCGCTAGGCCACAGAGCCCATCTGCATAAGAAAAAGCGGGGTATCACTCCACAAACCAGACACGCAGGGCGCGCACGCGCGGACGCGTCCCCCTTATAAGGCGGTACAGCCCCGCTCTCGGCCCCGCCCCAGACCCGACGAGACACCGCCCCGATATCGGCCCCGCCCCAGCCAGGCTCCGGTCCCGCCCCGCCTAATTGGATGCGAGGCCAACTAGGCCCCGCCCCAAGCTCAGCTTGGCCCTCGCCCAGCCCCGCCCCCGTGGCGTGGCCCTCGCTGGTCCGCCCTGGAGGAAGCCAGCCCCGTTGTCTGTCTGACTTGGGCTGCCGGGCTGCGCATCCTGGCCTGGTCTGGGCTTGAGGTGGTTAAATAACCGCCGCTCCAGCCTGAAAGCAGGCCCTGTCTCTCTCCCACCTCCCATCCCCGCTTCTTGGGCTCTGGCCATAATTTGGGACCCAGGCCCCCTGCTAGTCCAGCCTGTTTCTACCTTTCCAGCTTATTGGAGGCGGCAGGCATGCTGGACGGTGGCCCCTGCACTTCCAGTCTGTTTCTGCTGCTGTCCACAGCCCAGGGCTGAGCCCCAGTCATGCCCCCGCAGTGTCTTCCGCTCTGGCCTTGGCTCAGAATGGGGCCCTCCCCACTCTCACCCTGGACAGATAAGAGGGTGTTGGCTAGTGTGTGCCCAGCCCTCAACCAGATGTGGGCCCCCACTGGTGCATGCCCTACCCCAGCTGTCGGTCTAGTGGTATCCAGAACGAGCTGTGTGCCAGGACCCTTCCAGCCCTTCAGCGACTTCATTGTGGGTGGGAAGCTGGGGAACCCACCCATGTTCACTGCACAGCGCTAGGGACTCCAGAACCAATTCTGCGTTCCCAGCTCCAGCCTGCATCCAGTTGGTTGGCAAACCTGGGTTGGGGAGGAGAGTGGAAAGTAGGGCAGGCAGAGGGGGGGCTTATGTCATTGGGGGTGAGTAGAGAGCTCTGTTTGCGGATATCTGCAGTAGCTGTGAGGTCCCTAGTTTGGGTAGCCCCAGCATGTTCCCTGTGGAGTCTGGGCCACACCCTGGCTCTGCAACCAGGAGGAGGACTTTCTTTCCAGTGTGGAAAGTAGCCTTCTCCCCCACCCTCAGCCTCCTCCAGGCCCCAGGCCCCAACTGCCCTTGAAGGGGAAGCCTCCCTGTTCTCCTCCTGGCTCTTTAGTGCTAGCCCTGGCTGGACAGTCTGGTGCTGTGGGCTGGGGAAGAGACAGATGCCCTGACTGGACCTTGGACCATTCTGTCCACCTGGCACTTGGGTGGGCTGAGCACCTTCTGTGAGTACATGGCTCACCTGGGCACAATGATTGGTGGTGAATCAGGCAGGTGCCCCTTCCAGCAGAGGGGCCAGTTAAGAGAGAGGAGCCACACTTGGCTGGGGTGGGGAACAGGAGATGGGGTGTCAGGCTTAAGCTGAGGGCTGAGCAAGGAGGAGGTGAGGTGGAGCCCAGTGCTCAGAGCTGCTGGGCAAGAGCAGGGGGCCCGCTGGGCCTGGACAGGGGTCCATGGCAAGACCTGCGATGGGAGTGGCAGCCAGGCATGCCTACTGCTCACTGAGGGATCATTAATAAGGTCAGTGCAGTTGGCACCAAGAGGGTGGAATGTTTGGGCAGGACCCAGGCTTGTCTCGCTCTTGCTCACCTTCCCAGGCTACCTTTCAGCAGCTTGCTGGCCAGCCTGCCCCCATCCACCCCAATCTCAACCTCACCAATGATTTTAAGAGTGGATAATCCAAAAATGGGTAGTTGTTTTTTTTTTTTAAGTGATAGTGTAAAGGCTGCCTTTACTAAGCCAGGAAGGTAGAGGTTCTGTCAGTCGTTCCCCATAGCTGGCCTCGGGGCCCCTGAGTGGATGGTGGCTTGTCCTGCTTAGAGTGGAGAAAGGGGTAGGGCTTTTGGCCTCCATCTGGTCTAGCCCCTCCATCTGGTGTGAAGGACCCTCAGCCATTGGGCCCTGCCCCTTCCCTGGACTCCCGCATCCCTGTAGTCGGCGTCCAAGTGTGTGGGCATCTTGTGGGTGCCCGTTGCTCGTGCCTCCAACAGGACCGGGGTTCAAGGGACCAAAGCTGGAAAGGCCAGCCTGAGGGGCCCTCCCAGGACCATGGACAGCTCATATTATCAGGAAGTGGGGCTAGGATTTGGCAAGGCACCTGCTCTGGATCCTGGGCCTGCTGCTTACTCAGGAGCGGGCACAGCTGGGAAACTGAGGGCTGCTGCCATTCCTGGGGGCCTGGGAGGCACACAGAATACCCCTGGGGGAGAGGGGCAGAAGCGTGAGGAGTGGAACCCCTGAGGCAGACCCATTCCATGGTGGGGTCTGAGCAGAGAGAGCTTAGGTGCAGGGGGCCTGGTACCAGGGCTTCTAATGGGAGGTGCTCAGAGCTGGAGGCTGGTGCTGACCTTGCCGCTGTGGCTTCTACCACCCAGAATTCGTGGATAACCCACCAGCTCCACATGTCCGCGGGGGGCGGTGAGTGGGAGACCCTGCTCTCTCCAGGGTCAGTCCCCTGAAGCTGAGCCAGTGCTGCCTTAGCACCAGTGCAGGGAGATGCAGAGGCCCTGGGGCCAGTGGGAGCCCTGGTGCACTGGGCTGTGGGTGTGTGCGCATGCTAAGTTGCTACAGTCATGTCTGACTCTGTAACCCTATGAACTGTAGTCCACCAGGCTCCTCTGTCCATGGGATCCTCGAGCAAGAATGCTAGAGTGGGTGGCCATTTTCTCCTCCAGGGGGTCTTCCCCACTTGGGATTGAACATGCATCTCTTATGTCTCCAGCATTGGCAGGCAGGTTTTTTACCACTAGTGCCACCTGGGAAGCCCAGACTTGTGGGGGTGGGGAGGTTGAAGTTAAGTCCTGCCTCCTGGTGGGGAGCAGAGGATGAGATGTCCCAGAGAGTCCGAGGGGTGGGTGAGCATGTGGCACTTTAGTCACTCCAGGCAGGCCTCACAGTCCTGCCCCTGGGACCTCAGCAGCCTCTCCTCCTTGGGGATCCCAAACAGCGCCAGGCCCCTGGGATGGCCCTGATGCAGCCACATACCCATCTGTTCCCTGAGGGACCCAGACCCCTGCGTCCCTGGGGCTCCTTGGGCCTGGCTCAGGCCTGGGCAGCTGAGTAGGAGGGCTAGGGGAGAAGGGAAGATGTGCAGGGATGGTGGGGTCCTGAAACCCCTCCTCCTGTCTTCAAGAAACCATGGGGCCCTGAACCCCAAGCAGAGCTCAGCTCCCAGGGTGACGGGAAGCTTCAGACCCTCAAGGGAGAGACTGGGAGGAATTCTCAGGTTGCCCTCTTTCCAGGTCAGGGCTGAGACCCCCCAGAAGCTGTTGCTCCTCTCCCACATTCAGAGTTTACTGGTCCTCAACGAGTTGAGGCTCCATTCTCTCCACCCCCGGACACTGGCTCCAGCCAGGAGGGCTCTGCTCAGTCTGATCAGGTCATATGACACCCCTCACTGGTCAGAGCCTTTGAGTCTGTACCTTGGGGGCTGAGGTCAAGGCCAGCAATGCCCTGGGGTCACCTTTGGCAGCCCAGATCTAGGAACCTGGACTGGCAGGGCACTCGGCTGTGACTTGCTGTGGCTGGTTCCCATTTGGGACTCCCTCCTGTAGGAGTGTCTTGGGAGCAGCTGCTGAGAAAGAGGGTGGGGTCAGGATGTATGTTGGTGACCCTGGGAGGGAGCTGAGAGATGCAGGACTGGGTGAGGGGTGGTGTCAGCTCAGGTGGTTGGCCCAGAGGGGCTGCAGTGGGGCCCATCAGGAGTCCTGGAGCAAGGAGAGATCATTAGGGTTGAACTGCATTGAGCCCCAGGCAGCCAACCAGGGAATTGAGCCCTTGGGCATGACAGCTTTGCAGCCCAGGCCAGCTCTAGAGGAGGGGGTAGTGGGAGCCTCTCCCAGCTAGGCACTGAGGCCTTCCCTGAAGGAACTCTGGTGGGGCCTTCCCCCACATTCCCAGGCCACCTTTCAGTGGCCCACTGGCCAGCCTTCCCCCATCCACCCCAGTCTCAATCTCACCAATGATTTCAAGAGTGGGATAATCCAAAAAAAAAGGTAGCTTTTTTTTTTTAAAGCAATAATGTAAAGGCTGCATTTACTAAGCCAGGAAGGTAGGGGTTCTGCCAGTCACTCCCCATAGCTGGCCTCGGGGCCCCTGAGTGGATGGTGGCATGTCCTGGTTAGAGCGGGGAAAGGGGTGGGGATCTCGGCCTCCATCTAGTCTTGCCCCAGCCTGTGGACAGCATGGCCTGATCCCCAGGTGGGCTGCACCCCTGTCTGGGGTTCCCAGAGGTGCCAAGTGGACCTCAAGATCCTTGTGTTGCTGATACCCCTGGGTGTGGCTCCAGCATTGGGGGAACACGGGCTCTCGGCCTTGAGGCCTGGGCTGGGGCTGCTTTAACTTTAGGGTGGGTGTGACAGGGGCTAGGCTTGGGAGAGGCTGGCCCAGGCCTTCCACCATCCCTTGGGGATGGTGGCCCCAGTGCTCTGGGGCTCATCCTGTGCTCAGAGTGGGCAGGCTGAGTGTGGGTCAGGACGCAGTGCCTGAGCCTCCAGCCACCTGGGGAAGTGGTGGCGTGAAAGCCGTAGGGAGGCCAGAGACAGTCCTCACTGTAGAGGGAACAGGATGGCTGATGGCCATAGGCTCCCTGGGTTCGGGGAAAGACTTGGGCCTGGGGTTGGGGTCCCGGCTGAGCAGCAGGGCCTCGTGGGGTTCTTGAGCCCCATCCCTTTCTGCGCAGACTGATAGGGGCAGCACCTTCCTGACAGGTGTTCTGTGAAGACCAGACAGGGTGGCAAGGGGCTGGCTCAAACCCCAGGCTGCTGCTGTCATGGGTCCTCTGTTGTTGCTCTTGCCACAGGTGTTTGGGTGTGAGGTGAGGGCTCTGCCAAAGGCTGAGCAGAGCTGGGGCCCTCAGGGCTTCTCCTCCTGCCTCTGGAGAATGGGCTCCCCAGTAGGACTCCAGCCCAGGCCCTGCCCCTGCCCTTCAGGTCAGAACACCCTCTTCCCTGGGTCCCAGCTATGCCAGGTTTCAGCGCTAGCTGGAGCTTCTGTAAGTGACATCACCACTTGCAGAAAAAATAAAACTCCTGACTAACATGTAATGAATGCCTACTATGTGGGGGGCACTTTGTGTGGCCAGATGATCACTCATCCACTTGTCCTCAGTGTCCTTGTTGGTAAAACAGGAAAGTACCAGGACCTGGCACATAGCAGATGCTTATTAAAAGTCACTATTTATAGCACTTTTTGCTACTGAAAACAACCTAATTGTTTTTTTTTTTTTTTCTGGTTAAGTAAAATCTGGGAGGGCTGAGCTTGCACCTGTTCTGTCCCCAGTAACTAAGAAAGACTTGGCCCTGTTGTAGGCATTTAAGAAATATATCTGATGAAAGGGTGAATTGCGTAAAGACATGACAGATTTCCAGCATGAAGGAGTGAGGAGGTCAAAAAGATTCTCCCTTAAAAAGCAAATACAAACCTAGGAACAAACTTTGCAATGCCCTGGAATTCCATCCAAGGCATCAAACAACCCACAAAGTGTTTATTCATCAAGAATACCGAGCTTTAGGATAAGATCTAAAATTCCTCAGTGAAAAAGCACCAGGAGAACCCCAGTTGGCATGAGAAATGACACCCGGCAAACAGGTTTACTGGGATGGCAGATGCTATAGTGACCAACGAAGGCTTTAAAGCAACTGATGTGAAAATGCACCAACACACAACTGTGAGTGCTCACGTCAAGTGATGGAGAAGGGGGTTGACAACCCAGTCATGATCGAAACCATACACGAAACAGAAAAGGAGGTCCTTGGGAGTTCCCTGGTCCAGTGGTTAAGAGTTCACCTGCCAGTGCAGGGGACACAGGTTCCATCCCTGGTCTGGAAAGATCCCACAGGCCTCAGGGCAACTAAGCTTGTGTGTCACAACTACTGAGCCCACGCCCCCAGAGCCCCTACTCTGCAATTAGTCACCACAAGAGAAGCCCGTGCACTGCAACTGCAGAGTAGCCCCCGCTCTCCTCTCTGCAACTAGAGAAAAGCCCAGGGGCAGCAATGAAGATCCAGTGCAGCCAAAAATAATTCATAAATAATTTTTTTAAAAAAGAAAGAAAGAAAAGAATGTCTTCACTCTTGTAAAGAGCATCGCTTACAACCAACCAACTCCTGGCAAGTAGGCCAGTGTGGTCCTTGATGGAGAAAGACAGGGTCTTTTCCCGGCACCAGGCAGGCAGCAAAGATGTCCACTCTCACCACGATTATTCGATGTCTACCAGAGGTCTTAGTGGGTGCAATGAGGCAAGAAAAAGAAAGAAAAGGCATCCAGATTGAAAGTGAGGAATAAAACTGTCCCTCTCCAAGATACTGTGGTGGTTGCCATCAAGGAATATACAAAAAAACCTAATGAGCGAATGAGATTTAGCCAGACACAGTCAACACACAACAACCAGTTGTACTCCTGATTTACTAATGATTTACAACTAGAAGCAGAAAGTTAAAAAACACCATATATAATAGCCAGACTCTGCCATGAAACACTTAGGTATTAACCTGACAAAACGAGGATTTGTATGCCAAAAATTAAATGCTAATGACAGAAACCAGTGAAGGCCTGAATAATGGAGACTCAACACAGTAGAGACGTCTGTTCCCTCCAAACTGATATACGTATTTAATGCAATTCCAGTAAAAATCTCAGCAAGGTCTTTGAAGATGTAGGTCCTAAAGCTAACACAGGTGAACTATGATAACTAAAATATGTTTGAAAAATAAGAATATAGAGAAATAACAATACCCAAATCTTTTTATTGAGGTAAAATTCCCATAAACTAACCACTTTAAAGTGGGCAACTCAGCAGCAACCATTTAATACATTGACAGTTGTGTAACCATCCTTCCACATTTCATCACCCCCAAAGGAAACCCATTTTTATCCATTAAGCAACTCCCCTCTCTTTGCCCCTCCCCTAGTCCCTGGTGACCACTGATCCATTTTCTGTCTCTATGATTTTACTCACTCTGGACATTTCTTATGAGTGGAATCATACAGTCTTTGTCTGGCCTTTTACTTATGCCTTCTTTCACTCAGCGTACTGTTTTCAAGGTTTATCCACATTGTAGCATGCATCAGCACTTTTCCCCCCACAAAAACTGTTGTACTGCTGTAAAATACACATAACGATTTACCATCTTAACCATTTTCCTCCCCTTTGGCTGCAACACACAGCTTTTGAGATCTTATTTCCCTGACCAGGGATTGAACCTGTGCCCCCTGCAGTGGAAGCACAGAGTCCTAATCGCTGGACCAGGGAAGTCCCCAAGTCCATGTGGAAATAGTGGGTGCACTTTCATTGCGTCTTCGGCTCAGGATTTCAAAAGGGTACAATCAAGGTGCCTGTGTTTCCTTCAGGGGTTTGGGGGATGTATTTGAAGGTCACGTGGTGGTTGGCAGAATCGTCTGGGGCTGTAATACTGAGGTTCCTGCTCTCTCAGTGGCGGATAGCAGGAGCCATGCTCAGCTTTGAGAGGCAACCCACAGTTCCTGACACATGGCCCCTCCCAGGCCTCTCACAACCTGGAAGCTCACTTCTTCAAGGCCAAGAGGGGAACCTCCTGCTCTGGTCTGCAAAGACCAAGTCTTAAATACTGCAGACCAATCAAAAGACTGATAGTGCATCACCTTTTTCATGTGCTGGTGGCTACATGAAGCCACGGGTTCCTTCTGCCTTCAAGGAGAAAGGTTATTCTAGGGCATGACTCCTTGGAGGACTCCTCAGACTGTGTCCACCAGGAGCTGAGATTGAAACAAAAACACTGGAAGACCAGCCTTGCTGGATGGCACTGGCAATTGGGCCTGGCCAGAGTGGAGAGACTGCTCACTTATTTTTTAGGAGAAAAGATTATACCGAGAACAATGCCCATTCTAGGCTCCATCTAAGAAGAGATAAAAGTGAGCTCCATAAAGAGCTTTGGGGGGAACAAAACTGGAAGCTGAATCTTATTGAGTGTAGGGTCTTGGGAGGCACTTTGGGGTTCCCAGATTGACACAAACAAAGCATGAAAACAAGCCCACCAAAACCCAGTAATGGAATGGCTGCTAAAATGAGAACCAACAGTATTCCAAGGAAGGTAACAGAACCCAGAGTCTTTACAGAATGTTCATTATTCAGGCCAAAATCACTCAGTTCAGTTCAGTCACTCAGTCATGTCTGACTCTTTGTGACCCCAAGGACTGCAGCACGCCAGGCTTCCCTGTCCATCACCTGGAGCTTGCTCAAATTCATGTCCATCAAGTCGGTAATGCCATCCAACCATCTCATCCTCTGTCATCCCCTTCTCCTCCTGCCTTCAATCTTTCCCAGCATCAGAATCTTTTCCAGTGAATCAGTTCTTCACATCAGGTGGCCAAAGTATTGGAGCTTCAGCTTCAGCATCAGTCCGTCCAATGAATATTCAGGACTGATTTCCTTTAGGATTGACTGCTTTGATCTCCTTGCAGTCCAAGGGACTTTTAAGAATCTTCTCCAACACCACGGTTCAAAAGCATCAATTCTTCAGTGCTCAGCCTTCTTTATGGTCCAACTCTCATATCCATACATGACTACTGGAAAAACGATAGCTTTGACTAGATGGGCTTTTGTCGGCAAAGTAACGTCTCTGCTTTATATGTTTTCTAGGTTGGTCATAGCTTTTCTTCCAAGGAGCAAGCGTCTTTTAACTTCATGGCTCCAGTCACCATCTTCAGTGATTTTGAAGCCCAAGAAAATAAAGTCTGCCACTGTTTCCACTATTTCTCCATCTATTTGTCATGAAGTGATGGGATCGGATGCCATGCTCTTAGTTTTTTGAATGTTGAATTTTAAGCCAACTTTTTCACTCTCCACTTTCACTTTCATCAAGAGGCTCTTTAGTTCCTCTTTGCTTTCTGCCATAAGGGTTGTATCATCTGCATATCTGAGGTTATTGATATTTTTCCAGGAAATCTTGATTCCAGCCTGTGCTTCATCCAGCCCAGCATTTTGCATGATGTACTCTGCATGTAGATTAAATGAGCAGGGTGACAATATACAGCCTTGACGTACTACTTTCCCAATTTGAAACCAGTCTGTTGTTCCATGTCTGGTTCTAACTGTTGCTTCTTGACCTGCATACATATTTCTCAGGAGGCAGGTAAGGTGGTCTGGTAAAAATCACTAGACATGCAAAAAAAATTGTAAAATTCCTCCCTGTCAAGGGAAAACACTAGGTGTCATTTAGTTTTCTCTTGGAGGTAAATTCACCCTTCACTGCCTGCTTTGCAAAAGTGGATCTGCTCACTGAGGAGGAGAAATGCTTACTGTAATTTTGTCCACTGTCACAGAGCAAGTATCAAAGCATGAATTTACCAGCCAGGAGGCAGTACACAAATGACTGGAATAATATGCACACATACACACGGCTCAAAACCCGACTCATGGGGCCTATAGCAGACAGAAATGCTCACACAAGTGGCACGCAGGAGAGGTTCATAGCAGCTTAATTTTCGGCAGCTCAGAACTGGAAATGGAATACTACACAGCACTGAAAATGGAATGCTACACAGCAGTGAAGAAACAAACACCTCCCAGAGGTAGGAGCACAGGTGCAAGTCACACATGTGGTGGCAGGTGAAAGAGGCCAGAAAAAAGAACAGAACCTACATGGACCATTCACACAAAGCTTAAGAGCCGGCAAAGTGATGTCTGGTAGGAGAAGCCCAAGTAGGGGTGCTTCTGAGGGCACAACAGAGTGTTCTATTTCTTGACCTGGTGGTCAAGCACAACTTTGCTTTGTGCAGTTTCTCTAAGTGGTTCAAGGACAGGCTGGAGCCCTGTCTCCTTCAGTGCCCAGTCTTTCCCCTGCCCTCCTGCATCAGTCATTCTAACATCTCCTGAGGCCCCCAGCTCCCTAGGCAGGCTATTCCCAACTGTGCAATTGAGAGGAGCTCTATTCAAAAACAGAAAATGAGGGCTCCAGGGTTGCTAAGGAGCTTCCTGTTCCCCAGGGAAATTTCTGAACCTGGGAATGGGAGGCTGGCTTAGGGCTGAGACCTCTCCCTCCCCCACACCAGGGCAGGGGTCCAGGGTAACCCATCCAGGTGTGAAAGGAGTCCATGACACAGCACATGCCCACCTGGGCCCAGAGAACACTGACCATGAGGGGTCGTCGGGCCTGTAGACTCTCCCCTGGTTCTCCTTGTGTCCCTGGCCCATGGCAGGGCTGTGCCTTCTTAACCCAAGATCTCTGGGTTAAGATCTGGCTGATCTCTCCATTGGCTTCTCAACCTGCAGTGAATTGAATGGGGGGACCTGGTCACTCCCTCTTCCTAGCACCAAGCTGGATCGCTGCCCCTTTGCAGTGGGCCAGAGCCAGGGGCCCAGCCCACCGGAACCCCCTCTTGTGCTTCCACGAAGCAGGGGTGCTGCTCTAGTGCAGGCGGGGACACCCAGGTTCCTGGGGAGGAGTCTGAGGGCCTGGGGGGGAGGAGCCTGAAGACTCCATCACCATGGCTACGGATCCCTGCTGCTGCCATTGTATGGGTGGGCGGACAGCTCCCTCGGCCCCACTGTGGGTGGGGGCGGGGCGGGCTGGTTGCCCTCCCCCTATCTAAGGGATGGTGTCTCCCTCTCTAAGCTGTTCTGGCTGACTCAGTTCAGCCCCATCCTCCCAGACACGCTCGGTTTGGCAGGTGATGTGTTTGGGGGCCTGTATTGTCCAGCAAGTCACCCCGACACCCCCGACACCCGCCGCCCCCTTTCTTTCACTAGGCCCGAAGACCCAGCCCAGGGCTGTCAGGCTGGTGGGGCCTCGGCGGTCTTGGGGTCTTGCGGGCGTACACGTGCCCTGGCCCCGCCCCGGCCCCGCCCCTTCTCTGATTAGGGGCCGTGACTTTGCTCTTCTGCGGGGAGCTGGTTGCCGAGAACGCCTCCTCACCATGGAGACACTTAATCTGCGGCCTCGAGGGCAGCTCAGTCCCCTGAGTGCCTGGCCTGAAGAGCTGGCGGGGGGAGGGGGGACGTGTCCCCGAGGCCGTCCAAGGTCTCACTGCCCAGCTAGACTGGGAGACAGGTGCGACTGACCCCGCACGTGAGGATGCTCACCGATGCCCCGGGGTCAGAGGGCAGCCAGTGTAGCCCAAGGGCAGGGGGTGAAGTCGTTCTGAGACACCACTCAGCCCTCCCTCTCCCCGCCCCGCCCAGGCCGCTATTCTTGACCATCACCCGGGTGGTCGTCCCCACCTGTTGCGGCCGCGGACCCCCAGGAAGGCGCACCGCACAGGTGGAATGCTCTGCATCCGCAGGTTATTATTAACCCGGCGGTGACATCACCCGCAGCCAATGGGAGGCGGGTTTATTTCCAGGGCTGACAGCTTGATAACGGTTAATTTTAGCTGGATCTTCTTTCCCTAGGCTGGTGAAAACCCCTCCTGCCAAAGAGGGGGCTGCGTGTGTCGCCCCAAACAGCTCACTGGGCCTGGGAGCTGAGGGGGGGTGTTGAAAAGCAGGGCCAGTACCCCTCGCTCTGCCTGCTCCCCAGAAGCTGTCTTGGGAGGCAGCACTAACCTCCTTAGCTGGAGCCCCTTCCTTGCTCTCCCCCACCCATAACCTTGGCTGCTACTTGGGGCAACAGTGACCAATGGCTCAGATGTGGGAAAGGGAGGCTACGGGGGCGAAGCCTGACTTGGGAGGGGCAGAGCACAGGTAGGGCCTGGATGGGCTTGTCCAGAAGCAGCACTGACCTGGCTCAGGTCTTCCAAGCCAGCTGCAGGCTCTGCCCTCCTTGCTGTGTGACCTCAGGCACTGTGCTTTGCCTCTCTGTGCCCAGTTGATTCTTGATCCATGGACCCTCAGGCTGCTGGGAGCCCCACCATGCAAGGCTGGGTGACTGTGGCTGTCTAGTACATCATGTAGTGTGTAGTATTGCTTAGTATTTTGTGGTTATTCAGTACTAGTCAGTGATTAGTAGTTATTCAGTACTATTCCGTGGTTATTAAGTATGAATCAGTAGTTAGTAGGCATTAAACACTACGCAATAGTTAGCAGCTGTTTGCCAGTGAGTTGTACCATGCAGTGGTTAGTGCTCCACTCTGCCGGTGGGTGTTATTTAGCATCATACCTCCCTGTGGCTCACTACTGTGTGAGCCCAGTATCTCCAGACGCCGAATCTCCAGGGACTCCCAGGGCTCTGCAGGTAGTACGGCTGAGGACAGAGGCCTCTTGGAGAAGCCACTGGAGACTCCTCCGCAGGGTCAGCCAACAGACCCTTGGGAAGGATGCTGCCTTCCGGCAGTGGTGGCCACTGCTCCTAGCAGCACGGGGTTCCAGGACCGGCTGGCCCCTGGCGCGGGCACCCCAGCGTGGTTTGGTGCCTGCCAGCTGCCAGCTGTGGGTAAGCCTGAAGCAGAGAGGCGCGGACCTGTGTTGGGGTGTCTGATAAACACCCTCTGAGGTTGCAAGCAGCTGGAGGTCCCCTGGAGGAAGTTGGGGTGGGGTTCACAGGGACCCGGGCCTCCTGCCCTGTCTGTCCCATTCCAGCCTTGGCCAGTCACAGAGTCTCCCAGATGCTGCCTAACCTTCAGCAGGATGGGACACCTTAAGCCTACAGACCAGCTCAGCTGGGCGGGCTGGGCTGCGCTTTCCCTGCAGGCGTTTATTTTTAATTCCTGGCTCCTGTTTGATGGAATCAGCAGCGCGAGGAAGTGCCGGGTCACTTGCCAACCATTGCTTACCCGAGGACACAGGGACAGCATGACAGAAGGGCCCCTCCCCCCCCCCCGAGAAACCCTCACTGCGGGCAAGGGAGACCTGCTTGGCCCCCAGCCCATTTCTACTTCCTGGCCTGCCGGGGGTCCCATCGCTGGGGGCTCCTCGTGGGCACTGCCCCATCATAAGGTGCTGAGCCCTGGGCCTCTGCTCCCACCACGTGTTTCTGAGACCCTACCTGACCTTCTCCCAGACCCAACCCTAACCTGAGTGTCCTTAGGATGTGAAGGAGATGGGAGAGATAGCCATGGGGAGACGTGATCATGGGTGAGCTGACAAGGTAGGGGGTCCCTAGAAGGGGCCGTGACTGTGGTCTTCACTGACCTGTCCCCCTCCCTGAAACCCATTTTGGTCATTGCCCTGGTCTGTGACCACCCCACTTCCCTGCAGCCTGGCACTCTGACCCCGCCAGGGCCATGGCCCAGGACTGTCTTTGGGAGCCTTGTTTTCGTGTCAGCTCTGTGTCCTTAGGAACCCTGCCCATGTACACAGAACAGGGCAGCCCTTGAAGGTCTCAGTGGGCTCTGGGGGTAGACTTCAAGTGTACCCTCCACACAGAGGGGTCCAGGGTGGAGAACAGTTCTTTCCGGAGGCCTCAGAATCTGGTGGTGGAGCCTTAGGCCACTTGGCCAAGCTGAGGGGACCCTGGAGGCCACAGTTCCAAGGTCACCGGGAACCACGGGGCCCAATAGGGAGAAGCCTGGCTTTGGGGGCCTGCTGGGGCACGCCTCTGCGGCAGGCATGTGGGGGCAGGGGGCCAGATTCTAGAGTCCCACGGGGGGGGGTCCTGCACGCCTTAGGCCACCCTGGGGAGACACCTCAGAACACAGGTCCATTGTAAACCAGGGGCAGACGCTACAGCCGCCCAGAACCCTGCCTCAGCACCCACACTCGACCTGGTGTGCTCCCACCCTGCCCCCTGAGGACTGGGCCCGTCCCTGGGACCTCCTTTTATGATCCGAATGTCTTCCTGTCTTGTGCTTGGCGCACCCATCCTCTCTCCCTGCGGGCCTGAGCCTGGCGTTTCAGTCTGGCTTTATCTGTCCTCTGCCTCCAGCTCTTTCTCTCCTGGTCCCTCACTCCATCCCCGCCCTCCCTCTTTTCTGCCTCCCTCTCCCCTTCTCGTCGCGGTTCTCCGCCGCCTCCGCCTGTTTTTCTCTCGCTGCTTTGCGCTCCCTCCGGGTGCGTCTCGTCTCCGCCTTTGTAGCTCGCTCCCTCGCCGCATCCTCCTCTCGCGTCCCTGTCGCGCTCGCGCGCGCCCGCGGACCCTGCATCCCTCGCGTCCCCGCCCCCGGCCCCGCCCGCGCCGGTACCGCATTGCCGTACTGCAGGGGCGCGGTGCACTGCGCCTGCTCGGGCGATAGGTGGACCCCGCTCCTGGAGAGATAAAACCGCCGGCGCCGGCGCCGCCAGTCCCTCTGGCTGAGACCTCGGCTCTGGGTAAGGACGCTGGGCCTCCGGGTCCCCATCCCCGCCCCCAGCTTTCCGCAGAGGGTCCCTTCCCCGGGGACCAGTCCTGGGGGCATAGACGGGCCCGTCCCGGCTCCTGGAGAGGCTGCGCTCCTCTCTGCGGAGATCTGCCGCCCGCCCAGCGCGCCCGCACCGGCACCGGGGTCAGTCCCCGGGGCGGCCCTGGGTGGGGTGGGGGCACCGTGGTATCGCTTGTTTACGCGGCGGCTGAGGCGGGGACGAGTCTCCTGGACAGTGGCGATCGACCTGCAGCCGTGACCTTGGAACTGCCTAGGGCCCTGCCGGGTTGAGGAAGGGTCGTCAGTGCTGGGGGCTGGTGAGGGTGGGCGCTGCGGGTACCTGCCATGTAGCGGGAAAGCGGCAGGAAGTCAGACCTGAGGGGTCCTAGCCACCCCGCCCCTACCCGCGCTGGCGATGTCCACTTGGTATACGCACCCTAGGGTGCACCTTTTTCTCCAGCTTTCCCTCCCCCAGCTGCCTGTCACCTCCTGGGCTACCTAGGTTTCCCCATTGACCTCCAGGATGGAGCAGGGGCTGTGACTCAGTGATTAGAAGGGAGGGGGAGGGGATGGCCCCCTGCCCCCAGCAGGCTGAGGGCATCTGTCTGTCATTTGCTGAGCTTGGCTGCTAGGGCCAGATTCACCCTTTGGACAGAGCAGGGACCCCCACCTCCCTGCACTACTGTCTGCCCCCTGTCCAGATCTGGGGAGGGCCTGAGCTATTCTGGGCCCCTGATCTGGGCACTGCATCACCCTGCCTGAGGTCTGGGCCAGCCTGTCTCCCCGTGCCAGCCTGCCGGGCAGGGATGAGAGGAAGATGGCGCCGTTGCTGCTCGAGGAGGGGAGTGGGAAGCCCTGACCATCTCTCCACTGTGACAGCTCGGCGGGGGGTGGGGGGTGCTGGGATTGGGTGCAGTGTCCCAGCCCAAGACCGTGGGTGGGGGAGCAAACACTGGGGACAGGGCACTGGAGAGCTTGGCAGGGTGACTCATCAACAGGCTCCTGACTGGTCATGGGGCTCACCAGCATGGTGTTTCTCGGTCTCTCCAGAGGGGGGATAACCTCTCTCAGGGGTGGGGGTGGTTTGTAGCCACGACACTCAGACATTTCCAGCTGTTGGGCTCTTTGGGCTTGCCCCTGGGCTCTGCTCAGCTAAATGCAGAGACCTGCTCTAGCCTCAGGATCTTGTTCTGTAGGGCAGGGTGTGCTCTCAACCTGGGCAGGGCAGTGTCTGCTGGGCTACTCCCGGAGGCCCCCCATCACCTGTGCCCCTGCCTCAACCCACAGACTCACTGCTCAGCGTCCCCTCACCCTGAGCCAGAGCACCCCAGATCGTGCCAGCCCCTCCCCACGCCCCAGACAGAATGGGCAAGGAGAAGACCCACATCAACATAGTGGTCATCGGCCACGTGGACTCGGGCAAGTCCACCACAACTGGCCACCTCATCTACAAATGCGGGGGCATCGACAAGAGGACCATCGAGAAGTTTGAGAAGGAGGCGGCCGAGGTGAGCCCTGGGGGAGCTCCCCACTTCGCCTCCACCGTGAGGCTGGGGTCCCATGTGGCAGCCCAACTGGCACTTCCCTGACCCTGGGGCACGAAGCTCAGATGATCTCCTCCAGGGCAAGAGGATGTGTACCTCAGAGCATCCAGATGGGAGAGGCCGGGGGTAGGGGAGCAGAGGTACCTCTCTCTGAGGAGGTGCCTGTGGAGGAGGTGGACCAACCTGCTGGACCTGCCCCAGGGCAGGGGGAGGTGCACTTCTTCCAGTACTGGTCACTGTCTCTGAGCCCCACGGTTGGGTTCCTGTAGCCCCAGGGCTGAGTCTGAGGCTGGGGGTGGCGCTGTCCTCGCTTGTCCCAGGGCAGGGCCAGGACTCAGAGTGGCTATTAATAGCCAATTGATGGGCATCCAGCCCATCAGCTCCATTTTCTCGTGCTGGACTGGGGCAGGCCACTCATCCAGGGTGGCACCCATTTTTAGGGGGGTCTTTGTCACCTAGTGAGGATGGGAGGGGCCCTGATGGCTGAAGCCCCATTTCTGGAGGCTGATCCTCTTGAATTCTGAGACCCATGTGTGGGAGGTGTCTATGAAGTAGGGGTCTGCTCTCTGTGCCCCCTACCTTCACCCCTGAGCTCTGGGAGAAGCCCCCTGTCCGGGGGAAGCTGTGAAGGGTCTCACCTGGATGACTGGTGCCAGGGCTCAGGAGGGGGCAGTTGCTGGCCTGGGCTGAACCCTGTTCTCCGAGGGGGTGGGGGTGCTCTTGGGCCCCAAATTTGTGTCTTTCCTTCCCTGCTGGACTGGTAATGGGGGGCACTGAGGGTGTTCGCAGGGTGCCTGTCTGGGTAGCCTCCCCGGAGGGCAGAGCTGGCTCCTTGCGCAGCCCTGGCAGGGGGTTTTGCCCAGCTGGACAGTGAACACACAGTCCTGACCGAAGCCCTGGCCCTGAGCGTGGGGGTCTTGCTGTGCACGCGGTGCAGGTGTTGGCAGAGGTTGGCCCGGCTTTGCTTCCCTTGCTTAGGTGAGGCGGGGGTGGGGGGAGGAGCCTCAAAGCCACTGGGGAGCTTTATCTGTAGAAAGAGCTGGAAAGCCAGGCCCTTCCTTGCGACATCTGATTTCTTTCTTTCTTAAAAAAAAAAAAAAAAAAAATCACAGAGGGGTTTTTTTGGTTGGACAGTGTGAAACCCAGTGGTGTCGTCCGCTGACACAGAGATCTATCTGGGGGAGGGGAGACCCTGGCTTCAGATAAAGGGGAGCCCTCAGCAGGGGGAGGGCTTGAAACCGCCCGCGGCTTCTCTCCCAGGGCGGCTCCCAGGCCCTTGCGCCCCCTGCTGGTGGATGCTCAGATGGCGCCCGTTGTGACTGCAGGAGGCTGGTCTGGGCAGGCAGGGATGAGGTCTGGGTGTGCCCCCGTTCCAGGGCTGGGTCCAGAGTCCCCGGTCCCGGCGGGAGCGAGGGCCCTTTCCGCTGTGACATGCTGCTCCCACGGCCCAGGGGGACCCGTGACCAGGCCATTGGGTCCGGGTCCGTCCTGAGCCACGCCCCCGCCCCTCCAGATGGGGAAGGGCTCCTTCAAGTATGCCTGGGTACTGGACAAGCTGAAGGCAGAGCGGGAACGCGGCATCACCATCGACATCTCCCTCTGGAAATTTGAGACCACCAAATACTACATCACCATCATCGACGCCCCAGGCCACCGCGACTTCATCAAGAACATGATCACAGGCACATCCCAGGTGGGCTGGGCTTCGGGGGTCTGGGGGATCTGGAGGTGGGGCAAGGACACCATTTAGGAGGCCCTGGGGGGCCTGGAATTGGTGGGCGGTGGTTGGATTTCCTCTGCTTCCTCGCCAGGCCATGGGACCCCTCACCTTTGTCACCACTCACCCCTCAAAGAATTGAGTAAGCGCCCCAGCATCTCAGCCAGGCAAGAGTGCCTATAAGGACAGTTGGCCATTGTCAGGGCTGACTTCACAGACAAGTGGACACAGAGGCCAGGATGGGGACACTGAACGTAGGCAGAAATGCACCCCCCCCCCAGACAATTCAACATTGCCAGGGCATTCACACAGACACACACTGCCTCTAAGGGTGAGACCCCCAGGTTTCATCCCCAGGTGACTGCCCAGGCCCCTGTCCACTGCCCTGAGGGGCCTGAGCTCACCCTGCCTGACCTTCCGGACAGGCGGACTGCGCCGTGCTGATCGTGGCCGCAGGAGTGGGTGAGTTTGAGGCAGGCATCTCCAAGAATGGGCAGACCCGGGAGCACGCGCTGCTGGCCTACACGCTGGGCGTGAAGCAGCTTATCGTGGGGGTGAACAAGATGGACTCCACGGAGCCCGCCTACAGTGAGAAGCGCTATGATGAAATTGTCAAGGAGGTCAGCGCCTACATCAAGAAGATCGGCTACAACCCGGCTACTGTGCCCTTCGTGCCCATCTCAGGCTGGCACGGTGACAACATGCTGGAGCCCTCACCCAATGTGAGTGCCCGGCAGTGGCAGGGATGCTCCCCAAGGGCCCTGGGTCAGGGCAAGCACGGGTGGCCAGTGGGGGGTCAGGGGGCTGTCCCCAGGCTGCCCTCAGCCCTATGACTGTGGTACTAGCCCTCTGTTGGTGTTGTGCTGGTGGGAACCACAGCCTCCTTAGGTACAGGCACTCTGCCCTCAGCTCAGTTTCCCCAGGAGGCTGGCCAAAGCTGCTGCAGCCCATTCTCTGGCCAGGGACACCCCCAGATTGACATTGTGGGGGCAGTGGCCGCTGGGGCCCAGGCTTATCTGCCCATTCCTGGCTGTGGGGTGCATAGGGTGGGGGGAGGTGGGCGCTATGATGGTGCCTTCTTCCTGCCCAGATGCCCTGGTTCAAGGGCTG
This sequence comes from Moschus berezovskii, assembly GCF_049115385.1. NCBI lineage: Eukaryota > Metazoa > Chordata > Mammalia > Artiodactyla > Moschidae > Moschus > Moschus berezovskii. Next base: position 30,223,467 of record NC_142474.1, on the reverse strand, counting down.
GAAAGTGGAGAGGAAGGAAGGGAATGCCAGTGGCGTGTCCCTCCTGGAGGCCCTGGACACCATCCTGCCCCCCACACGCCCCACAGACAAGCCCCTGCGTCTGCCGCTGCAGGATGTGTACAAGATTGGCGGTGAGTGAGGGCTCCATGGCCACTGCCCGCTGCAGCGCCCCTACCCACCTGGCCAGCTCTGCCCTCAGACCCCCTCCTGAGAACCGGCCCCAGACCAGGAGCATCCAGGGCCCAGTTATTTCTACCTCTCTCACCATGCTGCATACTTTCTGGGGGACCACCCACCCACCTATCTCCATCCATCCATCCACCCATCCATCTGTTTATCCATCTGTCCCAAGACTGCTGGGGTCTTCCTCCCTCCAGACAAGTGTCCAGCCCTATGCCAGCACCAGTGGCACAGGGAGAGTTATTTATCACCCTCCACCTGGAGGTCCCCGTCTTGCAGGAGACACCATCCACTCTAGGAATGAGAAGAGCTGGTCATGCAATGATGCAGACCCATAAACAAGTGTGAAGCCCACAGGGGGCCATAGTGGGGGACTCCCAGGCAGGAGGCTGTGGCCAGAGATGCTGAGGACCTGAGTGCAGGTGGAGTATCACACTCACCCAGCACAGAGCATAGCCATCAGCCTCCTTAATGCCACAGGAGCCTCTGCCACAGCCAGGGAAACCAGGCTCGAGCCCCCTGCCCCATCTTGGCGGGGCATCACACCCCCACTGTTTGGCCACACAGTGTAAGCAGATCCTGAGAAGTGTCGGGGCACCATGCCCCTTTGGGACTCACCCCTGAGATGGCAGCACCAGTGCCGGGCAGACCACCCCGGGGGAGTGATGCTGTCTCACAAGGAAGGCCCCATGCTGTCTCCTCTTGGGACACTTGCCCTTGGGGATAGAGATGGGGCCTCTCCTGCCTGTGTTCCTGTGTTCTGGGAACTTGCTTCCTCAGGCCCTTTTTCTCCAGATGGGGCGGGAGAAGGATCTCCACCTCTGTCTGTAGGTCCCAGCGTTTGCTTTGCCCAGGGTCTCCCTTCGCCTCCCTCCCACCACATGGCCACTCCCTGCCTGCTAGGGAGGACAGGGCATGCCTGGCCCCAGCCTGCCCTCACGGCCCCCTTCCTCTCGGCCCAGGCATTGGCACCGTGCCCGTGGGCCGAGTGGAGACAGGAATCCTACGGCCTGGCATGGTGGTGACCTTCGCGCCTGTGAACATCACCACGGAGGTGAAGTCAGTGGAGATGCACCATGAGGCTCTGAGCGAGGCCCTGCCCGGGGACAATGTTGGCTTCAACGTGAAGAACGTGTCAGTCAAGGACATCCGCCGGGGCAACGTGTGTGGGGACAGCAAGTCCGACCCACCCCAGGAAGCTGCCCAGTTCACGTCCCAGGTGGGCAGCCTGGTGGCCAGCAGGGTCCGCCCCAGGCAGTACCAGGGCTGTCCTCAGCAAGGGGGCTGGTGGGTGCCAGGGAGGACTGAGATCCTTGCTTGGCAGAGCAGGTCCCCAAGGACGGGCAGGGTTGCAGGCAGGAAGAGCGGCCAGGGTGCTCCTAGCCTCACCGAGTCCCTGCTCTGGTCCTCAAAAGGCTGTTCTCGGTTTACCGCTGGCAACAGGCCTGTGGCACTTTGTTCTCTACGTGCTTACTGTGTCCTCTCTGGTCACCTCTGTAGTGAGCAGGATTTTTTAATTGGCTTTACTGAGATATAACTGAAATATGGTAACTGAGGTGTCATTTTGCCATGCCCCTGCTTCTGCTCTGGTGCTGCCCTTTCAAACTATGCCCTCGTCATTGTTTCTCTCTTGTGGCCTTTCAGATGCTCAAAGAGGACCTTGGGGTTCAGGTTTGGGAGCCTGGATTCTCCCTATCCTGACCTTCCTCCAGGGACAGCATCTGGGCGCCAGGGACCTGGGGTGGGCAGAGCCTCCTCCAGCTCAGGGCCCTCCCCCGGTGCCCACCTGGGCATGCCTGATGGCCTTGTGTACCTCCGCCCACAGGTCATCATTCTGAACCACCCTGGGCAGATCAGCGCTGGCTACTCACCAGTCATTGACTGCCACACAGCTCACATCGCCTGCAAGTTTGCTGAGCTGAAGGAGAAGATTGACCGACGCTCTGGCAAGAAGCTGGAGGACAACCCCAAGTCCCTGAAGTCCGGTGATGCAGCCATTGTGGAGATGGTCCCAGGGAAGCCCATGTGTGTGGAGAGCTTCTCCCAGTATCCCCCTCTTGGTGAGCTGGGTGATGGGGAAGGGGCAGCCATCAGGTGGCGGCCACTCCAGGCCAAGGACAGCGGACTGCTGTGGGGGTGGGGTGGATGGAGGGTCCTGGACTTTCCTGCTGCGGCTTAGAGCGCAGAGGAGACCCAGCCTTGGCCTTTGTCTCATGGAGCATAGGTGGCCCCACTGGGTGGGCGGGGGATGGTACCCCCCTCTGCAGATGAAGTCCCCTAGAGGACCCACTCAAGGCCCACAGCTTGGCAGAGTGAGGACTGACCGCCGGCCTCCAGCTGGCCTGCCCCACCGATACCCCAGGGATGACCCACAGATCTAGATCAGGGAGCTGCCTGTGCAAGGTTGCTGGCCATCGTCAGAATACCTTAAAGGGTGAACTGTATTCTGCATCAGGCTGCTCTAAGGACTGTTTACATGCCATTTAATTCCCACAACGACGCCTTGGCGGAGTCCCATATGTGTTATTCCTGCCATCTAAGGAGAAGGGAGCCTAGCACCTCACTGCCCCCTGCCTCCACCCCGGAAACAGTCAAACAGGCTCAGGGAGCTCCGCGCCAGGGTCCCGCCCCAGGGCCAGGGGCTGGGGGAGGATGCTGCGGGCGCGAGTGCGCCTGCGCGCTGCATCCGGGCCTGCGCCTCACGCTCGCTCCCCGCAGGCCGCTTCGCCGTGCGCGACATGCGGCAGACAGTGGCCGTGGGCGTCATCAAGAACGTGGAGAAGAAGAGCGGCGGCGCCGGCAAGGTCACCAAGTCGGCGCAGAAGGCGCAGAAGGCGGGCAAGTGAAGCGCGGGCGCCCGCGGCGCGACCCTCCCCGGCGGCGCCGCGCCCCGCCCCCGCCCCCGGCCCCGGCCCCGCCCCCGGCGCGGCCCCGGCGCCCCGCCCCCCCGCCAGGCGCATGTCTGCACCTCCGCTTGTAAGAGGCTCTCCGTCAGCGACTGGATGCTCGCCATCAAGGTCCAGTGGAAGTTCTTTAAGAGGAAAAGCGTCCCCGCCGCCCCGGCTTCCGCCTCCAGCCTTTGTCACGCTCAGTGCCCGTTTTACCAATAAACTGAGCGACCCCAAAACCGTGTGCGTGTGTTGCTGGGGGGTGGGCGACCTGCCCTGCGTGAGGGCGCTCCTTAGGACCCCTCCGGGCCCCCCACCAAGCTGCCACCCCGTCCAGCGGGCGCCCATCACCCCTGCTGGCTACGTGCCCAGGCGTCCACCCACGCTAACCAGGTGGGCGGTGGGTCGCTGAAATCGGAGTCCAGCTGGTGAGGCGGCTTTGGCGTTCCCCTAGTGGGGGCATCCAGGGCTAAGAATGGGTCACTTCGGATCCGCAGAAGGGGGTTGAATGTTTTGGGGAGTCTCTCTGACAATGGGATGAGCAGAAGGCTCCTCCTGCACAAGTGACTGTCGCACACACCTTGTTCTTCTCCTGGGTTTTCAAGCTCTTAGAAGTCTGCTTTTATACCCCATTCCCGCAAGCCAGTCACTTGTGCCACATCCACTCTGCTCCTCAGTGGGGCTCGTAAAACAGCCAGGAACTGTGGCCCCAGAAACCCCAGAGCAAGCCCTGACCATGTCAGTGAGGGGGGGAAGGGGGAGGAATGGCAGGACCACTCCCTGCCCAGCCAGCCCTGCCCCAGAAAGCAGCCCCCAGCCCCAGGGGGTGTTGGCACTGCCTACGGAGCTCAGGAGGGGCTGAGCCAATCCCCTACGTGGGCACAGTGCACGCTTGCATGTCTGCAGTGGAACAGGGCTGCGGGTTGTCCCTTCCAGGGTGAGCAGCCACCAGCCATGAGGTCCCCCAGTGTAGGCGTCCCCTGGGGCTGCAGCAACAAATGGGCCCCAAGCTGGCAGCTTAAAACCACAGAAGTGGACTCTTTCACAGTCCAGTACCCCTGGGACGAGACCCAGCGTGGGCCGGCCTGCTTGCTCCAGAGGATCTAGGGGAGGGTCCTGCCTCTAGAAGCTTCTGGGGGCTGCTGAAGTCCCTTGGCCTATGGCTGTATCCCCCCAGCCTCTGTGACCATGGTCACATGGCCTCCTCTTCTCTGAGTAAAACCTCTTCTGCCTCCCGCTTATAAGGAAGTGCACTGAAGACCCTCCCCACTCCTGGATAATCATGATCATCTCAGCTCAAGATCCTTAAATTAGGTACCTCTGCAAAATGCTTTCTTCTCACTTGTCATGTCCCAGGTTCCAGGGCCTGAGGCCTGAGGTTCCTGGACTCTGGGAGCATATCCAGCCCACCACCCTGGGTTGGGATGGGAATTATGCAGCCCAGTGAGGGGCCAGTGGGACAGAGCAGTGCATGGAGTCCAGGTCTACAGAGGGGCTGTGGTGTCTCCACGCCAAGTCCCAAAGTGGGGCTGGGTCCCCAGAGGCCACATGAAGGGAGAGTAGGACCAGATAAAGGATGACCGGATTAGTCAGGCTGCATGGGGACCCACTTCCCTGTGCTGGCAGCCTGCAGACCTCCCAGGAACCATCTGGGCTGACCCCCAAAGGCCTCCAAGGAAGGCAGCCTGAGTCGGCAAATTCAGACAGAGAGTGAGAGAGGTAGTCACTCAGTCATGTCCGATTCTGCGACCCCACAGCCTGCAGCCCACCAGGCTCCTCTGTCCGTGGGATTCTCCAGACAAGAACACTGGGGTGGGTAGCCGCTTCCTCCTACAGGGGATATTCCCGACCCAGGGATCAAACCTGGGTTTCCTGCATTGCAGGCAGATTCTTTACCATCTGAGCCACCAGGGAAACTCACAGACACAGCTCCCCTAGTCAAATACGGATTTCAGAGAAACAGTGGATAATTTTTAACAGGAATACGTCCCATACACTATTTACACCGAAAAAGTATTTATTGCTCACCTGATATTCAAACTTGATGGTGCGTTTTACCTGGCAGCCATACCAGACAGAGGAAAGTGGATGCCTCCTGCTGCTCTCCTGAGATGTGGCCCATCCCTAAGGCCAGCCTGGGCTGACCCCGCAGGCTGTCTGTCCCAGGAAGTGAACCTGTCTTGGCCCAGTTAAAATTGGGGTCAAGAGGGAAAAACCTGTCAACTTGAGACAGGCTAAGAATGAAACCAGCCCCTGGCTGGGGTCAAAGGAAGCCCCGAGCGTGGTCCCTGTGGAGACCTTCACCCTCTGGTCCCAGTGGCTGTTACAAACTCTGGTCATCCAAATGCCAAGGCTGGGGGCTATAAGCCTGTCCTGCTTCCAAGAGGGCTGTCCTTGGGCCACACGACTCGCCCCCCAGGTGAGTATTTCTGGAATGGGGACACAGATTGTTTCAGGCTGGTGGGCTCTCAGGATGGCTCAAGGACAGAGGTGGAAGCAGTATCCCATTCCCACAGAGTCTGAGCCAGTCGGGGGTCCCTGCCATGGTGGAGGGTGGGGTTTCTCAGAGGGTCTCGGTGCCTTGGGCTCCCTTGGGGATGCAGAGATTAAGGCAGGCCCAGGAAGGTGCCAGCTCCTCATATGATTCCTGGCAGGGCCCTGTGCCTTTCTGCATTCCTGGTGCCCTGCTCCAGGTTAGGGGCCGAGAGGCGGAGGAGGAGAAATCCAGACCCCGCTGATCCAGACTGCAGTACCTCCAAGTGTCCACGTGTGGGCAGCACATGCAGCACATCTCCCAGGACTTTCCGGCTGACCTTGGTCAACACCCTGCAGAGCTGGGGTAGGCAGGGGCCTGGGTCTCTGGGCTGTTCCACTCAGCGGAAGGGGCTTCAGGGGGAGGCACTGGCCACACCCGGGGACCGGCAGCGAGGAGGGGTGTCTGGCTGACCCCTGCATTAACCTGGGCGTCAGTTCTCAGACCCTCACCGGGTCAGATGCTGCTGAGGTCGCAGCCAGGGGTGCACTGGAGGTGAAAGAAGGAATATTTAAAACTCAGGGTCACACAGCGCAGTCCTCACACCGCACGCAGCTCTGAAAACCCCACTCACTGCAGGAGGGGGGCCTGAGGGACAAGGACAGGCAGTGGTGTTACTGAGTAAATAGTTTAACCCTGAGGGCCTTCTGAAGGGTTCTTGGGCCCCAGGGTGTCTGGATGGAATTTTGAGAACTTTTAATCTGGGCAGCAGTGCAGCTGGCAAGGGTCAGGTTGCTGCCTTTCCACCCTATGGGAACTGGGTGAAAGCCGGCAGTGGGTGGACGACCCCCTAAGGTCAGGCGCTTGTGGGCGTCATGCGGCCGCCTCCGCACCTGCCTGCTCTGCTGTCCAGTTGCTGGTGCGGCCATCCAAGTCCGGGCTGAGGCCGCGGGGTGAGATGGAGGGCCCTCCCTTTGTTTCGATGGTAGGTGGGCCCTTTCCCTCCGCAGTTTGGGGCAGGGGAGCAGAGGAGGGGACGGAGTCCACTGGGTCGGTGGGGCGGGGCGTGGCATCAGCTTCAGAGGCGGTGGGTGGTTGGACAGGGGGTGATGGGGCACCACAGCTCAGACAGTGCACCCTGGGATGGGGGTGGTGCTACAACCTCAGGGCTGGGGCCCAAGGACGGGGCACAGACCAGCACTCACACCTGGCCTAGATACCCAGGCTTCCCCGGATGATGTGGGGATGCAGACAGCAGCCTTCCTGCTGGCCATGGGGCTGGTGCCTGCAGCCTGGGCTTGGTGAGTGGTCCCTGAAGCTGGGGCCTGGGGCTTGTCTCCCACCCTCTGCTGGGCTGGTGAATAATTGAAAGCAGGAACCACCAGGACCCGACTGGCAGCTTCAGTCTGCACTTTGGATGCCTCTGAAAAATTCATGAGTCCTTGGGGCGGCAGGGTCCTGCTGAGCTGGCCGAATCTGATCTATCTCCTGTCCTCATCTCCCCAGGGTTCCCAATGCCTCCCCTCAAGGCAGGAAGCACCTTCCCTCTCTACCCCAGGGACCTGGGTGACCCTGGTGGTGACAGTCCTGGGAGCAGCCTCAGACTGTCCCCGGGGGATGGCTGTGGGCATGTCTCCTCCTGGGTACCCTGATATGTCTCTGAGTGGGGCCGTGGTTGTGCCAGACTGCAGGAATGTCCCCGGTATGTGTACCCAGCTGTGCATACGTGTGTGAGTGTGACCTGGATGTGAAGCTTGTGGGCCTGTGTGTAGCTGTGTGGGCTGTTAGGGGAACGTGGTGGGCTGTCCTGAAGCCCACGGGAGCCAGCGTGTGTGCAGGTGTGTGTGCAGACGTGCATCTCATGCATGCTTGAGGGAGCACGCATGTGTGTGCACACATATGTACATGAATGTGCGTGTACACCTACACAGGCTATGTTGGCTCTACCTGCACTGCTGGCTGGCTGCCTGCAATCAGGTCTGAGCTCCTGGGGACGCCGTGGGTGGCTGAATGGCAGCAGTGCTGGGCAGTTTTCCCGGCCCTGCAGCCATGCAGGGAGAAACCAGCCAAGTGGCTGGGCTGGCTGCTCCCAACTCTGCTGGGGTGGGTCTGGGTGGGTTACGGAGGAATGGAGCTTAGTGTCCAGAGGAGCTGCTGCTTTCTGGTGTCTCTCTGTGGTAGTTGGCTGGGGAGGAGGTAGAGGAAGGCGGGGGGGCCACTCAGATGTGGGCTTGTGGCTGGGAACCCGGGCAGCATGGAGGTCCAGTCAGCTCACACCAAGATCTGGGCCTGGACTGTGTGCAGAGTGGGCCTGAGGCAGGGCTGGGGGAGGTGACAGTATCCAGGCTCTGCCTGTCTGGGGTCTGCCCTGGCAGAGTGGGTGGGCCTGGAAGGGTCAGCGGGGCAGAGACCAGATCACAGTCTCTGGATTATCTCTATGAAGAGGCTTAGCAAAGTGGCCCCAGCCTCTGAAAACCATCTCATCAGGGATGCTGGCAACTCTGGGGGGCATAGGGCTGTGGCTGGGCTCGTGCCAGCTGTGAGTGCCTGAAGGGCCAGCTCTCTGGGCCAGAGAGCCCACCCAGGGCTCTGGTGGCAAGAATGGTGCCAGCTGCTGTTTGAAGCTAGGTCTGTCTAGCTGGTTGATGTCCTGGGATCCAGGGCTCAGCTGCCTAGAAGGTGGGAGGATGGTGCAGTAAAGTTGAGCCAAATGGGGAAGTGGAGGACAGAACGAGGGTGGGGAGGGGGCACGACCATGTTTCTGAATCCCGTGTTGGAGTTCATGAATTTCCTTGTCCATGTCTGTCCTCTGAGCAGACCTCTTGTTCCACAGAGTAGGCAAGACCTGAAAGGGTGCTCCACGCACCAGAAGGGCTGGGGTCTGGGCTGGATGGTGCTCCCGCAGACCTCAGCTCTCTTGGAAGGCTGCGGCTGCCCCTGATGGGGTGGGGGTGGGGCTCCTGGGATGCTCTGTGCCTCCTGGATCCTCTCATGACATTCTTTCCAGTGTGACTCCCAACACCCAGGGTCCTCGTCCCCGTGTTGCGGAAGGTGGCACACATTGGAAAGGCTAGTTTGCAGAGCCAGCCCTGGAATCGATTCACTGAGTTTTACTTTAAAGCTTATATAACGCTTACTCATGCCAGGCATTGTTCTAGTGTTTTGCAAACCTTAACTCTGTGCTTGGTCATAACAATCTTGTAGTGTGTTTACTCTGATTACTCACCATGTACAGGCTGGGAAACTGAGGGGCAGAGAGGTCCAGCACTGTGCCCAGTTACAGACAAGAGCCGTGAAACAGAAGCAAAGACTGCAATGCTCTGTGATGGTGTGAAGGTAGAGACTGTCATCAGGTAGAAAACCCAAGGTTACTTTGTGGAACTCCGATGATGACTGTTCAGTGGCCACTTGGCCAGTGTGCCCCCCAGAGATGCTTGCCCTGCCCAAAGCCCTTCCTAGGGGAGAGCAGCTCTCCTCCCCAACACCCCAGACTCCTGCCTCTTTGCCACGAGCATTCTCATTCCTTGGCTCAGGCATTATTAGGAGCTTTAGGGAGAGAATTCATTTGTTGGCACTACTTCATACTAAGGAGTGAATGGCTAGCTTCCCAGAAATATTTGCAACTTAAGAGAAAATCTTGTTAACCTAAATCATGGTGTCTTTTTAAAATATATATTATTTATTTATTTTTGGCTGTGCTGGGTCTTCATTGCTGCGTACAGGCTTTCTCAATTTGTAGTGCGTGGGCTTATGGTGGTGGCTTCTCTTATTGCAGACTACTGGTTCTAGCATGGATGGCCTTTGGTAGTTGCAGCTCTCAGGCTTATTTGCCCTGTAGCATGTGGGATCTTCCTGGACCAGGGATCAAACCCGTGTCCCCTGCATTGCAGGGTGGACTCCAAGCCACCAGATCACCAGGAAGTCCCTACATCAAGGTGTCTTAACCTCAGTGCTAGTAACATCAGGGGAGAGGGAGTCCTCTGTTGTGGGGGTGGGGAGCCTGTCCTATCCTCTGCCCCCCACCCAGATACCAGTAACTCCTGCCCTAGGCAAGAGTGACTGGCCTAACTGGAGCTTATCTCTGTGGGTGGACACCAGGAGGGGACAGGAACAGTGTATCTGAGCTGGGAGACCCTCCACAGAGGAGGGTCTATAAGAAACCAAGAGAGTGCTTTTAAGGCAGGACTGGGGTTGCCATGCATCACCCTGCTATTTCCTGGATGCTGCTCTGTGCTGGGTGATGCTTTACAGGGTCATCTCTGTTCAGAATCCCCAGCAGCCTTGTAAGGTGGGAGCCATGGCTCTTCACTTGATCAGTGAGAACCCCTGCAAAGATCCTTTGATCTGCCCAAGGTCACACAGTTGAGAGAAGCCCGTGAGGCAGTGGCATGGGGTGGACTGCATTTCTGATGGAGTAATTCATCAAGGGCCACTCCGCCAGAGCTCTCAGTGTGGGCTGAGGGTTCCAGCTCTGTCTAGGCAGGTATGTCCTTGTTTGCTGGTCCAGGAATCCAGCCTTTCTGTCCCATCTCCCTGGCTTAGAGTGTGGTGACCTTGTCCTGGGTGAGGGGACTGTGGGCAGGGACTCTGACAGCCCACAGGCCCTGCCCCAGGCTGGACAGCTCTGTCCAAAGCCTACTGGACATCTGGCCAATCAAGCCAGGCACTCAAGCGAGCCAGGGCTGGCAGTGGGCAGGCAGCCAGGACCCAGATGCCGACGCCTGTGTGTGGGCAGGGCGGCTGACCACTCTGCTGGTAGGGAGCCTGTCCCACGGCATTGCACTCCAGTGCATATCCATCCATGGTCTACTGGGCTACCCCCCAGACACACAAGCCCCAGGCCAGTCATCAAGGGCGCATCCTGGCTGGAGGCTCCAAGCAACCTCCAGTTCTAGAGAAAAGTGACTGTTCATTCATTCATCACCTCCTATGGGTGGGGCCAGAGGCCGTGATGTGTGTGCAGTGGTCTGTGTGTGTGCACTAAGATGTGAGTGTGTGTGGGAGGATGTGAGTGTGTGCACTGGGCTGTGTGTATGCAGTGGGCTGTGTGTGTGTGCGGGGCTCTGTGTGTGTGGGGGAGGATGTGAGTGTGTGCACAGAGCTGTGTGTGTGTTTATGTGTGTGCGTGCACACACAGGGATGTGAGTGTGGCACTGCCCTCTTCTTGAGCTCCCTGTCTGGGTGGGTGGGGGATGAACAGGAGGTGAGCTAATAAGTAGCACAGTTTCTGATTGTGACTGTGAGTGAGCTGAGAGTAGGGGCTGGGGTCACACCTCAGGGGAGACCCACAAGCAGGGACCTTCTGGTGCTAATGGAGAGAACAGCATTCCTGGCAGAGGGAACAGTATACTGAAGCCCACTTCACCTGCTTGAGCATCCTTGGAGCATCGGGTGCCCAGGGAGAGGAGCTGGGAGGGTGGGGAGCGAGTTGATCACCCAGATGTAAAGGCCATGGCGAGGAAAGTGGGGATCGATTTGCCATGGGAGCATTGACACGCAGAGAACCCAGGGGGCCTGAATCACATCTTCAAACAAGAACACATGAACTTGAATGGGGACGGGGGTTACAGACTCCTCATTTGCCTGGAGGCGTGAGAAGGGGAATGTGGGATGTCTCATAAGGAAGTTATGGGCTGGCAATGACAGTGCACAGCCTACCAGCCCCTCCCAGAATCTCCATGTTGATTTCTGCCCATCTGTACGTTTCCAGGGCCAACTCTGTTGCCTGATCTTTTCCCACTGTCACATGTGACTGTGGACTCCTGGCATCAAGGTGTTATTGGTGGCTGAGGAACGCAAGTCAGCTCCTGCATGCAATTAGCTGGGTTGCCAGGGGCTAGGGAAGCTTGTTGAGAGATCTGACCCTTTAAAAAGAACCTATAAATTAAGTTTATATTGACTTTAGTGTGTAAGATGTTTTAAAAAATTCAATTCCTCCATGTCTTGAATCTTTTCCTCACTTCCCTGTTCCTTCCATAAGCTGGAGAAATAACACAGCCCTTCCTCTGAATAACGGAAAATTCCTTGCAAGTGGTGGGGGTGGGGGTGGGGGACTGGATTCTATCTAGGCAGGCACTTCCTGTTGCCCCAGATCAAGGCGCTGAGACAACAGCATCTCAGGCCCAGGTTGTATGATTGAGAACCTGTCTCTTCTTGTTTTCCCAAATTAAGTCTTGCTTCTTGGCCTGGTGGAGCTCTCCCTCTGGGTCTGAGGAGCCATCTGCTTTTCTGAAGGCATTGTGGTTGGGGAGGGAACCTGCTCCTTTTCTACCAGAGGAAAAGGGGTGGTGGTAAAGTGGGAAACTCTGCTTTCCAGTGTCTAACCCCCCATCCGTGTGGCCACTGGCCATGGACACAGGGGCTGAATGCAAGGACCCTCGGGGCATGCATTTTTTGTGAACACAGGGTGTCAACAAAGCAACAGATGGGGCTCAACCAAACAGGCTCCCACAGCAGGGTACTGCAGCCACCTCCCCTGGGGAAGGCCTGCAAGACCTCAATGCTGATGGCCCTTGGCCAGGATGAACAGCCAGGGGAAACCCAGTTTCCTCTCCACTCGCTCCCCTATGTTCTGATGCCTTCAGGCCCCACTGTCTGATGTTAAGTCACCACCCCCAGGCTAGTGGAGAAGTGGGTTCCTGGGAAATGCTGAGGCCGTGATCTGAGCCATGGGAAGGGTCACCACGAAGGTTCCCAAAGGGGGATGATCCAGACCTGCTTCTAGACAGCCTCTGCCACTGATAGCTGTGATGTCTCCACTCCCAGTGCAGGCCTCACATGTGCCAGGCTCTGAGGGACACGATGGTGGATGAGATGCACCCAAAGGCAGGGGAGCCTGGCCAGGAAACAGGGTCACAGCCCTGTGTGCTGAGTTCCCCGAGGGGAATATGACAGCTCAGTGTAACCAGTGATGTAGGGGATGGGAGGAGGAAGCCAAGAGAGAGGGCAAAAGTGTGCGTTGGTCTCAGGAGGCTCTGAGGTGGTGCTGAAAGGACAGCGCCTGGCTCAAGAGTGCAGGAGAAAGCTTTCTCCCCAAACTGGAGCTGGGCGTCGTGTGCATCTGAATTTTTCCACTTCTCTTCTCTGGATCCTGCCAGTGCAGTCTTGGCAAAGATGGCTTGAGCCTGAAAGCTTTTCCCATCTATTTTTAAATAAATGGAATTCTTGTCGCCTGCATGAAATTCACCCCAACTGACTGTTTCCAATGACCTGTTTTGTCTGGGTGGCAGGGGTGGGAGCACTGGACAGCATGCAGTCTACTTGTGCAAGACACAAAACTGAAAGCACAAATGATTACAGGAAGGAGCCCTGAACAGCAGAAGCAGAGGTTTTCAAACCTCAACACAGGGTTCACCTTCCAGAACCTCCGAGAGATGTGGTGAAGCTGTTGGTACCAACACCATTGTAGACAAGCAAGCACAGGCCTGCACTTGAGCCTGGTCCCCTTTCAGCTGGGAGAGTGGTGCTCCCTCTCAGCACCCCATGAGGTGGTGAAGGCAGCTAGGCCCCTCCGGCCTCTGTTCCTGCCCAGGGTCTCGGACGCAGAGCCCACAGCTTGCTCCTGTCTTGATGCACCTGCACAGGTGCACCTCTGTGAGCCCCCCAACCATGAGCCCACTCTGCTCTCCCATCCAGCCCCAGGGAGGGGCACCCCCAGGGAGGGACTGTGCCTAGCTCAGGTGGAACCCTGGGGTCTGGGAGGCCACCCCTCAACAGGATGGGCTGGGTCAGCCCTCATGGAGCATGCAGATTTGAGTCACACGTGCTTCGTCTGGTTTCTGAGGACTGAGCGTGAGTGTCCCCCAGGTGAGAAGACCCAGTGCATGCATGATGCAATGGTCCCTTCTTTCCTTTTGTAATCCAGGTCCTCCTCTTCCCTCATCCTGGGCTCAGTGGGGGCGAACCTACCTAATGCTGGCAGTCGGAGCCGGTGACCAGGCACAGGGGCAGTCAGGAATGTGGCCCCTGGCATGCACTTGTGTGCACAGGTGTGTGCATAGCATGTGCTGCAGTCCCCCTCTTCCACATTCTAGATGACTTAGCACTGTGCCTGCACCGTCCATTATGTTTTCTGCCCAAGTGAAAAAAAAACCCCAAAACCAGGCCACTGGTTTTGGAACCCAAAGGGCAAACAACACGGGTGACTTGGCCCCAGGGGTCCTGTGTTTTAGGAGCCCCAAGTTACTGAGGACGGCGCCAGCTATTAAACAGGCTGTTCACTTAGTGGATCCCACACTGCCCAGTGAATGTGGGAGAAGTCTGAATGTAGTCAGGAGGGCCACCTGCAGCCATCAACATCGCAGAGCGGGTTCCTGGGGGACTGGTGAGAAGCTGGCAGCACTGAGTGTGCAGGGGACCCTTGGGGGCTGAGGAGTGAGCCTGTTGGTCTTCCAGCAACACCATCCCCCTCCCTGAGACATCCATGGCTAGGGGAAGCCAACTCTGCCCACTCCTCCCAAGGGACACCCTGCTGTCTCTGTCCCAAGCCTGCCCTCCTTTGTCCTGGATTGTGGTGTCAATGTCCCCAGTGGCCTGAGGCCTAGGTCTTGCCCTGGGGCTGGCTCTCCAACTGCTGCTCCTGCTTCAGGCCCCTCTGGAGTCTACAGAACAAAGCCCAGGCCCCTTGGGGGGACTTCCAGGCCCCTAGGGGTGTCTCAGGCCTCAATTGCCTGACCATCAACGCCCCTTTTCCTGCCCGGAGGTCTCTGCAAACCCAGCCTTTCCCATGCTGTGTGTCTTCCTGGATCTGCTCTCCAAGGCCCAGTTCAGGCCACCTCTAAGGAAGTCCTAGACGCTTCCCTGCTCACCCAAGGGCCTGGGGTCTACAGCGACCGTCCGAATGCCTGGTCCATCTAGAGGCCAGGAGCACAAGGTCCTCGGGGACTGGGCTTTATAACAGAGAGCCTGGCAAGAGCTCCTGTCTCCCCGGCTCCAAGGTGTCCAGTCCAGGTCAGCTGGTTAGAATTCAGCTGGGGCCAGGGAGAGCTGGGGGCTCTGGTCAGGCGGTGTAGATTGCCTGGTTCCGCCCACCCAGAGGGCACCACGGGTCCGGATTCCCTCGTCAGGGCACACGTGGCCGCAGGAGCGGGAAGGGCTAGGCTCAGTGGCCCAGCCCGGTCCTCCATCGTCTCTTTCCCCCTTCCTCCCCTCCCCTCCCCTCCCTTCCCGGCCGCGCAGGAGTTAACGGGGGGCGGGGCGAGGCGGCGGGCGGAGCCGGCGCGGCCTCGGGCCAGGCGCCCAGGCACGCGCGGAGCTAGGTGGCCGCAACGTCCCCGCGCGCGGCCCGGGCCCGGCAGGAGCGCGGAACCGCCGCCACCGCCGCCGCCGCCGCCTCGGCCATGCGGCTCCCGGGCCGGGGACCTGGGCTCGGGCCCGCGCCGCCCCCCGCGCGCCGCCCTCGCTGAGCCCGCGCCCGCCCGGGCGCCGCCCGGCACCATGGTGCAGAAGTCGCGTAACGGCGGCGTGTACCCTGGCCCGAGCGGGGAGAAGAAGCTCAAGGTGGGCTTCGTGGGGCTGGACCCCGGCGCGCCCGACTCCACCCGGGACGGCGCGCTGCTCATCGCCGGCTCCGAGGCCCCCAAGCGCGGCAGCATCCTGAGCAAGCCGCGTGCGGGTGGCGCGGGCGCCGGGAAGCCCCCCAAGCGCAACGCTTTCTACCGCAAGCTGCAAAATTTCCTCTACAACGTGCTGGAGCGGCCGCGCGGCTGGGCGTTCATCTACCACGCCTACGTGTGAGTGCCCACCCGGGCGGGGGCGCGGGTCGCGGGGCACCGGGCCAATCGGCCGCTGGTGGCCCGCGGGCGCGCAGCTGCAGGGGACGAGGGCCTCCGTCTGTGTCCGGGCGCCCGCGTCGGTCACACTGTGTGCCTGGGGTCCCTTGGTTCAAGCGGGGGACGGAGGTCGGAGAGCGGTTTTGGAGACAGACGGTTGAAAGGAGTTCTGGGATCCGGCGTTCAGGTCCGGGCGGGGGCGTCTGTCCCCCTCCCCCGCCCGCCCTCCCGCGGCCTGGTTGGGTTGCATCAGCCCCTCCCCCGCAGGATGGGGAGCCTTGCAACGCCCCAGCTTCCCCTCCTCAGCCCCAGAGGCCCCTCCCCACGGTCGCTGTACGGAACAAAGGGCCGGCCTGGGAGGAAGCGCACCGCTGCCCGTCCTGCCATTGGATCTGGACTCCTGGGGGGCCACCTCTAGATGGGTTCCCCCAAAGAAAGGGAAATGGGGGAGGGGCTGGCTTACCCTTCCCCACCCCCCCAAGCCGCCTGCTCTTCGTCCAGGCTGAGCGCCTGGATTGCTGAAATGAGGAGGGGTCCAAATCTTACTCTCCTTCCCAGCCCTAGGCCCAGGGCAGTTAGCTGGCTGTCCTGTCCCGTGGCGCCTGCACCCACCCCTGAGCTGTCCTGCACCCCCACTCTCACTCCGCGCAGCGTGGCCCTGACCCCTCTCAGCAGCAGGAGGGGCAGGTGTATGCCTGAGGCCCCTGTGCACGTTCTGGGCTCTGGACCCCCTCCTTGGCACAGTGGACCCCCAGGAGAAGGGGTGTCACCATTCTGGGGCCACCCACCCTGGCCATGGAAGGGCTGCCGGTGTCCCCAGGCCCAGTGTTCAGGGAACTCCTGGCTCCTGAGACAGGACTGGTGGCCAGGGGCCAGCGTGTGCACATGGGTGTTTGCATGTGTGTGGCGTTTGTACCTATGTATGTGTGTGTGTGTGTGTGCACCCATGCCGGTGGCGTGCATGGCTTCTGAGCCTGCAGGCGCTCTCTCCCATCCCAGCCAGCCTGGGGCCGGGACTCGGCCATTTTGTGAGAAGAGGCATTTTGGGATGGGAGTGAGGGGTGGATTCTGGGAAACCATCTCTGACCAACTGAGGGCCCACCTAGAACAGGCGCTGTGTGCCCCAAGAGCGTGCTGTGCCCTGTGAGTGTGTGCTCTGTATGGACCCTCTGTGGGAGGGGGGAGAAGACCCTGGGAGGGAAGTGCCCAGCTGCTGAGGCGTGGGTGACCTGGGGGTCACCACGGCCCTGGAGGCCTCCTGGACACTGTCCTCAGAGGCTCCCCTGGCACCGCATCAGCCCTGCCGACCCTGGGGAGGGTGGCTTCACCCTGGTAATCCCCCTGGGCAGACGTGCCCATGTGTGCTCCTCACCCTTGGAAGAGCCCTGTCTTCTCTCCTTCTGGGCTGGGACTCAAGGGGGTCCTGGGGGCCGGCTCTGGCCAGCAGGTTCTGGCCTGAGGTGACCTCTGATCCATGGACACAGCCCATGGTGCCCCCACTCCTGTTTGACCTACAGTGGGGCTACTGGAGGGTTTTCTGTGCTTTGGCACTAAGGTCCCAGCTGGCAGGGCTTCCCAGGGCCCCTCTATTGGCCCCTCCATGCCCAGCCTGAAGTGGTCAGCCGTCTGTGCTTCCTGCGTCCAAAGCTGTAGGGATAATGTGTGGGGCCAGGGGCCAGGCAGCCCCAGGGTGGGGTCTCTGTTGCCTTCTTCTCAAGTGTCCCTAAGTCAGGACAAGTGAGCCTGAAGCGCATGGGGGCTCTGGGGCAGTAAAGGGGCCCAGCTGCCCCTGCCCCCAAGGTGCTGTAGAGATGAACTGTGTGGGGCCTCCCCTCAGCTGGTCCCGGGATACTCCCTGAACAGTGACATCTCTGTTCTCTCTTGTTCATCAACCATCACCCGGTCCCCGAGCATGGAATTGGCCACTGTCCCTAAGCCCCACCCATCCTTGGGGCCCAGGCCATCAGTCTCAGGAGACCTTTTCTGCCCTCATTCTGGTCCCCGAGGGTGTGGCCTCCCCTGTGCACACTGCCAGCCTCCCCTGCACCCCGCCAACATGGACCGACACTCCTCAGTTTGGTTTGTTGATTCATTAATTAAGCCAGTTCAAGCCCCTCCTGAGCTGGGCCTGGGGGAGACATGGGGGCAGGGAGAATTGTGGTGGGGTGGGCAGCGCTACCTTCTTAGGCCACCTTCCTCTGCCTTTTGCCGCTGAAGCCTGGCTTCTGGATGGCAGGGGTTTGCCAGACCCTCTGGGCATCAGAGGAGGGGAAGGAGGCGGCCGCCTTGTGGCCCCCCCCGGCTTGGTGGGCATCAGGCCAGGTCCCGTCCCCCTCTTTCCCACCCTTTGTGGAAGGGGCCGTCTCTGTGAACGTGCCTGTAGGTCCAGAGCTATGGCCATCACTGCCTCTGCCTGGGAGCGGCCCCGGAAACACTTCTGAAGGCAGGAGGCTTCCCTGAGTATGGAGGGATCTCAGACCAGGTGGAGGGCGGGCCGCCTCTCCCAGCCCCGAGGTCCCTTTCTCTGCTTTGGCTGGAGGGAGAGTGGTCCCTGGGCTGGCAGACTCCTCCCCACATGACTCCTTCCCCTGGGTGGGCAGGCTGGTGTTGTGGGGGATCTGATTGAGGCCTGAGTTAGGAGGAGAGGGGAACCACACATCTTCCGGGCCTGCAGTCTGCCGGTCTCAGGCTTTTCTCATTTTGTGGCCCCATTTTCACTGGTGGGGAGACTGAGGCAAGGGGTAGAATTCCGGAGTTGCCCCACTCACACCAGAAGGGGTCTCTGCCCAGAGCTGGGGTGCAGATTGGCTAACTTCCAACATCTGAAAGCCACTAGGAGTTGCCAATGAAATGGTGTTTAAAATAGGCAGATGGAAAATGCTGGTGATGCAGGGCAGGGACTGACCCCTGGAGGCCGGGGCTTATCTGACCAGCTCACTGCTGTGAGTTGCCTTCTCTTGGGCTGGTATACCGAGCTCCCTCTATCCTCAGATAGCGTCAGCTAGACCTCCGGTGGCCTGCGACGGTTTGGGCCTGTGGCTGGGGGCAGCAGGATGGGGGTCTGGGACCTTGGGGCCATATACTCATCCCCTGCATGGCCTTGGATAACCCAGTTGGCTCCACATCTGGTCACATGCAGGCTGCCTGCTGCCCCTTCTCACCCATCTGTCCTTAGTGGGCAAGGCTGGACCCCACGGGCCGGCTCTCTTCTCGCCCTAACTGCCTTTGGGGGTGAGTGTGGGCCCAGGGCAAGTGACCAGGGCTCTGCTTTGAGAGAAGGCTGGAGTCTGAATGGCCATGTCCTCAGCTCCTTCCAGCTCCCAGACTCCCCCACTGTCCTGGGGAGGAAGTGACTATTGATTGGAGAGTTGGAGAATCTTATGGAAATTTCCCCAAAGGTGAGAAGGTAGGAGGATTGTGGTTTCCAGGGAGACCAGGGCTTGGTTGATGGTCTCTGGCTGCCTGTCTGGAGACCTCAGGCCTCCTTATAGGATTTCCCTCCCACAACCATGAAATGTTTTTTAATCATGGTGTCTAATTACACTGGGCCGTGAGGCCCCACAGACTGTCTGTGTCTTCAAGATAACAGTCCGTTGAAAGCTCTGTTCTTGACAGTTTCACAGATCAGAACAAAGAAAGACCTCTGTTTTGTTAGAAATCAGTACAAGTCAAACTTTACAACTTGTCTTTGCGGAGATTCTTGCGGGGCGGGCGGGGGGGACCCTTGAATGGGCACCGCACCTGAAAACACCTTACTCTGGAGTCTGTAGAGGGACCGGGTCATTTCTGAGAGCATAGACTGAGTTCAGCGGTGGAGGCAGTGTCTAAGGGGGTGTCTTACCCTGTTTGTTTGAGTCAGTCAATGAATGCTCAGACTCTGTTAATCCCAGCGCTCTGGCTAAGCAGAGACCGCTTCTGCTCCTGGCCGTTGCTCACAAGACCTTCTGAGTCCCCTCCTAGTGAGCCCACCAGGCTGCCCCTACTCTTGGGAGCGGGGTTCTGAACCCAGTAGAGAAGGAACAGGGTCCAGGGGACCGAGGGTACTCTGGGTCTTTCATGGGAGGTGCTGAGGGCCGGGGAGGTGGAGGAGACCATGGGAGGGCTGAGCCTCCATGCCGAGGCGCGTGAGGAGGACGGGGAGGGGGGCAGGGGGCAGGGCCAGGGGTCACTGGAAGCTGCTGCCCTCCCAGGGGTGAAGCATGTAAGGGACGTTGGTCTGTGTCCGATATCTCGTTACTACAAACTGTGCTACTGGGTTAGCTGGTAGTTGGGTCACTGAAAACATTCTTGAGTATAAACGCAGGCTCTTTCCTGGGTGGGCACATGCATTAGTACCAGATGTCACCTTGTCATCCCCATGCCTCTCTTAGGCGCAGCTTGAGCTTATAACCAGTGATGGTTCAGAGGACATGTGTGGGTGAAGGCGGGTGGGTGGTGGGGATGGGGTCTCCAGGTGAGCCTGGTGGGGATCCTGCCCCTACAGCTGCTCCTGGAGCAGGGCCCTGCATGTGTGTGTCTATGACGTGGGGACACGGTTCTGGGCTTGTCTCCTGTGAATCACTCAACACAGTGCCCGGTGTGTGTGACGGTCATGGGGTCCTGGCTGCATCATGAGTTGCTCCACAGGAGGAATTCCAGGCAGATAGAGGCGGGCATGTCTGGGACAGTACCCTGGGCCGTCTGCCCTCAGCCCAGCCCTTAGCCCAGTCTGGCATGTTCTCGGTCCCATTGGCCAGGGGCTGGTCTGGACAGGGGTTCGGGGCTGCTGTGAACGTGGCTGCGTGATTAGACCTGGGGCCCATTCTGACGCTGTGAGTTTGTCCAGGGGGACTGACCATTCCCTAAAAGGACCTCATTTGTTCTGCTGCTGCCCAGGTGCTGGGGGAGGTCTTCCTTTCATCGCTAAGTGGTCCTAGCACCTGGTACCTCCAAGCGAGGAAGCCATACGGTTTTGGTTTGAAAAGCACGACGGTGGACAGGTTGTAGCCATGGACCTCAAACAATAAAGGAAACTTCAGGTTTCCCTGTGGGCTATGTACCGATGAGCTGCTATATGGTGACTTAGCGCCATGCAGGCCACCAGGAGGAGCCCGCCTCCAGATGGCACTGCCCCAGGTGCCCGGCTGTGCTTTCTGAGAGCTCTGCAGCCCTGGGAAACAGGCCTCACCTGTGCCCTCCCGGCTGCAGTCCAACCGGCCAGCAAGGCTGCGCCAGTTTGCTGATAGCTGAGGTGGAAAGAAGAGGGGCCTGCAGTCCCACATTGTCCCCTGGGGACTCTGCCTTCCACGTGGGGGAGGGTTTGACAAAGCTGCCCCCCTCCCTCCACTTTTGTGGGCTGCCATTGCCAGTGACTGTTCTCACTTCCCTGAGAGTTGGTGGGATGGCGGTGAACCCCGAGACCTCTCTTGGTGACGTGGGTGTGTGTGGGAGGGGTCTGGGGCAGAGAGATGACTATTTCTAAAGGCTGTCTGTTCCTCGCGTGAATCAGGGCAGCCTTGGTCAGAGTTGGAGGCAGGTGGTCCGGAGGCTGTTTTGCACACAAATGGTCTGGAGTTAGAGGCTGAAGTCTGTTGTTTGAAGCTGGGCGGCACCAAGCTTTCCATTCATGCAGGAGGAAGCTGGGCTGGGGACACGTGGGTCTCCAGGGCCCTGGATGGGTCGGCTGTGGGACCCTTGATCCTCCTAAGGGGTTGCTGCAGAGCCGCAGTCCACATCCCCCGATTTGCTCTGAGTTTGGGTGGCTTCCTCCGCAGCCCAGTCAGAGCCTGTGGGGGAGGCAGGCCCCAGAGTTCCCGGTTGTGAAGGGCTGGGTGTGGGAAGTGTGTGTTCTGCCATGGAAAGGGGTTCCCCTGGGAACAGGCAGGATGGTGCTAGTTGGAGGGAGAACAAGGCTTTTGTCAGGTGTCATGACACTGGGGTGCGAGCCCAGGTGAGCCCGGCTCATGAACAGATCCAAGGCCACGTACTGGTGAGCGGGGCCATCAGCACTCAGCCAGGCAGGTGATGGGCAGGGCCCTTGGCTTCTCTAGCAGGCCCAAGGACATGGTGAGACCCCTGGTCTGAGGAAGGTCTGCCTGTGAGGGGACTCTCACTTCCCCTTGGTCACCAGCTGCCCAGAGTCTTGGTCCCACTGCCCAGCATCTGGCCAAAGGAAGGGGACACCAGACGGGCAGGCCTTTCCTGGCAGCTCCTTGAAGAGGCCATGGTGGCTTCAATCAGCTGAAACGGGAGGCTGGGTGTATTCCAAGTTCCATCCCTGAATCTGACCTTCACCCTCAGGATGTACTCAGATCTGAGTGTTCTTAGGCTCTGCCTACTATCTGTCTTGAATACAATTAGTTCTTTAATATTTTTTGATTACCTGGAATAATTTTGTAACTGTGCCAAACATGTTTGTTCCAGAAAGTCCTATGGGGAGTTGTTGGAAACTGTCCTAAGCGATCCCATGGCCATCCGTGGTGGTGGCAGTTCTCAGCTCCCAAGCTGTTCCTGGCAGTCTGCTGCATGTGGCCCCTACCCAGGCCCCTTCCTCCTGTAGGTCCTGTCTGGCCCCTCTTCCCTCCTTGGAGCCTTAGTCTTGACCCAACTAGAGAGCTTAGTTGAGTTTGCTTTTCCATTTAATGCTTGGAAAAGTACTTGAAGGGTTTGTCTGAAGAAAAGGCCAGTTTCTCCTGGGATCCCAGGCTTTGGGGGAGGAAGTGGGGTCATGGGGGGTGCAGAAGTGGGGGGAGCCTGGGCAAGCACCTGCTGATCTGTTTCTGTTTCTGCAAGCAGGGCCCTGAGGGACTGCCAGTCCTGCTGGGCCATATCCGCGGGGGAGACGGAGCCTTGATATAGGATGTAGTGGCAGTACTGGGACGGCCCTCCAGCAGGAGGGCAGGATCTGATGCAGGCTTCTGACTTTCGCCGGAGGAACAAGAAGTGGGAGCGTTTAGAGCTCAGCCTCTGGTGGGGGGTGGTTGGGGTCGGGATGGGAGGCTGGGTCCTATGTGACTGGAGGACCGGGCAGGGCGCTGGCCGTGGTCCTGATCAGGAGCCCTTGGCCATTTCTCCCTGTGAACTCCATGCAGGACCATGGAGAGCGGGGCTTTGTCCACGAGTGGCTGGCGCAGGGAAGGGGCTCCTGGGGCAGATGCATGGCCACCCTTTGTCTGGACCACTTGCTTCTGTCTCCAGATTCAACTGTTTGTGCTTAGAGGGCTCTTTCCTCTTTGGTTAACGTTCTCCAAGATGGTTCTCTCCAATCTGCAGTTTAATTAGCTGAGAGCTGAATTAATATCGTCTGAATGGAAACCCAGTGTTTCAGGCCATGCAGTGGGCAGACAGCACCGCGTGGTCTGAGAGAGGGGGCCGGCAGCCTCTTAGAGAAACACTTGGTTATGGTGTATTATCCTTTCTGATTCTGAACACTGCACACGTCCGCTGTAGGAGACAGAGAAGATGCAGAAAACCCGAGGAGGCGCGTTTGTCATTCCTGATCTGTTTCTGAGCATCTGTGTTTCTCAAAGGAGATCAGATTCAGACTCTGTCACCTTCTTCCACGCTGACCGTGCGCAGTGGGGATTTACCCATGGAGTCAGACAAGCCTCAGTTGGGCAAATGGTGGACTTTGTCATCAAGGCTCCCTGTCTCTCTGGAGCAGGGGAAAGTGTGGCCCTGTCCCTGATCCCTTACCCCGTGCCCTTGGTGGCTCTGGGTGCTGGCCTGGGGAGGGGCCCTGGGGTCAGGACCAGGGCTGGCCCAGGAGGGGGCTTGTTAAAATGAGGTCCTGCTCGAGGGTGAGTCCTCCATTGCTGGAGGCATGAAGGCTGGGGGTGTCTGTAAAGGACCAGTTAGCTGGGAGCCATGGGAGTGTGGCAGGGGGACCAGCCCAAGAGCTGCTTGGAGGGTCTTCAGGAAGAGTCTGGTTGAGCAAGCCTGGCTGTCCTGTCAACCTGGGGACAGTGGGCAGGGGGTGACTCTGTGAGAGATCCTGAGTCAGGAGAACAGTGGTTGGGGTGCCCTGAGCCCCGAGTGGCTCCTGTGCTCACAAAGGGGATATTGGATACCAGGGGTGTAGTCCAAACTGATCCCCTCATTGGGTGAGCCCCTGTCCCCCGAAAGCTGGTGTCTGCCCTGTGTTCTGAGCCCAGCAGCCTGTCCACCGCAGTGTCCCTTTGGGGGACCCCTCCCCACCCCACTCCTGCCCAGGCTTCCACGTGGGGGGGCTGTGGGACCTGTAGGGGCCAGAGTCAGCCATGCTGACCACCTGATCAGGGCAGTTCCCCAAAGGTGCCTGTGTTGGGGGAGTGTGTGGCAGGCCTGAGGGACACACCTCCAGACGGGGCCCCCGGAGTGAGCCAGGGCTGGGGGAGTCCAGGCCTTATGAGGACAGAACTCAGTGAAGACCATGGAAGAAAACACACCTGGAGGGGAACCCTCTCCCATGACTGACGAAATCAACCAGCTAGTGGCTGCCTGCTCCCTACGAGTGGGTGCTGAGGCTTCTCTAGGGGAGGCTGGGGCCCTTCTTTCCCCCAGAGGCCTCAGAGCAGTGTCTTTCCTCTAAGAATGGGTCAGGTTCCCTGCTGGCAGGGGTGTGGGAAGCAGGGTGTGGGGAGGGGTGGGCTGTCTGAGACTTTCTCAGAGGGAAGCTGAGGCCCAGGTGAGAAGGCTAGCCCGGGCGCAAGCATGTGGATGGGGCTTCACCTGCTTCTTCAGAGCCTGACAACCTGCCCGTCTCTCTTCTGTAATGAGGTGAAACTCACAGAATGTACAATTAGTCATTCCAAAGTGGCCAATTGGGGGCATTTTTTGGGTTCACAGTGAGGGGCAGCCACCAGCTGTCTCTGGTTTGGGACATGTTTGTGCCCCTCTAAGACACCCAAGCCCATCCAGTCTGTCTCCCCACCTCCAGCCCCTGGGGCCGTAGCTCCTGTTCTGGACGTTTCATGGGAGCGGATCACATACTGTGTGACTTTCGCATCTGGCTTCCTTCACTGAGCATCATGTGTTAAGGTTCATTCAGGTTGTGACCTGGGTCAGTGCTTTGCTCCCCTTAAAGGCCGAGCATGTTCCACTGAAGAGGGGCCAGTTGCCGACTGTGCATCTGCTGATGACCTGTGGGCTATCCCCCTCAGTTTGGGGTGTCTGGAGCTGCTGTGAACACTTGAGTTCATGGCTCTGTGTGGACACATGCAAACATTTCCTGTGTTTTTAATGAGTACATTTGCCGTCTGTGAATTCATGTGTGGCCAGGCTCCCTGGGGTGTGCCGTACTCTCCTGGTCCCAAGACCCCCACCCTCTGCCTTCAGAAGCCTCTGGGTCCCTTGGGCTTCTGTCCGTGGCCCCTTCTTGCCTCTTGCTCCCAAACTGTCTGGCGGGTCTGCACTATCGAGCCTTGTCTGATGGAGGCTATGGGCTGGAGCTGACCTTGCCCTTTGTCAGGATGTGGGCCCACCCCACGTGCAGGTTCTGGCTGCACACTGAGGGGACGGATGAGCAGAGCAGGTGAGGAGAAGCCAGCACCAGGATGATTGGGGGCCCCAGGAGAGAAACTGGAGGGGGTGGGGGCCTCTTGCAGAAGGTGATGCTGAGCACGGCACCTGGGCATGAGGAGGGGGGTAGCCCCGCACTGGGCATGCAGCAGAGAGTGCCAGGCTGTGGAGGAGAGCGCGCAAAGGCCCTGGAGCAGGGGAGCTGGCAGGAGGAGATGGGAGCTCCTCCAAGTGTCTTGGTAGGGTGTCGGGTGGTGGGAATGGGGAATAGAGAGGTGAGTTGCAGTCAGGACACATTGGAGGAAGAGTCTGGTGGAGCAGGCCTGAGATGGGATCTTGGCAGGGAGGACCCCTGATGGTGGGGACTGTTGTGTCTGAGGAGGGTGGGGATGACGAGGGGACCCATCCATGTATGCAGGCTGGCGGTGGGTGGACTCTGATGGGGGATGGAGGGGAAATTCCAAGGCTGTCCAGTGGTTAGGATTGCAAGCTTCCACTGCAAGGGGCACGGGTTCAATCCCTGGGCAGGGAACTAAGATCATGCATGCCGTGTGGCTAAAATAAACACACGAACCAAAAATATCCCAAGACCTGTTTGACGTGGGATGGAGGAGGGCACTCAGGTGAGCCTTTGACCAGTGCTGGATTTGGGTGCGGACAGGTGACTAGTGGAGAGTGGTCCCGTGTGGAGCGGCCATCTTGGGGATGAGATGGGAGGGGCTGGGGAAGTGGCCTCAGTGGGTGCTGAGCCAGTGGGTTTCCTGCCAGGGCTCCAGGGGTCCTCCTCTCTGGCCTGGCCCCAGGGGACAGCCCTTCCTGTGGCTCCCGGAGCCCCTGGGTCTTCATCACAGATGTCTGTTCTTTTGAGGGTACTGGGGGGTCCCTTGGAACCTGGGGCTTCTGACTGGTGCATGGTCAGGGGACAATGCTTGGGAAGGGTAGGACCAGACATTCACCAGATTCACCCTGTGGCTGAGGCTTTGGAGGACAAGGGCCATTCGAGGTACTGGCCAGTGGGAGCATAAAGGGTCGCCTTCCTGCCCTGGGTGTTGGGAGAGAGAGGGCTGGATGTGGGGGTTGCTGTGGATGTGGAGTGACCTCTGGTCCAGCAGGGAGCAGGGGAAGGGGGTGGGGGGCCAGGACAAGGGAGGCCAAGGTCATTTATAGAGGCCTTGAATGCTGAGTCTGAAGCCGGACCTTCCCAGGGTCTGAGGTTCCTGGGTTGGGGCCTGTCAGGTCCAAGGCACTGATTGAGCTCATGTTGTTTGCGAGGTTCCCAGTGCCCACCTCCTTCACCCCCATGGCCTTAGGCTCAGGTGGTGCCTCCAAGTACCTTCTGTTCTCCTGGCAGCCGGCTTGGTTGGCCTGGCTGGGCTGCAGTGGGCCGGGCGCTGCCCCATTGGTGGCCCGGGCTCCAGGGACGAGGTCTGCATGGAACCTCCAGCTCCCTCCGACCCTGGCAGGATGACGAGTGGTTCCCTGAATCTGCTTTGCACCTTGAAAGCTGTCAGGAATCCAGGCTTCCTGTCGCTCCCAGAGATTGGATGTGGCAGCGGATCCTGGAGGCAGAGCAGTTTATTAGGCAGTGAAATTAGATTCCAGGCTGCGGCGCCGGCTGCAGTCCTGAAGGATGAGGCATCGGGGGTTCCCCGGGGACCTCACACTGGTGGCTCCCCCTCCCCCGGCCTCTCCTGGCTCCTGGGTCACCCGGCCCCCAGGGAGGCACAGTCTTATCAGAATGGACGTTATTCTGGGGACCCCGCCAGTGGAAGGGGAGCTCAGGCTTGGCCCCCATGACTGCAGTGAGCAGCTTCACAGCCTCTGTGCTCCCTCTGTGCTCTTATCTGTAAAATGGATGCACACCCTCCCTGTCTGTCAGTTGTTGAGTGCCTGGAGCATAGCAGACATGCTGTGGATTCCAGCCTGGGAGTGGGGCTCAATATCAGTGACCCCTTCCCACTCCCCTCTCCCAGCCCTGGGGCCTGGGGGCGAGCAAATGGGAGATAGCAACATGACTATTTTTCCTCCCAACCCTGCTGCTTCCTCCCAACCCTGCCACCTGCTTATGAGAGGTTTATCTCATTAAGGGCTTCCCAGGTGGCGCTTGTGGTAAAGAATCTGCTTGCCAGTGCAGGAGACGTAAGAGACGTGGGTTCGATCCCTGGGTCAGGAGGATCCCCTGGAGGAGGGCATGGCAACCCACTCCAGTATTCTTGCCTGGAGAATCCCATGGACAGAGGAGCCTGGCAAGCTGTAGTCTATGGGGTCACACAGGGTCAGACATGACTGAGCACGTACGCCTATCTCATTAAATATGTAGAATGAGGCGAGTAATCCCAGCTACCTTTTGACTCTGTCTTTGGAGAGGGGGGAGTCTGCGTTGCGGGGACAACCTTGGGGGGGCCATCCCTTCCTGCACCGCAGCCCCCACCCTGGTGCCCTCCCAACAATGACGTGGGATGAGGTGGCAGAGGCTTAGTCATGTTTTTCCAGAAGAGAAATATTCCCTGAAGTCAGATGGGGGAAGGAGGCGGGAGGGAAGAGCCGGAGGCAGTGGGGTCTCCCTCCGGAAGTGGGGGCTGTCCCTCCCCAGAGTGCAGGGGCAGGCAAACCACACACACATGCACCCAGGGCCTGCGGGCACAGCTGTGGGCTGCCTGCCTCAATGGGTGTTGTCAGCCTTGGCTGGGGGGCTCCTCTGGCTGACACCCAAGCCTCCAGCACCCTCAGTCCCTCCCGTCATCTGCTGCCCCTTCTCTCCATCATCAGAACCCTGCAGTCAGGACCTATTTCAAAAGAGGGGTCCATCTCTGCCCAGAGCTCAGGCCATGGAAGTCCCTCCTGCCATCTGGCTGAAGTCTCTCCTGCTGCTTTGGATCCTGCAGGGCTGGGGCCAGCCCCACCCCCCACCCCCTGTCGCGGCTGCTGGTGAACTGGGTGCCCTGCGTGGTGCAGGCCCGGCAGTGCTCCTGGGCTGTGGTGGTTTTGGCTGATTCTCACTCTCCAGGTGGCCCACCGCCCCCCTGCCCAGGAGAGCAAGGTCCGCTGTGCCTGCCTGCCCCGCCCCCCTGCCTGACCCCCATCACAGCCCCTGGAGTCTAGGGCTGGGGACCAACTGCTTGAGATGCTTGTATCCATGGCAACTGCTGCCAGGGAAGCATCCTGACATTGAATTCATTATCATAATTAACCACCACGTACTGCCTTTGTGGACACCTCCTGCCACCGCTCCTTTCTTTCCCTGCAGCCTGGACAGTTCCTGGGCTGGAGGGCGTGAAGACTCCCCTCCCCCAGAGCCTGGGGCCTTGGTCAGGTGGCAAGGAGAGGTGCAGGATGGTGCTGGGCATTAAGCTGAACCTGGCAGCAGAGGGGCTGGTCTCCCAGTGTGCGGGGGGTGGGGTGGACCCGCTTACTGGTCTGTCTGGGAGGAAGCAGACTCTGGGGCCTGGGGGGTCAGTGCCCAGCACATAGCTCACCTTCCAGGGCCCCAGCGTTGTTGGCAGTGTCTGCCCTGCACCTCTACAACTCCTCTCCTGAGGAGGAGCGGGGCAGAGGAGTTCTTCTGAGACACAGCTGCCAGCTCCGAGGAGTCTGCCGGAGGCCAGAACCCAAGTCATGAAGGCAAGAGAGGCCCTGCCTGGCTCAGATTCCCCAGCATCTCCAGGATACCCCGGTGCCCAGGGCCCCAGCATAACTGCAGTGGGCACCTTGTGATGGCCAGGCTAGGGGTGGTCACCCATGTTGTCCTGTGGGAGGGCGGCACCTGCGTCTGAGCTAGCCCCCCACCCCCACCAGCTCCAGTGGGGGGCCAGGCCCCATCGAAGTGCCCCTTGTCACCAAGGATGCAGTGTCTGAAACCAGGAGGCCAGAGGCAGAGCCCCCTCCTGGGCTTATGGGACCTCTACCTCCCTGTCTCTAGATGGGCATGGGCGATGGAAGTCTCAGGTGCCAGGCTGCAGCTGGGTGCTGGGTGGGGATGGCCACCAGTCACTGAGGTGCCTGCAGACAGGAGAGGCCTGGAGTAAGTGACTTTCATCAGCCAGCTGCCTGTGAGTGGCCAAGGACTGCGGGGGCATCATTGCATTTTGGAGGTGTCCCTCTAGATCTGTGGGGGCCCCACCTGGACCTGGCAGCACAGTGTAAGGGGTGCTTGCTCCCTGGGGGCGTCTGCTGCCCTCCTCTGCTTCCTCCTTGTTGCTGAGTGGGCGTGCCAGTCTTTTTCCAAACATCCATCCCGCAGCCTCCCCTGCACCCCCTTGTGGTGCCATCTGTGGCCATCTGTCCCAAAACATCAGAAACAAAACTGGGAGTGTGGCCGGCACTTTCTGGGGGAGGGGGGAGGAACGCTGTGAGGTTCCCACTTGGGCTGCAGGTTTGTCTCCTGAGCTACTGGTGGGGCTCCTGACAGCCTGACCTCTGTCTGCTAGGAAGAGTGGGACATTCTGGAATGTTCTGAGATGCTGGCAGAGCCACCTCGAGGAAGCCAGGCTGAGAGGGCCTGGTCACCCAGAGTCCTGGCCTTTCCTTTGTTCTCTAGAGGAGTGTTCTTATGCAGCACAAGGAGCTGGCGTTCGTGGGTGTGGCCCTGGGCCCTGCCTCCCCGACAGACAAGGATGGCGTCAGGCAGCCTGGGGACCCTGATCTCCAGTCTGGCCAAACTCGCCCTCTGCTGGGTCCCAGACTCACTGTCCACCCCTTACCCGCTCCAGGGCCACCCCACTTACTCCTCGCTTTCTCAGGAACACTTTCCCTTCTCTGTTGGCCCCACCAGCTCTTCACCCTGCAGTGTGATGGACACCTCCCCAGGGAAGCCTGCCAGGTTGTGTGTCCCCCCATCTCCCGAGTCCCGGTACTGAGCTGAGCTGGGTCCCGGCGACCCTTCTGAGGTGGGCTACCCTCTCGGTCTCTCCCACCACTCAGGCCTTGGCATCGTGACCCACTGCCCTGGGATCTCCTCCAACCCTGGCAGACCCTCTCTGGGCATGTGGGCTCCTTCTCACCAGCAGAGTTGAGGGGAGGATACTGTGGGAAGAGATTTATGGCTATAAGGCACATGAGACATCGGGACATTTTTGTCCCTGGGCTCAGTTAATTGAATAAATTGGCTAATGAGCAAAGGAAATTAATTGCGGTTTTGAAATGTGGCCGTTTCCCCGCGTGCCTTTTGTCTGTGCCAGCGGCCTTCAGATAGAGCCGGGGTTGATGATGGAGCCAGGGACACGGATGGAGCCAGGGGCAATGATGGAGCTGTCTTCAGGGGGCCATGCTCCGAGGAAGGGCTGGGTCAGCCCTGTGAGGGGGCTGGCCTGTGCCTCTCTGGGCCTTGTTGCCAGGCCTCTTCCAGGCACATGGGCAGGACCACCAGAGCTGCCCCTGGATCTGGCTGAGGCTCAGTAGGCCTTGGCGCTGAGCACCCCCTCGGTGATTCTGGCCAGACTGGGCAGGCCTGGCCCACGTCACTGTTGCCATGGCCAGGCTGAGTTTGGACCATGTGGCATTGGCTCTGAGGGTCTCATTCCCCACCCCACCTCTGCCACCAAGGAAGCCAGTGATCTCAACGCCCAGGGAAGGTGGAGCTGGGTGCCTGGGTTTTCCCAGGTGGTGATAAAGTGGGAGAGTACCTCAGGAGCCCTAGACCCCCATCAGCAGCCCTCAGGGGCTCTGCTCCCTGGAATCCCAGCCCTACCCTGTCCCCTTTGGCTGGACGCCTGCTGCCCAGCAGTTCCTGGTTCTGGAAATTGACCAGTTCTCTGTGCCCCCTCTCAACACTGCCTGCAGGCGTGTTCTGGTGGTCAAGGATGCTGGATGGCATGGGTGAAGCCAGTGTGAACTAGGGACGGGAAGTGTTTGCCTGTGAGCCTGGCAAGGACAGTTGTGGACAGGGATGGGGGACCATGCCCGGGGTGCCTTGTTTGGGGATGGCTGTGGCATTTGCTTAGTTCTCATTTGCCCGGTGACCCAGGAGGCAGTGCCCCTTGTTTGCTCTGAGAGCTTTGGGAGCAGACAGACAAGGGACACATGGTGGGTGTCCTAGAGAGCAGATGAGGTCGGTCATTGCCATGCAGTCCTGGGGGGCGGGTGTCCCTTGCTCTGCCCTGTCCCTTCCTGTGCCTGGCCAGCACCCGGCCTGGCTGATTGCCCTCTGCTTGGTCCCCAGGTTCCTGCTGGTCTTCTCCTGCCTTGTGCTGTCCGTGTTCTCCACCATCAAGGAGTACGAGAAGAGCTCTGAGGGCGCGCTCTACATCCTGGTGGGTCCCGCAGGATGGCACAAGGGGCCTGATGGCATCGAGGCTGCGGACGGCAGCCTGTCCTTGACCCCCTTGGTCTGACCCTCCAGGTCCCCCACTGGCAGGGACCCCCACCTTCCTGGTACCCACTGTCCTTCTCGGTGGCCCTTCACTTCCTCCCAGCCTCCCCTCCTGATGCTGGTGATACTGCAGCTTCCTCAGCCTCCCCGGCCCCTCCCACAACACCCCAGCACCCCGTTCCCGGCCTGCCCCCCCATGTCATCACAGCACCTGACAGCCCCTGCCCCCACTGTCCCTTTGCCCTTTCCCACCTTCCGTTCTCACTGGAGCCTGAGGGCTTGGGTGGCCCCCTCCGCCTCGAAGTGTGGGGTGTTTCCTGGCAGATGTGGGCGTGGGGTGGGGGTTGTGAAGCTCACAGCACTCCTTTGATGGGTAGGGGTGGGTGCCATGGCAACTGCGGGGTAATTTCTGTGTTGCTGTTGGTGATGGGAGGCAGGGCTGCAGGGAAGCTGATCCTGCATCCAGATGCACCTCTGGGGAGTCCTCCTCCCCCCTGCTCTGTGTCCTGGAGCTGCCCAAGGCCTGGGAGCACCCCCCACTTGGCAGTTACCTAAGACCTTCCATCAGCTCTGCACTCGGTGCCCTGCACGCATGCCAGCTACACAGGACGGGGGCCCCACACCAGTTACACAGGACAGCCCCCACCCACTGTAGTGGCTCAGCTGCAGCGTTGCCCGCAGGAAATCGTGACCATCGTGGTGTTCGGTGTGGAGTACTTCGTGCGGATCTGGGCTGCGGGTTGCTGTTGTCGGTACCGCGGCTGGAGAGGGCGGCTCAAGTTTGCCCGGAAACCCTTCTGTGTGATTGGTGAGGCCCAGTGGGGGTAGGTGGGCAGGCACAAATGCAGGACCAGCTCTTTCTGGAAGTTTCTTCCCACCTGCCCTCTTGGCGTCAGAGCCTGTGGTTGATGAGGCCTGAGTGCAGGGCAATGAGGTGCCGGGCGTCCGTGCCTAGGGAAGGGTTGGGCTGGGTGGACTGTGGAACCAGGCCATGCTGGCACTTTGTGTGTGCACATCTGTCCATCCTCCCAGAGCCCTGGTGGGGGCCGCCCTTCTGCAGCAGAGGGCCCGCCCCCCAGCTCTGCTGTCTCCCGCAGACATCATGGTGCTCATTGCGTCCATCGCCGTGCTGGCTGCTGGTTCCCAGGGCAATGTGTTCGCCACATCGGCGCTCCGGAGCCTGCGCTTCCTGCAGATCCTGCGCATGATCCGAATGGACCGGCGGGGCGGCACCTGGAAGCTGCTGGGCTCCGTGGTCTATGCACACAGCAAGGTGAGGGCGCCAGGCCAGGGTGGGGAGGGCTGGCCAGGCATGATGCAGCCCCTCGCTTCCTCTGGGCGTCTTTCCATGACTTGACCCTTGACCTCGTCTCCCCAGCTTTTCTGCCAGGCCCGGTCCATTTGGGTCCCACCCAGAACCGGCTGGCTCTGTGGTGGGGAGTGTACTGGATTAGTGCCCATCCCCCAGTCACCTGCCCATTAGGCTGAGGCTAGTGGTGGCTACTGGCCGTGGGACCCACGAGGTGGCTGCAGTCCTGGGTCCTTCCCAATCCCCACCCTGTGTTCCCAGGAGCTCCACAAGTCCAGATCCCACCCTGCCAGGCTGTGCAGAGAGGCCGTCCTGCTGGTGGGTGGGCTTATTAGCACCCAGCCTCCTCCCCACTGTCCTTCCTGTCTGAGGCCCCGAGGCTGGACCTTGGTTGACAAGACAAAGTGGGAGTCTCCCTCAACATCAGGGAAGTTTGGGTAGGGTCCCAGGAGGCCCAACATTCTCCAGCCTGCCCGCCTAATATCTGTTCAGGCCCACTCCCTTCCTGGGTGGATGCAGCTCTGGGCCATCCCTGCCTTCCATCCTCTAGGAGTGAGGTACACAGGTGTGGGACCACCCAGGGCTGGGGCTGGGGCTGGAAAACCAGCAGCTTCTCCTGTCTGCCCAGGCTTGGGGCTCCCGGGGACTCTGCAGCCAGCTCTCGGGAGGGGTACCTGCCCCGGAATCCCAGGGAACCCAGAGCTCAGTGAACCTCCAGCCAGATGGGGCCCTGTGCTCCTGGGCGAGTTGGGCTGGGTGCCAACCTGGCAGCTGTGACGTGGCCATCTCTTTCAGGAGTTGGTCACTGCCTGGTACATCGGCTTCCTCTGCCTCATCCTGGCCTCATTTCTGGTGTACTTGGCGGAGAAGGGGGAGAACGATCACTTTGATACCTACGCGGACGCACTCTGGTGGGGCCTGGTGAGTGTCTGGCCTCTGGGGCCAAGGAGAGGGGCCTTCACCAAGGACGTGCTCGCCGGGCGTGGCCTGTCTTTCGGTCCCTCCTGCCCATGGTCTGAGATCCCCCCGCCCCTCCCCACGGTATGCCCCTGACTGCCCACGCCTGGACAGCAGACCCTCAGTTCTCCTGCCTGACCTGGCTGGAGACCTCTCTCTGGGGCCACCTGCTGGCTGCTTCTGACCAGAATGCCATGTGGAGGTGGCATCCCAGGTGGGCCGTGGTGGGGGATGCACTGGTTTATGTGGGGTGGCAAGAAGCCTGGCCCTCAGGGAGCCTGTGCCCGGTCATGGCCGGTCACCTTCCTTCTCCGCTGACCAACCTGTGTGATCTCTGTGATGGAGAGGGAGGGGCGGTGCTGCCTGTCATGTTGATGGAGGAGAGTTTGGAAAAGGGGAACTAGACCCCCTGACTCAACCTCCCAGGCTGCTCCTGACGAGGGGGACTCCGTCCAGAGCTGGTGAACTTTTGGCCCATGCTCACGGCCACCTACCTCCTGGGCCCCTTGAGGACCCTCTCCTGTCACCAGGTGCAACAGCCTCTTCTGAGAAAGGCTTCCTGGGCCACCCTCC
This sequence comes from Moschus berezovskii, assembly GCF_049115385.1. Taxonomy (NCBI): domain Eukaryota; kingdom Metazoa; phylum Chordata; class Mammalia; order Artiodactyla; family Moschidae; genus Moschus; species Moschus berezovskii. Next base: position 30,189,533 of record NC_142474.1, on the reverse strand, counting down.
CAAGGGCCCCGCAGACCTCGACCCCATTTGCTTGAGCCAGGACCTCTGTCTGGCTCCTCCTTGTCTCTTTCCATGGATGCTCCCAGGTGGGGGCCGGAGTGCCCCGCCTTTGTGAGCTCTTCTGGGGGTGCTGGACACTCAGACGGGCAACACCTTCTGCGTGTTCCCCACCTACACCAGGGATTTCCCCTGTGAACTGTATTTTTATTTTAGCATTTCATTTTTGGCCATGTTTCTTGGTGTGTGGGGGTCTTAGTTCCCAGACCAGAGACTGAACCCGGGCCCTCGGCAATGAAAGTGCCGAGTCTTGACCAAGAGACCTCCAGGGAAGTCCCTTCTCTGTGAACTGCAGACTTTAAAGGTTCCCTCTGCTCTGTGATGGGACGAGATTGGCACCGCCCCATCATTCTTGGGAACAGTTCCACCTGAGATCCCCTTGTTCTGCTTTGTGGGCTGATGGTCCTTGGAGGGGCCTCCTAGGCACTGGGGGAGTCCTCCAACCGCCTCGCTGTCAAGCCGGCCTCCTGAATGCTGGCCGTGAACACTGGCCTTGAATGCTGGCCCTGAGGGCCGAGCCCCCAGCAATCCCCCCACGCCCCCAAGTCTGCCCTTGTTTTGGGAGTACATGACCTTCTGAGGGAGAAGTTCATGAGACCCTGTGTATGGAGGTGCCCCAATTCCATGCCCCTCCTGGCAGCTGGGCCCCTCCCTCTCTGGCCTCAGCTCACAAGGCCCCCCTCCAAAGGCCCCCACACGACCCCTGAGCGTCCTCAGAGGGTCCCTTGGCCCTGTTGCCTCTCAGGCTCCGGCTTTGTCGGAGCCTCCTGGCTGCCCATCTGGCTAGAGCGCGGCCCTCCTGGGTGAACCTGCCCTGCCCACCCAACTCAGGTGTAAAATGAGAGTGGAGGCTGAACACCCTGCCCTGCCCCCCTCCCCCACTGTTGGAGAGTTTCATTTTGGTTCTTGAGTGGGGAAGGGTTGCTGGTGGTGATCCTAGTCTCATGGGCCCCATGTGGGCAGCATGGGGCAGGGGTCTGTCCAGCTGCCCTGAGGCCTTGGAGGTGGCCCTGGCTTCCGCCAGGCCTGGCTGAAGACGGGCTCTCCATTCACAGATCACCCTGACAACCATTGGCTATGGGGACAAGTACCCCCAGACCTGGAACGGGAGGCTCCTGGCGGCGACCTTCACCCTCATCGGTGTCTCCTTCTTCGCTCTTCCTGCCGTGAGTCCTGCCCTTCTGCCTTTGCGGGGGATGGAGTCTGGCCTCCTCGGTGACCACTGCTCTCCTTGGGGTCACATAGGGCAGGGCAGGGCTCCCCTCTTACTGCATCTGTGGGTCCCCATCAGCACCTCCTAGCCCTGGGGTTGACCAGTTGGGTCCCTCTGGCCAAAAGCGGTGCTGTGGGTGACGTGTCTCTGGTAGGTGTCCTGCAGAAGGCATGGGGGCCCTGTTAGCCCTCCACCTGCAGCTGTGCAGGGTGTGGGGGAGCTGGTGGTGCTGCTGTCTAGGCAGTGTTCTCTGAGACCCTGGGCCTCAGCCCCCGCTCATTATAGTATAGACAGACTGGGAAGGGTGGTAACCTTTGTGCCCAGATGTGTTCAGAGTGGGCCCTGCCAAGCTCCTGTGAGGATGAAGCCCCCCAGTCTGTCTCCTGGTGACTAGTGGCTGGGGGTGGGGGCAAGAAGGCAGAGCCAGGAGTGTGCAGGCAAGGTAGGGGGGGCTCTGGTCCCCAGGTGCTATCTGACTCCAGTGACTTACAGGGCATTTTGGGGTCTGGCTTTGCCCTGAAAGTTCAAGAGCAGCACCGTCAGAAGCACTTTGAGAAGAGGCGGAACCCTGCAGCAGGTCTGATCCAGGTGCGTCCAGATAGCCCCCATGTGGGCCCCACACGGACCCATGGGACCCCTGGCCTGGGCCCGCAGTGTTGGAGCGAAGCCCCACTGGGTGTTTGTCTCCTGTCGGGGAATTCAAGTCTGTCCTGAGAACTGCTTAGATGCTTGCAGTGGCCCGGCATCTATGGCACCTAAGGCCAGCGGTCTATAGGCCCTGGGCCAGGCTGTCACCGGCGCCCCCGAGCTGTCCCCTCACAGCACCGATGCTGCCTTGCACTTGTGGGATCGGGGTTCAGAGATCTCCGTGCAGGTAGGTGGCAGAGCCATGTCTGTGCACCCAGCTTGCACCACCCACCCCACCCCTGGGGTCACAGTGGGCATGCAGTGTCCAGCAGTGCTTCCTGAGCCATCCTGAAAGTGTGGGACGGGCACAGGCTGCCCAAGGGGCTGAGGTTCCTGCAGCCCTTCCCAAGGACCGGGGGATCCAGTGGACCTTTGGCACTGACTGGCCTTTACGACAGGCTGGGCACTGGCCTGGTCCCTCACATGGCTTTCTTTTTTAAAGATACTGCCTTGCCCAGGCTGCAGCCTACTTTTGTGTGTATATATATACTTGTGTCTTTCACTGTGAGAACTTCAAATGACTGCTTCTTTTAAATGCAAAAGAGTGTAAAGAAGAACAAAAATGCCTACCCCCCCATTGACAATAGTCCCACCCACTATGGACACCAAAGTCATAGCACTCCCAGTGGTTGCGAGGTTAGGGAAGGAGCATGGCCTGAACAGACAGCACTTCCCTGTAGCCCCCTCCTCTCTGAGAAGTGCTGAGTTATTGGGGGAGGGTGGGAGATGGGGAGGAATTAGGGAAGGACCCCCACACACCGGGGGCTCAACGAGGCCACACATTCTCAGTGCTGAACGCAGGCTCAGAAGTGACTGGAGAAGACCATAGTGCTCACCTCACCTGAGTTCATGCGGTAGGAAGTCAGCCTCTGAGACTTTGGTTTCTTAGATATGACACCAACCAAGAGCACAAGAAATGAAAGAAAAACTTCTGTGCATCCAAGGACACTATTTGAACATCTCCTTAGAGAGTGAAAAGATAACCCACACGATGGGAGAAAATATTTGCACATCAGATATCTGATAGAGATCCGGTATCCAGAATCCATGAAGGACTCCCTGCTCAACAACAAACAGACAAACGACCCAACTAAGAAATGGGCAAAGGATTTAAGCAGACATCTCTCCAAAGAAGATACACCAGATGGCCTATAAGAATGTCAAAAGGTGTTCAGCGTCGTTCTTCATGGGGGAATTGCAAATCAAAAGTCCTTCATATCCACCAGGATGGGCCACAATTTAAAAAAAAATGTGTTGATGAGGATGTGAAGTCAGAACCCTCATACGTCGCTGTGGGAGTGGATGTGAAATGGTGTGGCTGCTGTAGAAGACAGTTTAGTGGCTCCTCCAAAGGTTAAACCTGTCACACGACCCAGCAATCCCACTCTTAGGGGAACAGCCAGCAGAACTGCAAACAGGTATTTAGCCAAAAACTTTCACGCAGGTGTTCACAGTGGCACCATTCACAGGAGCCAAAGGTTGAAACACGGCCTCAGCCAGTGAAAGGGTGCGGAAGGCATGGTCCGTCCACACGCTCGAATCTTGTTGTTATTTAGTCACTCAGTCGTGTCTGACTCTTTGTAACCCTATGGACTGTAGCCCATCAGGCTCCTCTGTCCATGGGTTTTCCCAGGCAACAATACTGGAGTGGGTTGCCATCTCCTTCTCCAGGGGATCTTCCTAGGGAACGCACCCGCATCTCCTGCATTGCAGCAGATTCTTTACCATTGAGCTACCTGGGAAGCCCCATGCTTGAATATGTCTGGCCTTAAAAAGAACAAGGCTTGGACATGGGCTTCACCAGGGACAGGCCTTGGGAACGTGCTAAATGGAGGGAGCCAGACCCAGGAGGCCTGGCAGTGAAATTCTATCGCTAGGAAGTGTCCAGAGTGGGGAACCACAGAGCCTGACGCAGATCAGGGATGGCAGGCCGGGGGAGGGAGCGGGGAGTCATGCTGGGGGGTTGGGGGCCCTTGGTCTTGAGGTGGTGAAAGTGTGCTGTTTGTCAAGGGGATATTTGCACAGCATCAGGAGCGAGCTTAGCTCCAATCAACTGTGCCCTTTAAAAGGGTAAATTTTACGTTATGTGTATTTTACTGTGATTAATAAGAGTTGGGAGCAGAAGCCAGGCCCGGCCAAGGCTGGTAAAGGGCAGGCCTGGGCCCTGCAGGGGTTCAGCCTTACAGCGGAGGATGTGGCCCATGTCCTTGGCTCTGGCCCTAACCTCCTGTCCCCTGGGGAGGGCAGGAAGGTGACCATGATGCCAGGTGATGGCTGCCAGGCATTAGGTGGGACAGATGGAAGGGAAAGAACTGGAGTCCCGTGCAGACTCACTGCCGGGTCCCCCCTCCCAACTCCACTCTGCAGAGGTGACTGTGGCCCAGGGGGGTGGGAGCGACACTGGGCTGCTGTCCAGAGGCCAGTGCGCAGGGATGCGTGGCGGCGAAGCCCCGGGAGAGGCGGGAGGGCCCCTAGAGCCCGCCTGACCCCATCCTCTCCACAGTCCGCCTGGAGGTTCTATGCCACCAACTTGTCGCGCACAGACCTGCACTCCACGTGGCAGTACTACGAGCGCACGGTGACCGTCCCCATGTACAGGTACCTCTGCCCCCACCACGCTGCCTGTGTATGCCCCCCATTTGTTCTTGATCCCCATTTTCAGTTGTTCATCATTTGGTTTGCTTTTTGTTTCTTTTTCTTTAAAACATGTACTTTTCAAAACCGAATCGTGTGTGATTTATTTTATTAACTTTGTTCTCTGTTTTATAGTTTGCGGCTTTTATTTTTCACCTTCATTCCGCTCCCTGCTTAGTGTCCTTGCTGTCAGGGGTATAGTGTGTGAGTCTGGTGGACACGGCCCCTTGAGCTCACAGAGGTAAATGCAGCTGCTTCCACGGACCGCAGCCTGGTGCAACCCCGCTGGTGGGGGGCCCTGTGTTTAGAAGCAAAAGGATAACCTCGACCCTCTGACCCCCAGCGAGGGCCGGGGTCTCTGTTGAGGAAGGAGAGACCCCCGGAGCACAGAGAGGCCCCAACAGGACAAGGTGCAGACACCCCCAGGATCCCTGCGGGGGAGGGAGGCCTGGGGAGCCCCACTGGGGGCCGCATGGACAGTGGGCACCTTTCCAGGCTCTGCCCCTGGGGTGTGTTGGTGCCAGGCCCGGGCTCAGAATGAGGTCCAAGGTGAGAAGGGTGGGGGCCTGGCCGGAGTCCATGAAGGTCAGGTGCCCTCCGGTGAATGCTGAACTCTGGGTCCTTTCAGCCAGAAGAGTCCCCTTACCTGCCCCTGGGTGTCCACCCAACGGAGCCCTCACCGGGGCAGAGTCCTCCTGCAGGTCCCCACCTGCCTCTCCCGGGATCTGTCACCTGGGAGACAGTGCTGCCCACTCCCCTCTCCAGCATTTGACCCACCAGCACTTCTGGGGACACTCAGTCTTGGGGTGCCGGGGGCCCAAGGGCACTCACTCTCACTTCAGGCCCTGTGTTCCCAGTCCTCGAGGCAGGACCGACCCTCGTGCTAATTTTCTTTGTTCTGTTGTTTCCCCCACTTTCCTCGACTATTTTTTTCATTTCCTTTTTCTTCTCCCGTTCTTTTACAATCTTCTGTTCCTTTCCCTTTGTGTGTGTGTGAAAAACACTTGAAAGCTCGCAAACTCAAACCTACGGGGCCTCCAGGTAGGACTGCATGGGCGGAAAGCGTGTAGTGTGATTCTGTGCTGTTGGGGCCTGTCCCGGGGCCCCCTGAGCCAGCCCTGCCGGGCCTGTGGCCCCTACCTGGAGCCACACGCCCCCTCCTTCTCCCCGGTCCCCTCTCCTGACTCCCCACCCCAGCTGCTTTCTTCTGCTGGATCTGTCTGTCCAGGTGTTTCCTGTCCCTTGTTCTGCTTCCTGCCTGTCTCAGTGACTGGGGTCCTGCCCCTGCGTCTCCACCCTGCCCCTGGGGCCCCACTTATGCCCAGTGCAGAGGTAGTGGAGGCGGGGTATTGGCCGTCCCAGTTTGGGGCACTCCCAGTTAGCAGCCCCCAGTCCTGGCAGACTGCTCTGGGCTTGGGGTCTCTGTCTCTGCATCCGCTCCCCTAACCCCAAGTCTTCCCACTGCAGTGAGGGTGAGACTCGAGGCCGTGGACAGAGGGTCCTGTGGCCCATCCATGTAGCCCCACTGACCATGTCTACACCAGACAGCTCGCTTCCTGGGGTCCCCTGTCTAGACCGGGGTGCGAAGCTGCTCCAGGAAGGGTCCCCTGTGCCCTTTGTAGGACATGTCTTTCCCCTCAGAGTCGCGGCACGTACTCTGCCCTGCAGAGCAGGGCTCTCTCATCCTCCCTTGGTGCCCTCTGTGGGAACCTGTCAGAGTTAATCCTCTGCTCCCAGAAGGGAAGAGGGGTCAGGCAGGGCCAGGCTCCGCAGGCAGGAGGGCCTGACTCCTCCCCCAGAGGCGGGGTGGAGAGGGGGCAATGTCCTTCCCGGCTGCTGACCTGGGACTCCTGGGGCCCAAGGTGGGGGGACCCTGCTTCAGATCCTGACAGGCTCCTCCCAGACCATGAGCCCCTTGGTTCACCTACTCCAGCAGTACCACATCCACCGACATCCAGGGAGACACCCCTGCCCAGCCCCGGGCCTGGGGACTGGTGGCGTCCTCCGCAGCCGGCTGACCCCTAGACTAACATTGCTCTCTCCTGTGTGTCCCGCCCCTGTCGCCCGCCGCACCCTCGTCCCCTACGACTGGACTGTGTGTGCGTGGCCCTTGAGTGTGTGGTGCCTGCACGTCCTTGCCCGTCTGTGTTCTGTCCCCTGCCGCTCTGTGTCCAAGGCATGGCGTCCTAACTGCGTGTCCCTGCCCTTGACCCATGTGTGGGGGCGGACTGGGTCCAGCTGCCAGGGGTCTCTGCTCCAGGCCATGGTGGGTGCTCAAGGAGGTGGGGAGACCAGCTCTGCCCCGATGTCCACTCCTGGAGCTCTGCTGTACCCATGGCTTGAGCCGACTGAACTGCCCAGGCCTCCTGCTTGGTCTGGACCTAAGAGGACAGGGGACAGCCTTGGAGAGGAGTGGGGAGGGGGAAAAGGAGGGTGAGCATTTTCAGGATCCAGGCCTGGCGGGGCTGGGGCTACAGAGGGAACAGAGAGGTGGGGCCACACCTCCTCCCCTGGGATGGCAATGACCAGGGCAGGGCTGGGGGAGGGACGTTCTTCTGGGTCCTAGGGGCATGGCTGGGCAGGGGAGGAGTTGGGAGAGACCAGAGCAAAGTTGGAGACTGACTGGCGGGGGCAGGTCAGGGCTGCGGGTACAGGGGGTCAGAGATCTTCCTGTTTTGGAGACAGTGGGGAGTTCGAGCAGAAGGACTAGAGCGAGTCAGAAGAGGATGGGCATCCGGGGAGCAGGGACATGGGGTACGTGGAAGGGACGGGAGTGGGTAGGGGCTGGAGCCAGGGTGTGTGGGGAATGGTGGTACTGCGGGACAGTGAGGACACCCAGGAGAGGCTTGGACACAGTTGCCTGGGAGGGTCAGGAGTCCCCAGGGTTAAGAAGGCCTGAGGCTCAGGATAGGGTTTGGGGGCCTGGGGCTCAGTGGGGATGTCACAGACAGTGGGGGTGTCAGAGCAGGTGGAGTCTGAGTTGGAAGGAGAGACCAGTTCCTGGAAGCTGACAGGGTGACTGATGGACAAGATGGAAGCTGAGGGTTGAAAGTGTCGAGGAACCAGGTGGGAAGTGGGGAGTGGGGTGGAGGGAGCTGGGGAGTGGGGTGGGGGGAGGGACAAAAGTGTCCCCAGACAGCATGGGGACCCAAGTCTCTGGGTGAGGCTCCTGCAGCTGGAGGTGGGGGCGTGGACTTCCCCAAGAGCCTCCCAGTTGTACAGACCACTGCCTCGCATCCCAGAGGGACTTGATTTACCTCTGGCTTCCTTGCTGGTGGCCACAGCGCTGAATGCTGGATTGACAGGCAGGCCAGGCATGCGGCTGTCCTGGTGGTTGGGACTCCATCTGGGAAATGGGGCTCGGAGTAGGGCCAGACCAGTCACTCAGGAGCCGCCCAGTGGGCTCTGCCCAGCACAGTCCTTTCCTGGGACCTCTGCCCACCTCAGCTTTGGCAGAGAGAGTGGCTCAGAGAGATTGGGGTCTGGGAGTCCTAGGATGTTGGGGGCTACGTTTTCAACTGTGCTGCAAATCTAGGGGGTGTTCAGGGGTTTGGAAGGGGGAGGGGCACGCCCCCATTTTCTGGTGCCCTGCGGGACCTGCTCCACGTGGGCATCCCTTCTAGGGATGGCCTGGGCACCATCCACTCCCAGGGCCGAGGTGCCCAGGGAAAGTGAACCCAGAGGAACACAGAAAGTGCCTGGGCCGCAGAGGTGGAGACATGGGCTCCCCGGGGATCTGCTGCCGCCATGGACTCCTCTTTCTGCCTGTGACAGGTCATGGCCTGTGTCCCCATGTGAGATGTGGACGCCGGTGAGAGTTGGCATGGGGGTCCCTGGGGCTCTGGTGTGTTGGGGACTCACTCACCTGTCCTCTTGCTGCAGACTGATCCCGCCGCTCAACCAGCTGGAGCTGCTGCGGAACCTCAAGAGCAAGTCTGGACTTACCTTCAGGTGGGCGGGGGCGTCCACACTGGCTCCAATCCCCCATGGCTCCGTGAGGGCCAATAGGGGCACCCAGGCTGGGCTAAGGCCCCTGATGGCTCAGGATGTTGACATCCTGTTGCTGCAGGCCCTGGTGCTACTGGCGGTTTTCCCCTGTTGCTGACCAGTCTTGACTCCCATCTTGAGGGCGGCTGGTTTGAGGGTGGGCATGGTTGGGGTGGTGCTCCATATGGGGCAGGGAGGCTGGTGCTCTGGCCACAGATCAGAGGAAGAGTCCAGCCCTGGAGCATCGGGTGGAGACACGTGGGTAGCACCTGCTGGTTCCTTCATGACCACAAAACCTGCGACTCCCGGAGCACTTGACACAGATGGGCTTGCCGAGGACATGGACTGGCCAGTGGGAGAGGAGGGGAGGATACCTGCTGGACCCAGCGCCCAGGGCTGTTTGAAGAGCTCTCAGCAGCAGGGTATCTGGAGAGGGTTGGATGGTGCCCCTCTGCAAAGATTCATCTGTGTCCTGGGACCTGTGAACATGACCTTATCTGGAAGAGTCCTCGTGGGTGTGGTTAAGTGAAGGACCTTAGCTGTCCTGAGCATCGACTGTGGAAGTCGACAGCTCCAGAGGCTTTCTTCACACTTCCTCTTTGAAAATTTGTTAATATTGGTGATGCTGATTAAAACAAGTGTCCATAAACATGGGGCCATAGCACCCTCAGTCTCCAAACTTCTCCTGACCCCTTCCAGATTCGCTGTCCCTCTGGGACCTACCTCCTTGGGCCCCCAGGGAGCTCTTGGGGGTCTGTGGGTTGTTTCTGCACCCCTCACATGCAGCCCTGGCCCCATTGTACATCAGCTGGGCCCCGCGTGGGGTCCAACCTCTGGGCTGGCTTCTAACATCCTGTGCTTCTGTTTGCAGGAAGGAGCCCCAGCCGGAGCCATCTCCCAGGTCAGTGCCCGCCTGCCTTCTGCTGCCTCCGCTCTTCTCTGCGTGTCCCGTGGAGCTCGCGCTGCCGCGGGGCCTGTGCATGCTCCCTGATGCCACTGCGCGAGGACCCTTGCCCGGTGGTGATGTGGGCACCTGGGCCTATGCCCCCTTCCAGGCCCCCAAGCTGAGGGGCAGCTCCTGTCTGCCCGCCTGTGACTGTAGCCCCTTGGGCGGGAGGTGGGAGGCTTCCAGCGGAGCGGTCCCACTGGCTCCAGGCACAGGGTCTGGGCTGCTCTGAGTCAAGGGTGACCCAGGTGGACACTCCCATGGGGTGTCCCAAACACTGCGGGTCAGGGTCAGGCAGTGTGGGGGGCGCTGTTCTGAGGGGAGGTCTTCACACCACCCCTGCAGGTCTTGGTTTGTGGAGGTTTCTGGAGGATGGAGGAGTGGGAGAGGATTCCCTTGGGACAGGGTCTCTTGCCCTGCCTCACACCCCCTTGGTGGGCACCCGTACCCCACTACCCGTGTCTGTCTAGGCCCCTGCAGTTCTGTTTGGTTCAGGTGAATTTGAGACTGGGACCCCAAATGGGGACTCCCGGGGGTGATCTCTGCTGGGGTTAGGGTGATTGCACCCTGCTGTTTTCCTAGTTTTGAAAAGAAAGCCAGATCAATTCACTACTTTCGAGTCTGGTGACCTCCAACCTGCCCATGTACTGCTGTGTATCTCTGAGTTCAGGGGTTCCCTGGTGCCCTGTCCACACCTGCACAGGGAGTCCCATCCCCCAGGCCATGGACCAAAGACGCTGCCTGCTTGTTCGTGCCCTCCTGGACTGAAGGCTGCTCAGCTGGGAAGGCACTGGGCTGAGCCCTGCTTCAGCATCCATCAGAGGGGGGCATGTATCCCACCCCTGAGTCCCTGATGCGGGTTGGCCACTGGAGCTGACCCGGGAAACATCAGCAGCGCTTTGCCTCCAACCAGCCCAAAGAGCAGCAGAGACGACCCTTTAGATCCCAGACCAGAGTGGCTTTATCCTGGGCAGTGACCTCTGTTCTCACGGCACAAACTGAGGGGCCCGGCATGGGGCTGTGGTCAGGTGGGCAGGGAGGGGGAGCCGCAATCTGGCGTCTGGGGCGCCCCAAGGCTGCTCCACTTCATTGGTTCCTGTTGGTGCTGCCATCAGCCCCTCCTGTGAGCCCCCAGGACCCTGAGGCCAAGGAGGTGGGCGCGGCTGCCCTCAGCTCTGCCCAGCGGGCGCTCTCTGGCCCTCGGCGCGGCCCCTCCGGCCTGTCGCGGCTCCCTGTGCTCGCCACCTGCGTGCCTCTCCCCTCCAGACAACTTTCGTCTCAGCCTCTCTCTCTCTCTCTCTCCTCTCCTGCCCTCCCCTCCCCCAATCTGGAAAATCTTGCCTGCCCCCCCCAAGTGCCTTTAATCATGTCACTGCCCTTCTCGGGCCCCTTTCACGTCCGCTCTGTCTTTGGGGATGAGGTGGCTGACCCTGAAAGCAGGACTCCAGGTGAGGATTCACGGGAGCCCCCTGGCTCTCCGGCACGTTCTGTGGCTCTCCCCCTCGAACCCGCTTTTTGCTCCTCCCTCCCTCCCCGTGTGTCCGTGTGTCCCTGCCTGTGACCAGCGGCTTCCCCTGGGGGCCCCAGGCTGAGGCCCTGGGACAGAGGGCTGGCCTATCCTGGGTGCACACCTTTCAGCCAGGGCATTTCTGTGCCCCGACTGGAGCAGCCAGGAGCCCCTGTGCAGCACGGTGCACAGTAGGTCTGCAGGAAAGGGTCCCGCCCTGGACACCTATGGGTGGGCTGTTCCTGGGCTGCCCGGCAAGGGGACCCTAAGCAGGTGGACGGAGTGGGTGTGGGGGCCCTCCACTGCCGGGAGATCCCTTGGTTCTGGCTTATGGTGGGGACATGCACTGTGGCTGTGTGGGCGTCAGACCAAGGCGTGGGGCTGGCGGGTGGGGGGGCAGGTGGGGGTCTCGGGCTGTGCTGCTCCGGGTGTGGCTCTGACTTGCCCTTTGATCCACCCCGTTTCTGACTGCCTATTCCTATGCCTGGGGAAACCCCTGCGCCCCAGCTGCTTTGCTCCCGTCCGTGTGGCCCCCTCTTCATCGTGGGGGGCCGTGTGCCGTGTTTGGGTGCGTGTCTGTCCAGTCTGGTGTTGGTGACTGTTTGTGGGCACCTCTTCCACCCTCTTGAGCCCAGGCCCCCCCTGGGCTGAATGTGGGCAGGAAACCCCGGGGCCAGCCTAGGGCCCAGAGGTGATGGGCTGGAGTCGGGGCTCCTCACTGCCCACCCCAAGCAGAGGAGCAGTGTTCAGGGGAGTGTCTGGGCCACCACCAGTCCCCCTCCCCCTGCTCTTGTCCTGCTCTCAGACTTCTTTCATGCAGGAAGCCTCTAGCCACGTGAGGCTGTTTAAATTTTCATTAAAACTAAAGAAACCGCTGCAGTTGGAGAGCCGCTCCCCAAGCTTCTGTGCGTGGGAGCCAGGCTTGAAGTGTCACATAGGAAATGGTGGGTGGGCAGTGTGGGGCTGCTCATCTGTTCAAGGCTGGGGTCCTTCTAAAGAGCCGGAGGCAGACACCCCACCCCACCTCATGTTTTCTCCTGGGGGAGGAGCCCCCAGGCGGGGCAATGCAGGGCTCTGTGTGCAGGCCTGGGGACCCCTGCAAGGAGCTGGCCATGTAGGTCCCGGTTTTTAGGGTCTTCATCTGTCTGGAGGGCCCTGGTGGGACTGTGGCTGCCTCAGGGGTGTGCCTGGGGGGAGCACGTTTGCCCTAAATCTGAGTTCTGTGAGCTGCTGGGCCGGGGGGGTGGTGGGGCGGTTGGTCTGAGTCCTGGAAAGGTGTGCCCCTCTGCCCCAGCTGGCCCTCTAGTTCGTTTTTTCCTACAACCTGAAGTAACTGGGGAAGGTCCCACCAGGGAAGCGCACATGCTTGCAGGGTCCTCCATGGAGGACGAGGCCAGTGAAGCCGAGGGAGAGCTCTTTGAGGAGCCTTGACCCTGGCTTGCTGGTGTTAATGTCGGGAGATCCTTGCTGGGACAGTGGCAGGTGCCACCGGTGTTTAAGTGAATGTGCGGCAACACTGTTGGCTGCATCCGGGTTTCCAGGCACAGCAGTTTGAGAGCCACTATCTCAGAAGCAACAACTTCGAAGGTGGAGGCAGAGAGCAAGACCCCAGGGAAGCAAAGGTTTTCTTGACGTTTTTGCTGGTTCTTTTCATTTCTGCTTAAAAGTTTTGTGGCTCAGACAGTAAAGAATCCGTCTGCAGAGCAGGAGACCCGGGTTCGATCTCTGGGTCGGGAGGATCCCCTGGAGAAGAGAATGGCAATCCACTCCAGTATTTTTGCCTGGAGAATCCCACGGATGGAGAAGTCTGGCGGGCTGTGGTCCATGGGGTCACAGAGAGTTGGACATGACTGATCAACCAACACACTTGTAGGTTCTTGTGCATAGCTGAGGCTTGCTCTGGCCTTTGTGGAGGATCTTGGGCAGGCTGACCACCGGCAGCCTTTCCTGAACAGCTAGCCTCAGGTCAGGATAGCCTTCACGCAGGGTCTGGCCTTGGCCGGCCCTTTCATGTGCAGGTGCCCCAAGCCTCCTCCTCCTTGGCTCCCCTCTGGGTAGAGGTGGCCACTGCGTTCTGGGTAAACGGGGGGGCCACTTCCGATCAGGCCGCTGTCTGGGTTGGTTTGTGAAGCCAAACTCGCACGTTTTTCCTCTGAAAACGTGAGCTTTCTGAAAACCTGTCCCTGTAGAACCAGCAAAGCCTTAGCCCATGTATTATTTTTTTGTTGGCATGAATATAGCAAAAAATAATACATCTTTTTAAAGAGATGGCCCCAAATAGATGCTGGAAGGAAAAGGTATTTTTGGAGAGAAAAAGAATAAATTTTTTTTCTCTCCAAAAATAGGGACTATTTTCTTTTCCAGGCTGACGGAGGACTTTGTGCGCGACCTCCGCGCTCGCACTTCTCTCTCCCATGCGAACTCTGCGGCGGGTGCACCCCACGCCCGCGCGCCCGGCCGGGGTCCCTCCGGTCGCCAGCGCCCCCAGGACTAACTGTCCTCTCCTCATTTCCAGTAAAGGCAGACGGTGCGCAGAGTCCCTGTGTGGATGCTGCCCAGGACACGCTAGGTACCGCGGACACGCCGCTCGGACGACCATTGCTGCACGGCTCTTGTCCCCTCCCGCTCCAAATACTCTGCTTATTAGAGGTTCTAGATGCGCCAGGGAAAGGCTGGCGCCTGCCCGGCCCCCTAGGCTCCGATTCTGATTGGCAGCTCACCTCCTAGCCCTTCGTGGAGCCCCTGCCCGCCTCTGACCCCAGGAGCCCTCCTGGGCGACAGGGGCACGGCGCTAACGCCCTTCCTTTGCCCCAAGCCAAACGATGCCCCAATGATGCTGTGCTCCAAGCAGGAGAGGGGCCGGCCAGGGGGTCTGAACCGGCAAAGCGCGCCTTCCAGGGTCTGATTGCTCTCCTGCGAGACTTCTGCATGGCCGGGCCATCTAGCACCTCTACTAGGCAAGGGAGGGCGCTGCCCTCCACCCGCTGCCCGCCCGCGGGAGGCGGCTCTGTCCTGTGTGTGCTGGGCTCCCTGTGGTCCTGGCACACCAGATGCACCGGAAAGCCCAAGGTCCGCGGCTCCCTCCTCCCACGTACAGGCCTGGTTTAGAGCAGACTGGAAACGGGTCGGTGGAAGGGCCGACCTTTGCCCAGTGGGCTCCCTGACTGCCGGCACGTTTCCGCTCTCTGTGCCCTGTCTGCCCTCGGGGGTGTGGAAGTGTCTGTCCTCCTGCTTGCTCTGGGCCCCCTGCTGCCCGCCCCACCCCGCCCCGTGCGGCCCGCAGGTGCTGGCAGCTGCACTCACCAGTCATCGTGTGCATGTGGTCCGAGCTGGCCCTGGAAGCAGGGTTGTTGAGCGGTGGGCGTGGGGAGGGGCCGGGCAGCAGGTTGGGGCTCCAGGGCAGCATGCCTGCACACCTGCATCCATGCATGCTCCGAATCCTGCTCCCCCGGAGAGGGGCTCGGAGGGTAGACCCCCCCGCACCTGCCGTGCTGCCTGTGTGTTCTGAAGTAGGCCTGCGGGGGTGGGGGGCTCTTGCAGCCCTTGGAGGGGAGATTTGGGGTCCCAGTAGAAGCTGTCCTGCTTGCCCAGAGCTTGTGTCCAGGGGGCTTCTGGCCACAGGCTGACCTGTCAGATCGGGGGCTGTGGTCAGGCTGCCTGGGAACCGGAAGGGCCAGCGGTGCCCACAGCCGGTCCAGGGGCCCAGGCCATGCTCGGCCCCGCTATGTGTGTTTCACAACTCTCCTCTCATCTTCCTCACCTTCCCTGGGCATCCAAGGTCCAGCCGTGGGCCAAACGATTCTCTCGGTGGATGCTGGCTCTCCCCCTCCAAGCTGGGCCCTGGCCGCGCAGACTAGGGTATAGCAGCGCTCAGCCGGGGTGCCCCCTTGCTTATCCCTGTTGATGGCTGGCTTCTCTTTTTGGGGATTTTGCCCTGGATGGGGGATGGGGGTGGTGGCAGGCAGGAGAGGAGAGGCTGGGCCTTGCTTTCTCCCCCAGACCTTCCTGAGCTTACTCCCTGGCCCCGTGTAAATGCCCTTCACTCGGAGGGTGAGCTAGCCTCCCGCTCCTTCCCTGGGGGCAGGCAGCCAGAGTCCCACCCTGTGTTTGCTTCCATCCTTGGCTTGTGAGGTGAGGGAGGGCCTCTCTTGACTCCTGCAGGACTGTCGGCACTTAAGCACCTGGAGTTGACGAAGGATCAGGGTGGCTGGGGGGCTGCGTGCCTGTGACTCTGAGTTGTGATAACTGAGAAAGTCCAGACCAACACCCATGGTCCCCCAGCAGGGTGCTCCTCCCTGGTCTGAGCAGTCTGAGAGTCAGGGATGGGATGGAGGGGCCAGGGCAAGGTCAGGGAAGGCTCCTTCCTGTGGCTCTGTCTTTGCTGGCAACTACGTGGGGCCAAGTTCCAGGGACCCCTGGTGTGCACAGGACAGCAAGTCCAGCTGGGGCTCCCCATCAAGGGCTTGGCGGGTCCCTTGCCTCTTGGTTCTCCTGCCAGCTGGTGGTCTCCTTTGGGAACGACGAGGGTTATCTGCACGCTGGCCCCCATGCCCTGGCTCCGGGGGTCCCTCAGCCCCCCACCCCTGTCTTTTCCTCGTGCCAGGCACAGCAGTTACAGGCTTGAGACTAGTGTCCTGAGCAAGCACATGCCCTGGCTCCTGTGCAAGGGGACTCTGGACACCTAGAGTCTCTAGGGGAACCTCCCCTCCAAGCGGGCTCCATGCCTCAGGCCTGAGAACTAGCACAGAGGGTCTCAGCTGGCTGGGGGCAAGGTCGGGGCACCAGCTTAGACTGCAGTGTCTGGGCTGCGTGGATCAGGCCATGGGCCGTGTCTTGTCCATGGCCCATCATCTCTGCGCCGTCTGATGCTGTGTCAGCCGTGGGTCCCCCTTGGGTCAATGGAGGTGGCTGACCTGGGGCATCTGTGATGGGGCTGGCACTGTCTGAGGGATCAGCTGTGGTGATCATTTCCCAGGGGCAGCAGAGGCCCTGCCAGGTGCCTGTGTGGGCTGGCCCCAGGCCCTGGGCCCCAGGGCAGTGCAGAGGCCACTCCAGGAGGTCCTGTGGCCCCTCAGTGTGGTGGTATGAATGGGTTCACAGTTCACAGGGACTTCGCTCTCCTCCGGGCAGATGGTGGTCTGTGGGAGGAAGTGAGTGGCCTCCTGGCCCTGGGCCTGACCTATGACTACCACGGCTGCTTCTGTCTCCTGCCTGAGGCCTGGAGGATATTAGAACGGACAAACTCGGGGTGTCAGATCTATCTCCATGGTTACCAAGAGATGAGGGCAGGGAGCCCATTTTGGGGCTGCGGCTGGATGCCAACGGTTGCCCCTTCCCTGCGGCCTCTGGCCAGGGCTTGGCTGGCACCCCAAGTGTTCTCCAGAGCGTGAATGTTCTATTCCTGGATGGGTCCTGTTTGGGGGGGCCTGTGCCGCCCTGGGTAGAAGGGGTGGGCAGACCCTTGCCCTCTATGCTGCTTCCCCTCCCCATCCCCTGCAACTCTTCCTCCAGGCAGCTCCTCAGGGTTGGGCAGAGGGGCCCAGGGGTCAGCTGCAGACCTCACCCTCCTGACCTGGGGCAGTTACGAGGGTGGAGGGGAAGGTGTGGTAACCACTGAAGTGGCTGGGTGCCCTCAGGAGGTGCCCAGGACGTTTGGAGAAGGAGGCCTGGCCGGACAGTGTGGCAAGAGCTCAGGCACCTTTGGGTGGCAACTGAAAGTGATTTCAGAGTCCACTGACCGACCCCCGGCCAGGCTGAGCACCCAGTGGGCCCCGGGAGTCTGTGGTAGGGCTGACCCGTCTCCACTCACCCGGGCGACCCTCCTTCCCCATCCCCATGGCCTCAGCGCCCCATCCACCCGCCAGCAGCCAGTGGGCTGGAGTGTTCTTTGCAGGGTGACCTTTCTTGCTGTCTTTCTGTGTGTCTGTCCGTCTGTTGGTTCTCGCGGGAGCAGTCAGAAGGTCAGTTTGAAAGACCGTGTCTTCTCCAGCCCCCGCGGCGTGGCTGCCAAGGGCAAGGGGTCCCCTCAGGCCCAGACTGTCCGCCGGTCACCCAGCGCCGACCAGAGCCTGGAGGACAGTCCAAGCAAGGTGCCCAAGAGCTGGAGCTTCGGGGAACGCGGCCGCGCCCGGCAGGCATTCCGGGCCAGGGGTGCTGCTTCGCGGCAGAACTCGGAAGGTGGGTTGGGCAGCCCCGGGGGTGGGGGCCTGCTGTCCTGGAGCTCCGGGAGGTGGGGCCGCATGGGCTTGTCCTGCATCACGAACTCCATGCTCACCCACGGCACTGGTGACGGCACACCCCTGCTCTTAGGGCAGACGTTCCCCGGGTCCCGTGTGTGGACAAATCACAGTTTGTCCATCTGTCCATGCACAGTGATGCCTTCTTATACTCTCATGGTGGCTGCTCCCTGAGGAGCACAGTGGAGGGGAGCAGGCTGAGAAGGCAGGAGTGGGGGGCTGGAGTGCTGTGGGGCCAGAGCACCAGGCCCCTCAGTGCCGGGGGCTACCCGGCCCCTCACGGGCTGTGTCTTTCCACCCAGAAGCAAGTCTCCC
This sequence comes from Moschus berezovskii, assembly GCF_049115385.1. Classification (NCBI taxonomy): domain Eukaryota; kingdom Metazoa; phylum Chordata; class Mammalia; order Artiodactyla; family Moschidae; genus Moschus; species Moschus berezovskii. Next base: position 30,171,951 of record NC_142474.1, on the reverse strand, counting down.
AGGGGAGGACATCGTGGACGATAATAAGAGCTGCAACTGCGAGTTTGTGACAGAGGATCTGACCCCAGGCCTCAAAGTCAGCATCCGGGCTGTGTGGTGAGGACCTGGCTGCCTCTCACAAAGCCATCTGTGCATGTGGGGCCTGGGGAGCGGGTGTGAAGACACGACTCCAGGGGGATACCTCATGGCTGACTCCCCTTCAGCCTGGGCCCTGTGGCTCACAAGGCACCTGCTGTCATGGCCATCGCCTGCGCCCAGGTGCCATGGACAGCAGGAGCTGTGCTGCACGGGGGTTCCTGAGTGGGCAAGTGTCCTCAGCAGAGCTGGGCCCAAAGGTGGAGGGAGTATGGGGGGTGGATGTCCCAGATAATAGGGCTAGAAATGCTAGGAGGGCCATAGCTAGGTGGTCCTTGGAGGGCTGCCTTCGGTGGTCTCTGCCCAGGGCTCACAGCCCCTCGTCTGACCCCCCAGTGTCATGCGGTTCCTGGTGTCCAAGAGGAAGTTCAAGGAGAGCCTGCGGCCCTATGATGTGATGGACGTGATCGAGCAATACTCAGCTGGCCACCTAGATATGCTGTCCCGCATCAAAAACCTGCAGTCCAGGCAAGAGCGCCCACCCTGCCCTGGGGTGCGGAGCCGGGTCCTCTGGGCCAAACCCGGGTGCTGTTTGGGGACCGGTGCAGTGCGGTCTGCCCGTTCCTGGCAGAGGTGTGGTGGTGGATGTGGCTGCAGACACAGTGGCTGGCCCTGCTTGCTGCCACATCTGGGCCCTTCCTCTCCGGCCCCACGCCGGCCCCATGTGGGCTTTCTGCCGTGTCCTCGTGTGGTCTGTTTTTGAATCTCTCTGTTGTCTCTCTCTTCTCTCTGCCCTTGCCATGATGGGCAAGCGTGTATGTGTGCACATGCACGTATGTGAATGCACATGTGCACTCACGTGTGTGCAGACCTTAGGTACACATGTGCACACGCGTGTATGTGTAAGTGCATGCATGTGCATGTGTGCACAGAGGGCAACACATGTTTTGCAGAAGTGTGTGGGTGTACGCATGTATCTGTGTGTTGTGTGTCCTTGCATGTATGTGTGCCCATGTGAGCTGGGGAGAGTAGTTCTGTTGAGAGGTGAAGGGGCAGGTTTCCGTGGGCCTGTTGGGCAGCAGTTAGGCCATGTGGCACCTCTTCCTCCAGAATGGAAGGGCAGGTTCTCCCTCCCCTCATGCAGAGGGATTCCCATGGCCAGAGTGGGTGATGGGGCTGGACAGGTGCCTGGTGTGGCCGGAGCAGGGCGCACGCGGGCACTGCCGTCTCTGGCTTGTTCACTCCAGGAATCAGTCATACGTGCATCTACACAGACACAGTGAGGACCCAGGACACACATGCACACAGAAGCGCACAGAACTAAGGCTACTCCCACATGCTCATGCGTGTTGGCACATGTATACACAAGTAACTGTGTCCGAAGCCTCATGTCCACATACATGTCCCATAGGCCAGCACACACACATGCACACTGAGTACATGTGTGCTCAGCAGCATGCACCGTCCACACAGACGAGCACACGTATCTGGGGTTCCTGTGATGCCATGGCTGTCGTGGGTCTGCCCTGGCATGGGCCTCACCCTCTGCTGGCCAGGCCCCTCCCCTGAAGCTGCTGCCAGTTCTCTGACCCTGAAGCCTGGGCCCTGGCCGTGGAGGGGTCTGGATGGTCGCAGCAGTACTGGGGGTCAGCCCAGCCTCTGGCCCCATGGCAGGTGGTGTCTGCCCGGTTCTGCTTGAGATTCCAGGGGAGGGGTCCATCTAGGCCTCCAGCTCTCCCTTAGGGTGGGGCCAGGGGTTGACCCCTTCCTGTCCACAGGCTTGGGCCAGGGGGTCAGCGGCTCAGTGTCCTCCTTGAGCGTTGAGTAGACCTGTGTGTTTGTGTGAACGTGTGTGCCCATGAAGTTGTACACGTGCAAATAATGTGTGAGAGTGTATGTGTACACAGGTGTGTGAACATGTGCCAGTGCATGCAAACATGCAGGTGTGTGCAGTGTGTGAGCGTGTACGTGTGTTCACGTGTGCAAGTGTGAGTGAGAAGCTGCCCCGGGTCCCAATGGCTGGCCCACCTCCACCCGTCATGGCAGCTGTTTTTGTTCACCAGGCTCTTCTGTTCTAGATGGTCTCCTCTCCCTCCCTTTCCATCTGGAAAACAGATGGGACAGACCCACCCCGCAGGAGCAGGACCTTCATGTCCTTCCTGGGACCCTTGGCACATTGCTGCCAGCTGCCTTGTGTCCCGTGCGTGTGGACACTGGCCCGGGCAGACGGGGCACCATGAGCTTGTGGCTCCGCCCGGTGCCAAGGTCCTGGAGCTCAGAGTCCTTGCGCTCCAGGGTCGGGGTGGCCTTCAGCAGGTCGTTCCTTTTGTCTCTGCAAGTTCCTGCTGCCCCCCACATGTTGCTTCACGATGCATTTTCCCGGTGTCTCTTTTCTTGTTTACTCGCCAGGATAGATATGATTGTGGGCCCCCCACCCCCTTCAACTCCCCGGCACAAGAAGTACCCCAGCAAAGGACCCACGGCCCCTCCGAGAGAGTCACCCCAGTACTCACCTAGGTCAGGACACGCCCCGCCTGTCTGTGTGGAATGCCAGTCCCCTTCGCTCCAGCCACATGACGGCAGCACCCTCTCTGCTCGACAGGATGCGGGGCTGTTTCTATCCTTGACAAAGCTACGTCCTCTGAGGCCCCGGGAGGCTGGGTCAGGGGCCCTTGAGCTGCTCCTCTTGGCGTGGTCCTGGGGAGGCTGTGCGACACCTGTGTGACTGCTGTGGGGCGCTCCCCAGGCACAAGTAGACGGCAGCCCCCAGGGACCAGAGGCGTTCAGAAGTGAGGGCCTGCCTTCGGGGGTTCTGCCCAAGCACCAATTCAGGCTCCTAGCACCACTGCCGGTGGATCACCCTGTGCCGCTTATGGACCAAGCAGGTGCTCTGGCCTCTAGACTCTGGTGAAGAGTGACTAGGAAAGGCCCCAACCTGAGTGGGGCACCCAGGGGGTCCCCAGAGCCCTGGGCTTTGAGTTCAGTTGTCACCGCAGTCAGGGTTCCTGCAGGAGATGGTCCCGGTCAAAGGGGAGTGGGGTACGAGGGCAGTTAGGTGTTAGGCAGCAGAAGCAGGGTCACTGGTGGTTAATTCAGACATCGGAGCCTTCCTGTTCCCCTGGACGGTTGAAATGATGGCTGTGACGCCCCCGGCAGGTCTGCGAGAGCAGCACCCAGGGCAGGGATGTGGGGTGAGGGCAGAGGCACCCTGGCCGTGCTGGCAGAGAGGACCAGGGGTGTCCTGAAGGCCAGCAGGAATGCCGGTCACTGGGCCAATGGAGCGAGTTGGGTGTCTGACTCCAGTGTGCTGGGGTTTCTCTGCATGAGGCCGGGGGTCAGTGTACTCGGCACCCCAGCCTGGCAGCTCTCCTATAAGAAAGGAGTTTTCGAGGGTGCAGGCCTGACCCAGGGCAGCCCAGACAGTGTTTGTTGCATCCCCTGTCCTTCCCGTGTCCCGCAAAGAGGACATGGAGGACAACCCCAAGGAAGCTGTGCCCCGAGACAGCAGCCTGCCCTTCCAGCATCGCTGCAGGGCACAGGGGCTGAGAAGGCCCTGCCAGCCCTCAGAGCCCCCAGGCCTCCCGGACCACTGCAGCCAGAGGACAAGCAGACTCCCACAGAGAAGGGGCCGAAGAGCCAACTGGGCATGAGGGGTTAAGCCCAGCTCCTCACCTGAGGCCCAGGGGAGGGGGTGGTACAGACTCAGGGAGCACCCACCAGCAGCAGCTCCAGGCCGACTCTGGGCTGAGGCTCCCAGGGCAGCAGCCAGGTGGACGGCCCGTCATGTGGCAGGGGTGAAGGTGCTGAGCGCCCGTGCCTGGACTGTGTGGACACTCAACACCAGACAGCCCTTCTCCCGCTCTGTCCCTACAGCGTCTGCTTGGAGTCTGAGGGCCCTTCGTCCCCCCCAAACCGCCCCCCGCATGATCAAGCATGATGCCCACTGGAGCATGAGGAGGCTGCCCCACGGCTGATGCAAGCCTGACCTCTCCTGCTTCCTGCGACAGACAGGACAGATCCCTGAGTCCTGACAGGCGATCAGGGCAGCTGTGGATGAGGAAGGCAGCCGGGGAAGGGGCAGTGGCTTCAAGTGGCACTTCTGGGGGGCGCTGGCAGCCCTCCCCACTCTGGAGCCTGGAAGGAGGCTTTGCCCATGAGGCTCGCGTGGTCTGTGCCCGGGTCACTGTCCTGCCAGCCGCACCCTGGCCCCAGTGTGTTTGCCCAGTGTCCATGTGGCTGCACCCCTCCAGCTCGGGCACCCACGCTGCTGCTCTCAAGGCCCCTTCTGAGCTCCTCTGGGGCCCTTCCTGCCCACATGGTGGTCAAGCAGAAGCCCCGCCAGGAAGGAGGCCTCCCTCCCCTCTTGTTGGCTTTCCTGACTGCTGCCCTTGTCTTGAGGCCAGCTCAGCTGTGATCCGCATCCCCACTCGTGTGCACACAAGGGCACACTCACCTTCACACAAGTGCGAGCACATACATGGAAGCACGCACACGCATGCATAGTAAGCACACACGTCTACACGCACGAGCGCACAGGGACCCCTTCTGGTTGGCAGTGGCTCTGTCTGTCCCTTCTGGTTGTGCGTTGGTGGTTTCCGGTGTTAGTCTGTGTCCCCTCCCGCGCCTGGCGCATGGAGCGTAGCCCTCACACCCCCCTGCCCCCTACCCGCGCTTCTGTGGTTCCCCCTGCCCACCTTTAGCTCCGCCCCCTCCAGACCCCCGGGTGGGCGGGGCCTCAGTGGCACGTTATCCAGGAGCAGAGCTGGGGTGGGGCTCGGGGTGGGGAAAGGCGGGGGAGCTGGGGTTGCATGGCCCTGGCTTCCTTCTCTGCTCCTCGCTGATGTGCCAGCCCCGCTGGGATGGGACGGTCAAGGGACAGGCCCCGAGGGTGGCAGAGAGCAGGACGGGGACCTGGCGCCAGGCGTCTGTCTGTCCTGGTCCCTCGCTGCCCTCAGTCGGCTCTGGCTCAGTCGGAGCCTGAAACTGGGGGCTGCGGCCTGGCCCAGGAAGAGACGCCTTGGGCCCTTGCACTCTCACCCGATCTCACGCCCGGGGTGGGTCTCTTCCGGCAGAGTGGACCAGATCGTGGGGCGTGGCCCAGCGATGGCGGACAAAGACCGAGGCAAGGGCCCGGCGGAGGCGGAGCTGCCCGAGGACCCCAGCATGATGGGGAGGCTGGGGAAGGTGGAGAAGCAGGTGGGAGAGGTTGGGGGTCCGTGGTGTCAGCGCGGCTGCTGCGGGAGGGTGCGCCAGCTTTGTGGGGAGCTGAGGGTGTCTGGACCCTGGGTACCCCATGAGCACTCCCAGGCCTGGGGCACTTCCCTTCTGCTGGCCAGCGCCTACAGACCCCAGGCCAAGCACTGGCTTGCTCGCTGTCTTCTTGCCTGGGGGGTGCTGCTTCAGGGCCTTCGTGGTCATTCTCCACCCCACTTGGCTGACCTTGTCTGACTTTCTTCTGCTCTCTTGGGAGCAAGTCCTCTGGAACCACACACAAGACCCTTTGCTGAGGGTCTGCTTCTGGGAGCCCAGGAGAGGAACGGGTGGTTCCTTCCCTTTTGAGTTTGCTCTATGGGTGAACCCACACAGTTGTCCATAGAAGCAGGAGTGTCCATGCTCTTAAGCCCTGAGGCCACATACCCTGATGGGGGCAGTCAGAGGCTGAGCTGCCGGGGGAGGGGGTGTCCTGCCTTCTATTGCCTCTGCAGTTCTGTAGGTGACATCCTGTGTCCCCCCCACCTCTGGGGAGTGTCTAGGGTCCCCACCTGTCCAGGGAGCATTGCTGCCCTCCCCAGCTCCAAGGAGAATCCCAACCCCCGCCCCAACCCCACCATGAGAAGCATCCAGCCCTTCCCACCTCCAGGGACCGTCCTCCCCACCCCCACCCCCCGCCCCAGCATGGGAAGCATCCAGCGTGGCCCACTAGCCCCTCCCACAGGTCCTGTCCATGGAGAAGAAGCTGGATTTCCTGGTGAACATCTACATGCAGCGCATGGGTGTCCCCCCGACGGAAACTGAGGCCTACTTTGGGGCCAAGGAGCCGGAGCCGGCGCCACCATATCACAGCCCCGAGGACAGCCGGGACCACGGTGGCCGGAGCGGCTGCATCATCAAGCTCGTCCGCTCCACCAGCTCCGTGGGCCAGAAGAACTTCGCGGCACCCCCGCCTGCACCCCCCGCCCAGTGCCCACCGTCCACCTCGTGGCAGCAGCAGTGCCACCCCCGCCCAGGCCACGGCACCTCACCCGTGGGGGACCACAGCTCGCTGGTGCGCATCCCGCCGCCACCCGCCCATGAGCGGTCCCTGTCCGCTTACAGCGGGGGCCACCGGGCCAGCACGGAGTTCCTGAGGCCGGAGGATGCCCCAGCCTGCAGGCCCCACGAGGGCGCGCTGAGGGACAGTGACACATCCATCTCCATTCCATCCGTGGACCATGAGGAGCTGGAGCGCTCCTTCAGTGGCTTCAGCATCTCCCAGTCCAAGGAGAACCTGGATGCCCTCAACAGCTGCTACGCGGCGGTCGCTCCATGCGCCAAAGTCAGGCCCTACATAGCGGAGGGCGAGTCAGACACGGACTCGGATCTCTGCACCCCGTGCGGGCCTCCGCCACGCTCCGCCACGGGCGAGGGCCCCTTTGGTGATATGGGCTGGGCTGGGCCCCGGAAGTGAGGCCACCCACTAGCCTCCCCCTGACTCCTGGCCTCCTGGTCTCGAGGCAGATGCTCCGGGGCCCTTTTCTTAGAGCAAGGCAGTAGGGGTGCCTGTGCAGGGCGGTGGGCAGGCGTGGCCCTCAGTCTCTCACACTGAAGGTTGGCAGAAATTCTTTTCCAGCAAGGGGCAGCCCGGCTGGCCATGCCCACTTGGCAGACTCTGCAGACCATTGGCCCGGGCATGAGAGAGGCCGGGGTTAAGGCTGAGGACAGGCCCCTGGCGGCCAGGTGGAGGCTTGGTTGGGGGCAGGGTGGCAGCGAGGGGCAGATCTGCCTCGTGAGGATCAGCAGCTTTGAGGCCCAGGGCGTGTGGCTTGTCTCTGCCCCCATTCCTGTCCTGCTCCATCATCCTGGGTACCTCCCACAGCTGCTGGTCAGTGTCACCTTCTTCCCCTGGTTCCAAGCATCCTGTGACAGGAGCCAGCCAGCCCCACATTCAGGACCCTGGCCTGAAGGGTGTGTGGGGGCAAGGCTTGGAACCCCCTCCAGAACAGAGTGGCCTCAGACTTCCTGAACTTGATTCTTGTGGGGAGGGGCTGGCTCCATAGGCTCCTGGAGGGGATGCCTGGGGGCTCCCTTCCAGACCTGGAAGCTGGGAGGTGTCGCCTGTGTCCTCTCCCCTTTCCCCTGGCTGGGCGCTGGTCACCACGCTGTGGCCAGCACTGTGATATGGACCTGCCTGCGGGAGGGGTCCTGAGTAGCTAGGGTGCCCCCTGGTTGGGCTCGTGCTCTGGGGTCCTGACCCGGCCGGTTGTGATGAGTCGATTTGCTCGCTGTCCTCCAGGGATCCTGCCTCACCTGTCCCCCATTAGCCCCCCGACAGGACCCTGGCTGGACGATGCTGCAGCCAATGGGAAAACCCTTCAGTAGAGTCCTCCCCCACACTGTCCGGAGATGAAGAAGCTGCCTTGTAAGTGATCTCTCCTGTCCCTCCTAGGCTGACTATCCCCCCCACTCTCCTCACTGACTAGCCCTTGACTGTGACCTCTGGGTGTCTTGGGATCAGAGATGCCTGTTCCCACCCTGGGCCCTGGGAAACAGTGGTGCCCATCCTTCTCATTTTAGGTCTGAGGGGCAGTCACTTTGAGTCCAACCTCAGGAGGCAGAGTGGACCCTGTCCTGGGCCCCCAGCTGTCAGTGTGCAGGGGTGTCTGGCATTTGGGGTGACGGGACAGCAAGCCTGGGCACCTAGTGCCCTCTGAGGCAGTGACCTTCCTGTGTGCCAGGGCTGTGTCTGAAAAGCCTACCACATAGCGACATCCCCTGAAATATCAGGTCCAGGGAGAGCCTGAGCTGTCTCCTCAGGCTGCTTCCGTCCATCCTGGTCAGTGAGAGGCTGCTTGCTCTCTGGGAAGGACTCTGAAAGCAGCGTCTGAGGGTTGAATGCCCCTGGCCGTTAGGGTCCTGGCCCTCTGAGATCCCTGGGGGGCAGTGTCTACTACAGCCTCTGTGTGTTCCCCCCTCACCAGGACCCCCAGGTCCCCGCCATGTGCACCTGTCTGCTAGCCCAGTGCAGGAGGACCCGAGCTCGGCGTCAGAACCATGGTCTGTGTTCAGGGCCAAGGTGCAAGGATGCCTCCCTTAAGTCTCCAGGGAGGGGTTGGCTGTGGAATCTTCCATGTGGCCTGGGGCGGGAGGTGCCTCATTGGCCCCCTCCACCCAGCATGTCTGCTCTGTGCCCTGTTCGTGTTCTCCCCCTCAGACCTTCAGTGGTGAGCAAAGCCCCTCCTTGGTATTGACTGTGTGAAGAGGGCCCAGCAAGTGGCAGCTCCTCTGGGTGAGGGTGGAGCCCCCCTTTGCCCCCCATCTTGGGAGAGAGAGGCCCCAGCTGGAGGCCCCCAACAGGGCAGCCCCTGGACCAAGTGCATCCACAGCCGCTCCAGCCCTAGCTGTTGCTGTCTGACTCTGGGAGGGTTCAGTTCAGGTTGCCAGCAGCAGGGACCCACCCCCGTCGGATCTTCGCCTGCGTGGGCCCCCGGCCTGGTAGGAAGGGCCTTTGGCCCCTGGAGAGAGGTGCATGTCCTGTCACACGCATGCTCTGTGCTGTGGGTCCCTGGTGACCAGAGGGGCTGGCTTGGTCCACAGAGCTTCTAAGTCAGATGCTGGCGCCAAGGCCACTGCTGGGAGGGCCTCCGAGGTTGCAGAAGGAGGGGTTGAGGCCTGACTCTCCACGTGCTATGTTCAGCAAGGAGTCTGTGGCCTCCGAGGTTGCAGAAGGAGGGGTTGAGGCCCGACTCTCCACGTGCTATGTTCAGCAAGGAGTCTGTGACGCCTCCCCCATCTCTGCTTGGGGGATCGTTTCAGGGTGCAGTTTTAGGAGATGATGGGGTAGAGGCTCCTTCTCAGGGGTCCGAGCAACATGTGTTCCTCTGTGTCCATCTGCTGCCCCAGGGCCCCCACCTTCAGGAGGCGTGGCATGAAGTGCACTGCCAGGTGCACCGCACTGCACGTGTGGTAGGCGCTTCCCAAGAGAAGCATCTCGTTACCTGATCATATGACTCCCCCAGCCCCACACATGCCTGTGCTCACACTCATGCCTGCAGACACACAGCACATACACACTCATGCATACACACCCACAGGTACACACACGCCACCTGCACACAGGGTCACATGCATTCTCCCCCAGACACACCAGAGCGCACACACTCACCCATGTATGCACAATCATACACACCCATGTGCACATACCCATGCTCACACACGCTTACCCACCCATGCACCCACGCCTTGTCTGCTTCAATCCATAGGAATCAGCGAGTTCGGGAGTTGCACACAGTCCTGGGACGTTGACCCTGGGTGGGGTTCCCGCTCTTCTGGCCTCTGGGCAGCACCTCAGGGGGATCCCCAGAGCCCAGGCAGGTTCTCACCTACCCTCTTCCTCCTCCTCAGCTGCCCCAGAGGCTGTCCAGATGCCAAGATGGCCTAGGCTGGGCCAGGGAGGCCTTGGTGTCTGTGGGCATCCAGCTGCAATGTGGGGGCTCTGGTGGCTCCCTCTGCCCTCCTGAGCCATGTGGCCCAGCCTCAGGACCCTCTCCCTTCTCTGCCCCATACCTCCCTCTTCTGAGACAGCATGAGCCATGGCCACTGTGGAGGATGAAGGAACCCAGCCAGGGGGCAGGGGACTCCCTCCGGGGCCTCCCTGCCGGGCCCCTCCCCCTGGGAGACCACGGCACCCTCGGGGGGGCACCACCCTCCTTTGGGGGGATTTGCCAGGGAGTCCACCCCATGAGAAGAGCCAGTCACTGCCCTCTAATTAACACTCTTAGCTGGAGCGGTCACCAGACAGCAGCTCCCCACAGCTTTCACGCGTTGTTTTAACTTCTCCCTTCCCTAGGCTGGGGCACCCCAGTGGTCATGGGCCTAAGATATCAACACGGGATCGGGGGAGGTGTCCTCTTTTCTGCTACACCGTGTACCTGCTGTTTGTGGACAGAACGTGGCCCTGGGACATTGCTGATGCTTCTGAAGCCCCGGAGGGTGGGGGCTGCAGACAGGCCTTCATAAGATTGCTGGTGTTAATTCCCATGCTCCCCCGACGTCAAGACCACACCAGGCGCTGGTGGAGGCGTCAGCCCAGATTTCCTGCTGCAAAGTCAACGTTGGTTCCGCACCCAAGTCTCCAGAATAAATGGCTGTGAAGAAGGCTGGTTCGGCAGGGAGGCCCCACCTGGAGGGTTCAGGGCACCCTGCCACCAGCGGGGTGGGGAGTTATGAGCAACAGGGTGGCTTCATGACCCCCAGTACACACGGCTCCAAATTAGACACTCTTCCTCGCGTGGCGCCCTGCATGGTCCTCAGCTGCCCTGGGCAGTGACGTGGACAGTCCTTCCCTCTGTGACCCCTGAGCAGAACTCCAGGCTGCCTGCTTGTGTGGATGGATGTGAGGCCCCACAGGGCTGGGCTACTTGCTTTTAGTGCCCAGGGGAGCCACAGGCCATCCCAGGCCAGCTGCTTCCTGTGTTCCTGCCCCCAGGGCAGGCTCCACTTGGGCCTTTACCAAGTGCCAAGTGGGAGAGACGATCGGGGAGCTTCCTGAAGGAGGTGATGTGCTAGGATCAGGGGCTTATGCCTACCCTCTGTCCAAGGGGCCTAGAAAGCCGGCTGCCCAGGGTGGGACACTGTAGCCCCTGGAGCCGCACAAGTCGGGGACACAGCCTGCTGGCTTCCGTTGACTTGTGAGGATGGGGTCAGATGCGGAGGGCATTCTGGCGGGAGGAGAGTGTAGGAAGGAGGTAGGGAGCATGAAAAAGATGCTTGTGGGAGGAGAGATCCCTCTGTCTTGAGGAGGAGTTGGGTGGCTCTTGTCTTGGACACTTGCATGGGTCCCCTTGCCTGATGGAGGTGTGGCTGGATGGCCCTGTCTGGAGAGACCTTTAGTACAGGCAGATAGGCACTGGGAGAGGTGGGGACCATCCTGGGGGGCAGCCCTCGGTCCTGGGGTTTCTGGGCAGGCGTGTGGACTTCGCTGAATGCTGCACGTCCAGCTCTGACTGAGTTTCATAAAGTTGTTGCCTTAATGCACGATGACGAAAATTCACCGTGGTCACCCCCTGCCCCCCTGGCCTCTGCCAGGCACCAACCTGCGACCCTGCCGCCTCCTCCATCCCGGGTCCGCGGGCCCAGGTCTGCAGCAAGTACAAGGGGTAGGGGACCTCATGGCATGGCTCCTGCGGGGCTCTGCCTGCCCGCCCACCCGGGGACCCCGCCCCCATCCCACGCCGTCCGAAGACGGACTGGCCCCGGCCCCGGCCCTGTCTGCGCTGTTGTCTTGGCTGTCTTTGCACTTTTGTTCATGTTCATGCTCCAAAGAATATGTCATGATGCCTTCAGTGCTGACGAGCACCGTTGCGCCCGCGCCCCTGGAGCACAGCCGGGCCTCTGCTCCTGGACCTGTCACCCCCGTGACAGGTGACCTGCGTGCTGTCCGTTTTCCAGGGACAGATGCCCAGGAAGAGAATCTAGTTTTCTACGGACCAGCTGAGACTCACTGACTGCACTCACTGTCAGGCTGACACGTGTGCCACCCGGAGGGCCCAGTGTGGGCTGCCTAGGGATGGCGGGTGTGGGATCTGGTGACAGGGACACACGTGGGAGGTTCTGGAAAGCTGTAGCGCCACGGGGATGAGTCGGATGCCCAGTGGACCTGTGCACTTAGTAAAACACAGTGATTCAACCTGGACAGTGTGTGACCTCTTTCCTCAGGGCTCGGGGCTGTTGGCCTATGGCAGGGCTTAGGTGGGGTTGCACCCTCCAAGGTCAGGGCACCAAGCCCTGTCAGTGTCCTGTCACTGGTGTAATGATGGAGGATAAGCTGGTGGTTCACACAACAGACATGCTTATGACCCTGGGCCTGGAACCTGAGTCCACCGAGCTCCCCACCTGGCCCTTCTCTCTGCCACTGGGAGTGGCAGGAGTCCTGGAAGTGGCCCCTCCAGCCTGGGACCCTCAGGAAATGCTGGGTGGGTGCCTGTGTGCATGGGGGGCCCTTTTCTCAGGTGTGGGCTCTGTGCATGTGAGTGGAGACCCAGAACTCGCCGTTGGCTCCCTGCCTGGACTCTGATGTTCTCCAGGCCCTCCTGCCAGGCATGGCACCTGCTCTGTCGCTGCCCCCATACCTCCTGTCTGTGAGAGGAACAGGCTGCAGGTGGCTCTGAGATGTGGCGGCGAGCTGAGCCTGTATGTTCACCTATACTGCCCACTGCCCTCTGGAATTTTCCACTCCGCTGGACCCTCCTGGGGGTCAGCTGAGTAGGAAGAGCAGCTCAGCAGGACAATGGCCCGAGAGGCAGTGACCAGGCCTGGACTGCTGCCTCCACAGCCTGTTCCCAGGTGACCTGGCTCTGCAGCAGGGACTTAGGGAGGGGCCTGGCAGGACCAGGCCACCCACCAGAGGCCTTTGTGCTGTGAGACTTCCAGAAAGCTCTGACTGGGGTATCCTTGGGTTTGGGGGAGAACTGGGCTCTAGGTGCAGCTGGGCTCCTGCCTGCAGGCGCAGGGTCCCCTTCTGTTCTCACCTGTGTCCACCCAGATCACCCACCCGGGTCCTGCTGTGTCCCTGCCCGTCTGCTAGAGCCGGAGGAGAAGGCTCCAGAGACGGGGGTCATAGCAGACCCCTGGGGGCCCTGCTCTCCCTCCTAGGGGTGCTGGCCCAAGGTACTGTGGGCACCTGCTGTCCACCAGCTCACCCACTGCCTGCCCGCCACAGGGCCACTTGGGCACCTACTGGTCCGTTGGCCCCTCCCTCATCCTGAAATCTTGCTCCCCCGCAGTCTTGCCCCTTATACCCACCTGGACAAGCCCTCTGGGGGTAGGAAGATAATGTCCCCCCCTGTCCCATGGTGTATTTCCAGACAGCTTATGAGCCCTCCACGAGCTCACGTGCCCCCGTGATCACATGCCCCTGCCTGTGACTCATTCCACCAGGGTTCCTAGCATGCAGGGTGCCTCTTAGTGCCCGAAGGTGAAGCGGGCAGGGGACCAAGCGTGTGAGTGCTGGCCTTGGAGGGTCAGAGGAGACTGTGGTGACGGAGTGACAGGACATGTGGTGGACAGATGCCATGTGCAGGCACAGGCTGTAGGGAGGCTGGCGGAGAATGGCAGCCTCTAGGTGTGTCCAGCCTCTGCCCAACCTTAAGCCCTTCCTGGATGGATGCCCACTCTTGCCCTTCCTGGGCCCCAGGGCCTCTGCATCCTCGTGCCACTAGGTGGCAGCACTCACCTGGAGGAGAGCTGCCTGGAGCTCTGGGACACGGAGCCCATCTGGGGAATCCACCCTGGCAGCTCCCAGGGACCATCGTTCCGTGACTTGGAAAGGGTGACTGGTGGCTTCTGCTGTACCGATGTCCCCAGGCCTGACCCTGGACTCTGTGGCACCTGGGGAAGGGCCTGAGGGTTCAGGGAGGGGATCCTGCTGTGGGGGCTCCTTGTGGTGGGGGCTGGTAAGCTGAAGGGGGAGAGGCTAGGGTGCTAGCCTCAGGCCTCAAGGACAGTAGGAGGCACTGCTCCACCCAGCCACTTTGGCCTGGGTCCCTGTGTCTACTGACTTGCCTGGTGCTTGTTCTACTACTCTGCAATCCAGGGCTTGAAGCTGGGGTGGCTGCAGCTACAGTCCCACCTGGACCTTCAAACCTGCAGCCCCTAGGATCCCAAGACCATGAGGTGGTGTTCTCAGAATTGGACTTGGCTTGGTGGTGCTAGTGGTAAAGAACCCGCCTGCCAAAGCAGGAGATGTAAGAGCTGGAGGTTCAATCCCTGGGTCTGGAAGATCCCCCGGAGGAGAAAATGTCAACCAACTCCAGTATTCTTGCCTGGGAAATCCCACGGACAGAGGAGCCTGATGAGCGATAGTCCATGGTGTGGCAAAGAGCTGGACATGACTGACGTGACTTAGCACACAAGACTGAAGGCTCCTCTGGGAGCGGTGCCCTTCATTCGTTCAGCCATTCTCTCACTCACTCATTCATTCAGGTATTCGTTCATTCACCGAACAGCTCTGTGTCAGCCCCTGGAGCAGCAACAAGAATGAGAAAGACACAGCCTTGAGCTCAGGGAGCTTGAAACCCAGACCACGGACACCCTTATGAAGCCTGACTTTCCATGATGGCTACTGGGGCACAGATGGTAGGGACAGAAATGCCACTGTGTGCGTGAGGTCAGAGGTCAGACAGCTCCATGGGTGATCACAGGCTGCCCTTGCTGGCTTGTCAGGCGCCTTTGTCTCAAGGCAGAGCCCAATCCAATCCTGGGTCAGTGGTCCTAATGGACCATAGGTGCAGCAGGCCCTGGGCAAGCATTGACCCTTGACCCCGCAGGAGTCCAAAGTGGGATGTCTAGTGCTGGGACCATCCTGCCGCCCTGCCTAAGTAGCTGAAACCCAGGGAGGGAGCCATAGACACAGACCTGGAAGCTATCTCCCGTTACTAGACCTGCTGCCCAGAGCAACTTCTGTTGTCATCGGCTCCCTTTCCGGAAGCTGACAGAGCAAATCTCCCTGACCTTCTCCTAACACAGCTCAGCTCAGTCCCTGCACTGGGAACACAAGAGGCAGGCAGGGATGCTGGGCTTGTCTGCAAACATTATTACATCCCCGAGGCTGGTGCTGCAGGGCAGGGCTCTAAGATCTGGTGAGACTTGGGTGAAGTTCAGGGTTTTCACAGGTGGAAAAGAGGGTTACTGAGCAGGGGCCCAGCTGTCGTCACTGCCTGGTGTTTTGGGAGCCCCCAGACCACACCTCAAATGGTGGCATGGGGATTTGTGGGACACAGCTGTCCACACCAGCCCACCAGGCTGCCGGCTTAGAAGCTGCACATTTATGCTTGTTCCAGTGGAGGACAGGCCCAGAAGTTTCTTCCGTGTGAGGGCAGACGTGAGTCCACCTCACCAAGTCTGTGGTATTCTCTGCCTGACTGGCTGTGCCTTCTACTTCTGCATTCTGCCCCTCTGTCCTTGCCAGCGTCCTGCTCTGAACCCTTCTAGGGATCCCCAGTGCTAGCAAGGAAAAGTCCAAACCTTCCTCCCACATCTGGACCTCTGGGGGCGGGGGGCGCCCACCCACGCCTTCCCTCCTCATGGCTCTTCCCCAATCCTGTGGTCCTTCTGGGGCCGCCTCCACTCCTGCCTTCTCCTTGTAGCCTCTGCACCACCCTGCACCAGGGCCCCTCCCTCGCGTAGACCTGTGTCCCGTGGGTGGTGTACAGCCCTCTCTGTCCTCCCACCATGGGTCTTTTCCTCTGAGGCCCTCCCATCTCTCCAGGGCTAGCTTCTTGAGCTTGACTTCCTGAGCCCCTCCAGACTTGCTGGGGTTTGACACCAGGAAAGGCCCCAAATCCAGACACTGCTGGTCCTCAGGAAACCCTGCCCTGTAGCAGTCAGCATCTGCTTTTATAAGTTGCAAGAATGTCATTTCTTTTTCAATTTAAGATGAAATATCTTAACTCAAGCAATTGGCGCTTTACTTCTGCACATGCAGAAGGAGGCCTCGCTGGTGATGCTGGCACGTGGCCTGTGCTTCTCAGACACTTTTAGATGGAAAATGCCTGTCAGTTTTCAAGCATGGCCTTGAAACCTGGCCGGGCTGGGAGCAGTGAACACAGTGGATGGCTTTTGACACTGCCTTTCTTCCTGGAATGACCCTGGGTGGGACCTGCCCAGGGTGGCCATGGGCCAGTGGACCAGGAGCACGCTGGGCACAGGATTCATGCTCACAGGAGCCGTGCTCACATGGTCAAGAGTATCTATGGAGCACCTACTGAATGCATCCTTTGTTCTCTGCCTTGTGGGGAGGCAGGGGAGAAGGCGTGGCTAAGCCCTTGAGCCACTCAGAGACCTGCTGGACTTCTGGGAGAGGGGCAGAGAGGACAATGGTGCTCTGACCATCCAGTTGTCAGTCTGCACCAACAGTGGACCCGATCCATCTACCTCCTCCATCAGCCCCCAGCCCAGGAGCTGGAGAAAACAGCTCAGCCCTGTCCGCCACCCGCACCATTCGCCGGAGCCAGACAGCTGGAGCTGGGACTCCCTCCTTGACATTCAGAGCTGCTAATTTTTCATCACAGGGTGGGTTTGACATTTGCATTGGAATTGGTTTCTGTTAACTTCCTCTGGCGGCTGGCTGGCGCAGAGACTGAATCCTCCTGTCTGCCGCATAGCTGCCTGCGGTCCACCCGCCATGCCCGCCCTGGGGGAGGCTCAGGGCCTGGCTACCTAGCCACAGACCTGGTCCTCCACCCAACCTTTGCTTCCACCTTGACCTCAGGACACGACTGCCCACCCGACCCCTAGGCAGCTCCCCCACAAAGGTGTCCGGGGGCCCTGGTCCTGGGGCCATCTTCCCTGGTGAAGCCCCAGCACACCTGCCCCTCCACTGTTTTAGTGCCCAAGTCCCACGTCACCTGCCTCAGGTCAGGGTAGCTCCCTTCTTCTCATCCCAGCATCTACACATGCTGGCATCCCCTGGCACCAACCAGCCCAGGAGCATGCTCCCTGCAGCATCCAGACCTCACGCGGCGCACCATCCCTCCATGCTCCCAATGCTGCTGTGCTGTGCCTGCATCCGTAGAATGGGTGCCCGCCCACCCCGGGCCGGGAAAGCTCACCCATCTTATAGACAAGGGCCGGGGGGACAGGCCTTGTGACCCCAGATTCGCCTCTCCCCAGGCTTCTGATGGGGGTTGGGGTGGGAGGGAGGGGCTTCCTCAGGAGAGAGGCTAGGTGAGTGGGCAGAGCAGGGCTAGATGAAAGCTTTACGGGTGGGAGAGGCCCAGACAGAGCCCCTATTGAGAGCCCAGTGCTTCCCACCCCAAGAAAGCCCAGCGCCCAGCCTTCCTTTCCCGGGACAAGTCCGCCTGTCAGGAGTCTGTCCTCCACTTGCAGCTTGGTCTGCGTTCAGAGCCCCCTCCCAATTTAGGAGAGGACCACATGGCTTGGAGGAGCTAAAGGGCCTGACCAGAGGTGCTGGGTCAGAGGGGGTTGTGCAGGAAGATGGGGAGGCAAAAGGCCCTCTGGGGAGACAGCAGAGTGGGCCGCCGGGCTCTAACACTGAGCACAGCTTCCATGAATTCTGAGAGCCACCCTTAAGGAGCCACAGGCTGGTCTCAGAAGGAGGTGGGTCCATATGGTCTGAGCAGTTTGTTCCCCGCCAGCCTGTGCCCACCTTGGGGGCTGTGGGCCCCCTCCTTGGCCACCTGGGCTACCCCTCAGGGCTCAGAACTTGCAGACGGCAGAATGAGGGAGCTGGAGGAGCCAGCAGGGGTGGGAGGGGTCTCAGGCCCCTGGGGACCTCTCTTGGTCCTGCAGAATCAGCCTAGGGAGTGCGACCTGTGGGGCAGTTGCCGTGCTCCTCCTCTTGTGAGGGGGAAACCCACCCCCAGACTGGAGGGAACCCGTGTATGCTGCTGATAGTCCCCCTGACTGTGGCCTCCTTGGAGATGGGTTCCCTGTTGGAGGGGAGGAGGGGCTGCCTGCCCATCCAGGGATTGACCTGGACCCTCACCCCAAACGTTCTTCCCAGGCCCCTCAGAGGCTGGGAAATCCTGTGCTCTCGCCACACAGAAAATACCGGAGTGGGGAGGGTGCTCCTCTCACAGGAACCCTCACTTCCGGACCCAGCCAAGGCTGCCCAGGGCCACGTGGGGGTGCTCGGCTCACAGCCTGTGCCAACACCAGCCTCTGGCTGAGACCTTTGACCCCTCTGCGTCCTGTCCAGATTCCTGGACTTTGAGGGTGTGTGAGGTGATAAATGGGTGTCACTGTTTGAGGCCACTGGGTTTCAGGGTAGTTTGTTGTGTGGCCACAGGTACACAACCACAGGATCACAGTGCACACAGAACACAGGTCTGTGGCAAAGAGAGCATGGTCTCTGTGGGTACAGGCTGAGAGCAGGGAGCTGCCTGCTGCCTCCCTTCTTAGAGTGCTGTGTTTGTGCGCTGCTGATGGTGTGGAGGTGCCGTGGACTTGGCATGGACTCAGCGTGGGCAGTAGGTCTCTTCTTAGTGATCGGGAACTTCTCATCATGGGTGGATGCTGAATTTTGCCATATGCTTTTCCTGAGTTTATTGAGATGATCACAGGGTTTTCTTCTTTCATCTGTTAACACGTCAAATCACACTGAATATTTTCTGAGTGTTGAGCCAGCCTTGCATCCTGTGCCTGAGTTTATTGAGATGATCACAGGGTTTTCTTCTTTCATCTGTTAACACGTCAAATCACACTGAATATTTTCTGAGTGTTGAGCCAGCCTTGCATCCTGTGTTGAGCTTGAATGGAGGTGACGTATTACCCTCTCGGTCTGTGGCTGGATCCCCATGATGACAGACGGTGCCCTCACTCTGCAGGGCCCTGGCTTTGGAGTCACTGGGGAACTGGTGGGAGTATGTCTTCTCCTTCTGAAAGTGATTGCATAACACTGCTCACCTACTAGAATTTACCAGAGAAATCCTTGGGCCTGGAGTTTTCTTTGTTGGAAGACTTTAGCCTCAAGTTCAATGTCTTTAAGGATCCTTTTGTGGGTCAGCTGGTAAAGAATCTGCCTGCAGTGCAGGAGACCTGGGTTCGATCCCTGGGTTGGGAAGATTCCTCTGGAGAAGGGAAAGGCGACCCACTCCAGTACTCTGGCTTAGAGAATTCCATGGGCTGTATAGTCCATGGGGTCGCAAAGAGTAGGACAGGACTGAGTGACTTTTCCACGGTCACTTTCAATGTCTTTTACACGTGCAGAGGGCTGGGCAGCGGGACGGGCGGGGGTGTGGAGTGGGTATGAGAGCCTTCCTAATTCCAGCTCTCTGTGATGCTCTATGGAAGCAGTTATAGGCATCACAGGCTAGATTTCTAATTTAAAAGCGCCAAACAAATCTTCAATTATTTCACCACGGAGGAAACATAGTACCAAGCGTAGGGCCGACCTTACTGTGAAAACCTGCACTTGTGGGGCGAGCACCAAGGGTGGGGCCCCCAGCCAGGCAGGCGCCTCAGAAAACAGTGTGTTGGGTCTGTGTCCCAGGGCCGAAACGGGTATGGTTGCCGAGGACACAAAAATGCATCATTTTCTTCAGCAACAAGAAGGTAAATATTTTATGTGTCTTTTTAAACAATTTGGCTGAGAGAGGCCTCTGTTTGTCAGACAGCCCTGCAGGCACTGACAGGACCAGTGATGCGGAAACCGCAGGTGTGTCACCGCTCTGAGGCCTGCCCATCACCCACCTGCTCCCAGGGGCCAGGGCAGGGCATGTGGCATCCAAGGCCACAAGACCCTCACTGCAAGGGTAGGTACCAGAAGGGCAGACCGCCTGTCCCAGTGGGAGGGGCCGCCCGGGTGCCAGCTCCTGCGGTGACATGGGGTAGGGAGCATGGGCCCACTTGCCCATGCACAATTTGGGAGCCAGGGCTCGGAATGCAGGATCTCTTGGTTCCTGGAGCTCCTCACGGTGGGAGTTGCCTTCCCTGGGAGCAGTTTGGGGATTCCTGGTCCTTCCCAGCGCCTGCTGCCTGTGTCACCCAGGGCTGTCATCCAGGACCAAGGTCTAACCCCCGCTGTGAACAGGGCCTGAGCTCCTGCCAGGTGGGAGCCCCAGTCCCAGGGGCAGCCCCCACCTCGACCTCCCCATCTTGACAAGGCCAAGAGGGCCCAATCTCTGGTTTATTCATCTTTCCTTCCAACAGCCCTGCTGAGTTGAAAGGAAAGTTGAAATGTAGCACCTGTGTGTGTTTGAAATGCCTGCCCCACCCAGAACCCAGCGGCCTCCTGCCGAGGTGTGCTCCTCCCCACGTCTTGGCCCCTCTGCTGGGCCCTGGGTGGAAGAAAGGCATCTTGCTCTTCAGGGAAGCCCACCAGAGGGGGAAAGCCAGCTGCCCTGGAAGTTCTCCTGGCCAGCCCCAGTCCCCTCTTACTCTCAGCCTCCTCTGGCTTGAAGCAGCAGATAATGGGCTATGTCTCATCCTTGAGTCTAGGGGGGCTCCGGGTGAGAAGGAAGCCAGGGCCCGCCCAGCACCACAGGCACAGGGCCAGCACCTGGCCTTCCTGCTCCAGGGATGTGCCCAGGTGGGACCCTTCCCATTGGTGACTCTGTCTCCCATGGGGCTTCCTAGAAGAGGGCGTGGTTGTCCCCGGTCAGCATGCCACCCCCCACTGTAGTGAAGGGGAAGGGTCCCCCTCTCTGAGCCTCAACTGCCCATCAAGACCACTCTGGAATGAACAAGGTCACCAGCAGGACAGAAGAGGCCCAGAGGCTCCCAGTAGGCAGTGCTGGCACCCGCACTCACTTGCTGAACCCTGTGGGAGGGGGTTCAGGGTCACAGTGCCTCCCCAACTCCTTGCTCTTGTAAGCCAGGTCAGGGCCCCCCACCTTCAAAGAGCTCACAGTCCAATGAGCTGTGACCAACGGAGGCACCTGCATGTTGCTATGGAAACACTGTGAGCTACGGGCTGGGGGATGGGCCTGGAGGGTCTGGGTGTCGAAAGATGAATGAGCTTCCAAGCCTGGCAGGGCTCAGAGGAGGTGGGAGGGGAAGCGTGTCCTTCTGGGCAAGTGAGAAGCTTCTGAGATGGAGGAGAAACCCCCATATGTGGGATTACTCATCCTGTTCCATGCCTAGCTCCAGGAACCTGCTTATTTGAACATGTCTCAGCAAAGCTGGTCGTAGGGCTCAGGCCATTCTGTCTTCTCCCTGGTTTGGGCATGCATGCATGTGGGATCCCAGGCAGATAGCTGGGCTGGAGAGGGTGGGCACCTGGGGGCCAACCAGGCAAGCACAGAGGAACTGGGTTGTCCAGGGACCGAGTTCCTCACCCACCCCCATGGGGGAGGGTCTGTGCAGCCAAGTCACAGCCAGGGTCCACTGGGAGCGCCTCAAGTTTCTTATTTGCTCCCATCAAGGCCCCCACCAACTTGTCCCAGATTTTGGATGATCAGTGGGGAGGGGTCCTGCTCCGGGATGTGTCCCAAAGTGTCCTGGTCTGTGTGGTCCCTGGAAAGTGTCCAGCATCCTGCTGTGGCTATGGTCAGGACAGGGAGACCCCTTGGGTGAGGCGGGGAGAATCGAAGCTGGACAAGGCTGGGCTTCGGGCAGCCTGGAGTGGATGCCGGTGTGTCTGGGCCTGGTGATGGGTGCACCCCGATCAGCCTCTGGGTGTTTCCTTGGGAAGGGACTGCTGTGACTCTATGCCCTTGTCACATGTGGCTGACGATTCAGCTCTGATGAGAGGCCAGGCACCGGCTCTGAGCCTGTCCTGGGGCACGTCCTTCCCCAGCCTCGCCTGCCTCTCAAGAAGTCACATCCCCCAGAGGAGAAATACTGTTAGAACCTCTTCTCTCTGAGTCAACAGTCTCCCATGGATCCCAGCATCAGGCATCAGGCATCAAGCTTGCTGACGAGGGGGCACCCGCAATCCAGAACTGGAGATAAAGAACCTGCACACATTTGCTGCCACTCAGCCTCTGGCATCTCCCCAGGAGACAGAGAAGAGGCTGCTGTGGGCAGAGGGGCATCACAGCTAATTAGCTGGGAAGGTGAGACGTGGAGCCCTAATCACCAGCATCCCCTCGCGCCCGCCTTGCCCACCCTGGTTTGCCAAGGCATTTCTTTAGGTGGAAGTATGATCTGTGGGCGCGGAGGCAGAGATGGGGAGCAGCCTGGCTCAGAGACCCCACTCCAGCCTGAACATCCCCTCCTGGGGGCTCTGGGGCTCTTCACTCCCCTCAGGAGTGCAACCTGAGACCTTGGAGACCCCTCATTCCAGGGAACAGGAGAACAGACAATTGAAGGACCCCTCACTCTGGACCTAGATTTTCAAAAGTCTTTAACAATTGAGGCTCAGGATTTGCCTAATATTTGGGGTTCCAAGTTTTTCTAGAACATGGAGAGCCTCTCCTCTGCCAGGGCCTTCCTCCGATGGCCAGCTATGGGTCTGCAGCGATGCCTCCACTGGAAGCTCATGGGATTGGCCTGAAGGTGGGGAGTGTGGGCTGGTCCTTGCTCTCCATGAGCCCGGGGCCTAGGGATGACCTTGGCCTTCAGACCCCAGGTCCTCTATGGCCGAGCCCCCTGCACTGTCCCCTGCCCCCACCCAGCCTATCCAACCCTCAGCTGGTGTCTGCCTCAGCCTGTCCCTGGTTGCCCTGGCTTGCTCTCAGGCCTGATTCTGAAGTTGGGCTCTTTTCTTATACCTGCCAGGTCAGGCTCACAAGGAGGGGAGCGGCCAGAGGATCTTAGGGCACAGTGGGGCTCAGGTGCCAGCAGGAGCAGGGACAGTCCCTTCTAGATACAGTCAGCAGCGTGGCTTCAGTAAGCCAGAGGAGGTCAATGCAGAGAGCAGAAGAGATAGCAGAAGGTCTCCGGTGATGGTAGTGGAGGAGGTCAGACTCAGGGGATGGTGGTGGGACTCTGGGGCAGACGAGACATGGGGGACAGTAATGGCACTCGGGGGACAGATGGGACATGGGGGACAGTGGTGGGACTTGGAGGGCAGGCTCAGGGGATGGTTGTGGGACTCGGGTGATAGAGGGCTTGCCACAGGGGAGCAGTTGAGACATGTCAGTTGCAGAGGAGGCTGCGGGCAACAGGGGGAGCTGTTCCCTGGGGTCTGGGGACCTGGGGCTGTGTCTGGGGATGCAGAGCTCTTGGGATACGGCACAAGGGCCATGATCAATGAGGCCATGGCCTCGTCTCCCTGTGGCCTCCAGGCAGATGCATCCCACTCAGGCCAAGCAGGTTGTGCAGAGCTGGGAACAGAAAGTAGTGAGGCAGCAAGGAGAGGAACTGGGTGCTGGTGGGGTGGCTGAAGGAGAGGCCACCTGGCTGGTGGGGTCAGAGCTCCTGGGCTCCCCTCACCCTGAGTCCTGCCCCACTGGGCCACTTCATGAAGGTTACCATCGAGGAAGTGGGGGGCTGCTGGGTGTGTCCAGAGAAGGTGGAGGCAGACCCGATTCTTGTTGGACAACTGCTGTCTGACCTCCTGGGCTGGAGAGCCCGCACAGAGGTGGGACTCCATGACTGGGCAGCACAGGCCACCCCGACCTGGGCTTAGCCATGGCAGCCACACTGGGGTCCTACTGCAACTGGCCACTCGCTCCCCAATCCTCTCCCAACCACTTGCCAGGCCCTGTCCTGGGGGAGGGTTGGCAGGGACCGAGGCAGAATCATAGGACCCTGTCTTCTGAGAGGGACTCGAATAGAGGAAGAAGACAGGTGGTGTGGGGGCAAGGCAAGCAGGGTGGGGCCCAGCTCAGATCCCTAGTGCTGTACACATAGCAGCAAGAGAGGACCCTGGCAGATCCCTGGGGTGCTTTTGTGCCTGTGAGGGAGGACAATGTTGTCCCAGGCACCCCGTCCTCTGTCCTGGAGACCCTCCTGGATTTAAGCTCTATCCAAAGGCAGGAGTGATGGCCCTGCCAGTTCTGGTTTCCTGTGGGGCTGCCCAGTTTCTGGGAGGTATTTGCTGGCTTGAATGGGATTCGGAGGGCAGTGTGAATCCCATTCGACCTCCACCTTTGTTCCTGGTGTCCATTGGCAGCCTGTTTGGAGGGTTCTGTCCCTGAGCTGAGTGGCCGGGTCTGAGGGGCCCATGACACTGTTTTTACAGAGATGGGAGCTGTTGCTTCTGGTACCTGCAAACGCTCTGCAGCTCCTCCACAAAGATGGGGCACCGGGGCCAGGCTCTCCAGACCCCACCCTCACGTCCTGTCCCCCACAGTGTCCAGCTCCCTGTCTCTCAGGATGTCTGTGGGCCTGGCAGCACGGAGGGGTAGTGGGATGGCGGTGGCACCCCCCCCCCAAAGTAGGTCCAGAGAACAAGATCCCAAGCATGCTTGATGAGGACACCCCAGCCTGTCACTGGAGGAAATGGCCCTTCCAGAGAGACTGAGCCAAGGAAGGGACAATGCCTCCACCCCCAACTCGCCACAACCAAATCTGTGCTTCCAGCGCCAAGAGGACGTATTTAAACTCTGCAAATGGACGTCAGGGTAATTATCTCCACCCAGGACTGGGACAAGGTCCAGGGCCTCCCTGAGAACAGGCCAGGGACGTGTCAAGTGTTTCAGAGAAAGTGAGCTGGAATGGGGTGGGTGCTGGCACCGTGACAGCCCACACAGACATTGGCCCAGCCAGGACTTTGGGAGGGGGTTCAAGGCAGTCCCCACCTGCCTGCCCTGTCCTGCTGTGCTGGAAGGAAGAGATAAAAGCCTGGAGAGGGGGAGCAGGAAGTTGGGGAGATTGGAGCCTGCAAGGGAAGCTTGGTTGGCTTAATTTTCCATAATTGGGAAGATGCTGTGAATATTCATTAACCCGCAGTCTTGCCCAGGTAGCCAGGGCCCTGCTGGCATGGCTGTGCCAGCTCCTGTCACTCGTTTGGGAGCCTTGAGGAGCTATTTGCAGATGCGTCTTTGTCAACAAGAAACAGAGCTGGGTTTATGGGGCCCTCTTGGGCTTACAGCTCTGTGCGAAGCTGCGGACGATGGCAGGTGTGGGTAACATGGGGCTTGGCCTACTGGATGTCCATTGGGGCTGGAAAACAGGGACACGGATGCTGGGGTCCCGTGGTCAGGTCCCCTCCTTGGCCAGATGACCTCAGCTTTGACATCATGTGAGTGACGGAATAATAATGCCACCCCAGATGCTGTGTCCATCCATCTGCTGTGACAAACGATGGAACACGCCAGAAATAGAAAAGCACCCCACCCTGCAAATGAGTCCCCCCATCCCCCTCCCTAAAATGATGGGCTCAGAAACACAAAGGAGTATAAGCCCACCTCCTCCCTGCTTCAGGACCAAGGACAGCTACCAACACGGTATCTACAAGGGCTCCCTGAGGCTGACAGTTCAGTGGACCCTCCCTGGACAGGATTGAAGTTGAGAGCCTGAGGGTCCAGCTGGAACTACCCTCCGCTCCATCATGAACCTGGAGAGAGCTGCGGAGCTGGGCTCTGTGGGGTGGACCATGGCCTAGGGCCCAGTGGGGCCCCCAGGGCTTGGTTTAGGGTCCCATTGAGAGTAGGGTCAGCAACCTCATGGTGGGGGTGGGGAGCAGTGCCACCCCCCCATCCCTGGCTTGCTGACAGTTCTTGGATGTGGGCTGTGGTGCGTGAGCAGCCTCGGAATCTCAGGGGCCCAAGCTGGTTGGAGGATGCAGAGGACGCCTGAGGACGAGGCCCCCCTGCCAGCCACCCGCTTCCTGGGAATGTGCTGATTTGAAAATCCAGTCACTGGCCAAGGGAGCCTCCACGCTCTGCAATCAGCTGCTGGGCCTGGAACTTGAGTTCCCACCACAGGCGCCCCCAGATTCGGTCAGGCTGTGCATCTTGGGGATCATCCTTTCCCTCAGAGTCCCCTCCTGGGGAGGCCAACTGGGCACAGGGACAGGGGAGGAAGTGGGCAGAACAGGCTAGGCCCAGAGCCACCAAAGGGCATCTGGGAAGGTGGCAGGTAGTCTCTGGGGTGATTGGCCTCTGGACACGAAGCTGCCCCTCAGCCTTGGGTGGAGATGCATGGGCTTCCTCTCCAGCTTCTTGGGCCCCAGAGAGGCCCTGCCCTGCTATGCGGCCTTCCCAGGACCCTCTGCCCATGTCTACTGCTGGTTCTGTTTTCGCCACAGGTGGGGGAGGCCAGGGGGAGGCACCCACACTGCCTTCATCAGCCTGTGTTCGTGGGAACTCAGGCCCCCAGGAAGCTTGACCAGAGGGCCTAGCAGGGAGGGTCCAGCCCAGCCCAAGGGACCCCAAGGGACCCCAAGGAGCCCAAGATGGTGATAATGGGCAGGTGGTCTCAGCTGGGAGGCAGGGAGCTGCCTCAGTCAGGATGAACACCCTGGGCAGACAGGTTGACACCCAAGTCGGGCATTCACCATAGCAAAAAGCTTCCCTTGGTTAGGACAGCCTGGGAGGTGAGAGGCAGCACCCTGCTTTTCAAGTAGGGAGGCTGAGGGCCGGCCTGAGGCCTGTGGTCAGAAGGTCAGGGCAGGTTGGGTCTGGGCCCTGCTCACATGTGCCTCCTGGAACATGGGGGCCCCAGGGCACATGCCTGAAGGTGGAGGTGGCAATAGGGGAAGGAGCCTTTGCTCTTTCCCAAGTCCATGGGGAACAGCTCCCCTTGCCTGGCCTAGTTGGTCAAGCCAGGGAATCAGCAGGAGGCGGGAACTCAGCTGCTCTCCCTTCCCTTGGGGCTGTGGGGCCAGTTTCTGAGAACCCAGTCCTGGGTTCCACCCCCAGGAGGGTTCCTCCACACCCTGGAGGTCCCTGGGCCACGGCCAAGTTTGGCCTGGACAGGACCCACCCATGCCCTGTCCAGGGCCTCCCCCAGGACATGCTAACAGCCATCTGCATCAAGGGGTTCAGATATGGAGGGGGAGGACCCCACTAGTGGGGGCTAAGCTCAGAGCACACACCCTCACAGAGAGGAGGTCCCAAGGGGGCCCAGGGACACACATGTTGGGTTGCACTCAGCCTGTGGGAATCCAAACAGGAGAAGCAGCTTGGGGTCCAGGCCTCATGCGCTGGAGGAGACCCCAGTGGAGCCTTATACCCCCAGGGGGTCTTATACCCCAGGCCAAGCTCTGTCTGGAACTGCAGGGCCAGGTTTGGGGCCTGAGAGAACAAGGTGACCTGGGAGTGAAGGAGAAAGAGGAGAGCTTTCCAGGAGGACCCAGGGTCCCCCTTGGACAGTCCCAAAGTCCCTGCTGGACCTGCCCTCTGTCCTTGCCAGAGCGACTCAGGGTGGCCCTCCCCCACACACACCCCGTCCCCTCCTCCCAAGGGGACTGTGACCCTCTGGCCTCCCCCACCCTCTCCTCCCAGGGCGTCTATGACCCTCTGCCCCCAGGCAGAAGCTGCATCCATCCTTCAGGCTGAGACCCATTAGCAGACGGCCAGCTGGCAGGGACAAAGGGCTTTTCTGTGCCTGTGGCCTGTCAGGATGTAATTCTTCACAAAGAGCCAAACTCACTGCCTCTCCTAACGTCTGCTGTGTCCACTGGCTCAGGGCCAACGGGTGTCCCGACATCTGCTGTTCCTGGGCTGGGTCAGGCTGCAGGGAACAGAACCTGGGGAGAGGTCCTCAGGTATGGTGCCCCTGGGATGCTCTGCAGCCCCCAGGCAGGTGGCATGGCCCACAGGTGTCTACCACACCTGGCCTGGCCCATGGGCCCCTGCCTGGCCTCTGAAGGTACTTGAGTTGCACCCAGCTTCCAGCTCTTAGTTGTCAACACAAGGGCCTTCCCTGGAGAAGGGTGACTACAGGGCGATTTCTGTTTAAATGGTCATTTTCAGCAGTGGCAATTCAGTGCTTGCCAGACACTGGGCTATGTACCAAATATGTAGCTGGCTTGCCCTCTTCATCCTTACGATGGCCTCATGGGTGGGGACAGTTAGCACTCCCACTTAACAGCTGGGGAAATGGAGACTCAGAAAGGTGCCAGCTGTGGGGTGTGGAGGGAAAGGGAAGTTGAACTGCCCATCATGCTCACTGGGCCAATGGAAGACTTGGGAGCAGATGCAGGCCCAGGAATCCCATTTCTTCCCAGCCACTTCCTCACCCTGCAGAGTGCTCCACCCTCCTCTGGAATATGTTTGTAGATAATTAACTACTTAGTGGAGAGGCAGGCGGGTGTGGGGGTGGGGTGGGAGCAGAGGCACATGGAACTGTGAAACTGGAGGCTAGCGAAAGGCAGAAGATCGATATGGTCTGAAAAGATGCTGCAAGGTTTTGGAGGGCTAAGTCCAGTTCACGGGAACCCTGGTTATGGCGGGGTAGGAGGGGCGGGGGGTTCCTGAGGGTGGGGCAGTGGGGCTGAGCCCTTGCCAAGTTGGTTCAGGGGCGAAGGAGGCCCTGCAGAGCACTGGAAGGGAGGACACCTTTCGGCATGACTGGCTCTGGACAGCACATTCCTCCAGCCAGGGCTACAGGCTGCTGAGAACTCAGGGCCATGAGGAGACAAGTAGGCCCTGATCCTAGCACATTTTGGGTTCCAGCTTAAATCCAGAGCTCAGAGGAGGACTTGCCAGTGTCTCAGAAGGGCCAGCCTTCACTTCCTCTGTGCTACCATCCACTCCTCCCCTGACAGGAAACATTCCACGTTTCTTAGATTTCAAGGACTCTCAGCCTCGCTCTGCCCTCTCCCCCACCCCTCTTCCTAGGGCCCCTGTGGCCTCTGGCTGGTCATCAGGGGTGTCTCTCTAAGGGGCCTGGTTGGAAGTGAGGCAGGAACTAGACGGGCCTCAGGCTGAGCAGCCGGAGTTCATCCGGCCTAGTTCATTTGGGCAGACACTCCAAAATAGCAGGAGTGAGAAGAGCTGAGCCCTGCCCTGATCAGAGATAAAAGCCCCCATACTCCTTGAATTCAAGGAGACCCTCCCAACTACATATGAGCATAAAGGCTCCTCAGAGATGAAAAAGAGAGGAGTGCCACTCCATAGTCGGTGATGTAAACCCACCCATAGGCCTCTGCGGCAGAATCCATCTTGTCTGAGAGATGCATGCATATGTGAGAGGCCCCTGAAGGTAAAAGTGAAGTGAAAGTCATTTAGACATGTCTGACTTTTTGTGATCCCATGGACTGTATTCTCCAGGCCAGAATACTGGAGTGGGTAGCTGTTCTCTTCTCTAGGGGATCTTCCCAACCTGGGATCGAACCCAGGTCTCCCACATTGCAGGAGAATTCTTTACCAGCTGAGCCACCAGGAAAGCCCAGGAATACTGGAGTAGGTAGCCTATCTCTTCTCTGGCAGATCTTCCCAACCCAGGAATCGAACAGAGGTCTATATAGACAGAAACAGCAAGATGATTAGGTGGAGGAAACCCAAAAGAAGTGCTTCACAAAAGTGATTCAAACCACCCTGAGGGCACGACTCTCTCCGAGTCCACCTGCATGTCTATCCACACAGACTCTTTTTCCTCCTAATAAACACTTTACTTTTCCACTACTTTCCCTCTCTCTGTGGGAATTCATTTCTACACAGATGACAGTCCAGGGCCTTGTCCCTGGCCACTGTCCCTGGTGGTCTAGTGGCCAGGATTCAGTCTCTGGTCAGGAACTGAAACCCTGCTTCAAGCCACTGCAGACCAAGGCCCCCACAAGGTCAGAAGCATGTTCAGGTGGGGAGAGCTGAGGGCACGTCCCCTTTGGAGAAATGGCCCCGATTCTCTCACTTTCTTCCTGCATTTGATGGTTTTCCAAATGTTTTTGAAATAAATGGGCAAGGACAGAGACTCAGAGATAGGCTATCTCCCAAAAACCTCAGGGAAGGCATTTGGTCTCCACTGAGGCTGGGCTTCCCAGGTGGTTCAGTGGTAAAGAATCTGCCTGCCAAGGCAGGAGACACAGGTTCGATCCCTGAGTTGGGAGAATCCTTTAGAGAAGGAAATGAATACCTACTCCAGTATTCTCGCCTGGAAAAATCTCATAGACAGAGGAGCCTGGTGGACTATAGTTCGTGGCGTCGCAGAGAGTCTGACACGACTGAGCACGCACATGGGAGGCTGGAGCAGGAGTGGAGCTGTCCGTGGTTCTGACAGCAGGGAGGCCACCAGGGCCAGGAGGCTGCGTGTTTCCCTGTGGCACTTAGAGTGACCCGGGGGCTGGACACTGCACCCCTCCCTCAGGGCCTCACTCTCATGTGTGCTGGACCAGGGCTCCTGTTTGGGGATTTGAACCCCAGGCCAGGCCAGGATCTTCCTAACAGCCCCAGAGAGATGGTGCAAGGGCCAGCCTGGGGCTCTGGTGGGGCAGGGTTCCCTGTCCATGGGGGCAGGGAGAGGTCCAACTGCAGGACTGACTGTGAGGAGTGGGCATGACCTCTGACCTGAAGGAGGGCAGGGTGGCTTGCCAGGACCAGGGAGGCAAGGCCACTAGTCTCACTCTGGATTCATTTCTGATGAAAGATGGGGAGAGGATGAGGAGACAGGAGGTCTCTGAACCCTCCAACTCCCAGCATCCTTCCTTTTGCCTCAGCCAACATGTTACCATCCCTCCCTCCTGGCAGCACCTGCTTGGATGCCAGGACCATCCCTCAACACCAGGATCCTCTCAGTCTGAATATGTGGGGTTCAGCCAGGGTGGGGTTGACAAGTGACACACAGGGGCTCCCCATGGACCCAGCCTCCCTCATGCCTTCTTGCCAGACATGCACTCCCCACTCATCCATCCATCCATGCATTCAACACGTTTACCAGCCCTGCTAAGTGCCCGGGGTGTGTGTGTGTGTGTGTGTGTGTGTGTGTGCAAAACCTAGAGCTTCCATTATTGGTGGTGGTGGGGGTCAGCGGGGAGCAGGGGAGGGGGAATGAAGGTTCTAAGAAGAGAGGGAAGCACTTTCATGGAGCAGAGTGGAGGTGGGGTGAGAAATCCATTCAAGGAGAGCTCTGCCTTGTCAAGCAGCCCCTCTCAGGGGTGTTTGGGTCTTAAAGGACCTCCCTGGCTGGGTTATGTGTGGGGGCGTGGTGCTGAGAGAAGAAGGCCAGAGAGAGGGTGGGAGCAGGGTGGGCCTGGGAGGTGAAGGGGGTTGGGGTTGGTGTCAGGGTGAACCATCCCCTCCCCTATGGGTGAGCCTGGCTGAAAGCCTGGAGAGGAAGTCCCCCAGTGTGTGGATGTATAGGCAGGACCCCTCCTCCTGGTCTGCTGGGCTCCCAGCACTGCCCTTGGGCTCACACGGGGCCTGGTGCTGATGGACCCCCTCTGGTCCACTCCCAGGTCCTCCCTGCTATCTCCCTCAGCCCCCACCTTTAATTCCAACCTCTGTTTATGCCAACAACTGGTTACCATGGGAATGTCCTTGGGACAGGGTGGAGGGCGGAGAGGGCAATGGAGGGAGAGAGGGAGACTGTATCCAGCGGCCCGGCACTGGACGGGGGAGCGTGTGGGGAGGGGTCTTTGGAGGGCCTGTTCCACATTGTACCTACTCTCAGGCCCTGCCCGAGACCACCTCAGAGGACATCATTCCTGCTGCAGGACTCGGGGCAGTTCCCCAAAGCTGGTCTTACTGCTTGTGAATGGGGGTTTTCCTTTCCCTTGAAACAGCACTTTCAGGAGCAGCAGAAGGGAGGGGCTAGAGGCCTGGAGTAAGAGTCTAATTCAGCGATAGGATGATGACTAGGTTCCTGCAATAAGTGCTTTCCAGCCAGGCGCAGGTGGGGAGGGAGGGCCCTGCAAATTAATGAGTTAGGCCCGATTAATCTCTCTGCATTAGCAAATCCACAGGGAAAGCCAAACGAGGTTGGACAGATGTGTGTGAGTGTGGGCACACAGTGGGAGCTCCACTGGGCCTGCCGGGGCCCCGACAATGGGCACTACCCCAGCCTGGCCTCCAGCACGGGAAGAGATGGGCCTGCTGGCCACAGCTGAGTTCCCTGGCTGTGCTCACCCATGGGAATGGCCATGGAGAGGCTCCTTGTCCCCCGTGTGAGCTGGCCAAGGTGAAGGGAAAGGATGCGGAGCTGACCCAGCTGAGTGAAGCTGTAGGCTCCTGAGAGGGCCCAGGCCTTGCTCCCTATTCAGACATGCCCCACCCCTGGCAAGGGTAGCACCTGGACCAGGCCAGGACGCCAGGCTGGGTGGGAGCCTGGCCTGACCCTCTTCCTTGTCCTTGGGCCCAATCGTCTCTGATTCCGAGGCTTCCTGCATTAGGGTGGTCTGGAGACAGTTGTCAGCAGATGGAGATTGGGGCCTTGGCCAAGAATGAGTCCTTGCTGAGGGTGGGGTGCCAGGGTCTGAAACTTAAGGCAACTCCCCAGGCGATTCCCTGTGCACAGCTATGAGCAGACATACACGGTCCCAGGGGCTGCATTCATACATTGGGTACTTCTTCCTCCGGGAAGCCCTCACAGATTGGCCCAGTTCACCCTCTCTCCTGACTCCAACCTAACATTCCCAGGAGCACCCAGATCTCATCACACAGACAAATCCCATCCCTACCTCACCTTTCTAGGTTGCCAGATGAAGGAAGGCTGACCTCTGCTTCCCAGGGATCCTGAGGTGGTTGGAGAAGACTTTGGAGGGACCTGGAGCACAGAAGGCCTCTGCCACCAAGAAAAGGTCATGGAACAGAAACCTTCTGTCCTGGGACAGCACCAAGCAGGGATGGACAGAGAGCCACCAGGGCTCGTCCCCTCCCTGAGGGGGGTTCCCAGGCTCTGAACCTCATGTAATCAAGTGTTTACTGTGAGTGGGGGAGTGGTCCAGGGGAGGCAAGGGGGGAGGTTTGCCAGCCCAGGGCCTGCTCCCCAGCTCCTAGTTCAGGGCAGATCTTCACCTTAGAGAACTTTCTGGATCCTGGCACAGAGCTGACTAGGGGAAGGGAAAGAGGCCACAAACTGGAGCAGGCTCTGGGTCTGCGGGGAATCCGAGGGAAGGCCATGCACTGGGGGGTCATTGTCCAGGAGGACTCCCAGAGGGCAGAGCCCTTGAAGGGCAGACTGTGGGGAGCTCCAATTTGCAGGGGCACAGGCCAGCTTTGGGACACACTATGCCTAAGGCTGGGGGAGGCCAGGGTGCAGACCCAGACCTCCCAGTAGGAACCCTGGTGCTGACTGCATCACCTTGGGGTGTGTCCATCCACCCCTCTGTCCATCCATTTCCTTACTGGGACATAGAGATAACAAAAGAACCCACCTCATAGGGACACTATGGGAGCCATGTCCACCTATCTCAGTAGCTTGGGCCAGTATCTAGGGAGCCCATGGACAGGGTAAGGGAGCAACCGTTGCTGTTGAAGTTGGCCGTTGCCCAGAACCAGGCGTTTCAAAAGCTCTGTAAGCACCAGCCAGAGTGGACAGATTGCTCTGGGTGGGGAACCTTGGAGTCCTCAGAGCATTTGGCCAGAGTGGGGGGAAGGGGGCTTGGGGAAGGTGGGAGAGGGAAATGGGGAGGGGGAGGAGAGATGGAGGAGAGAGAGGGAAGGTGGGGGAGGAGAGGGGAGATGGGGAGGAGGGAGAAGAGGGAATACAGGGAAACCAGCTGGAAGGGGGCAGGAGTTGGGGGATGCAGAGGGGCGGGGTCCTCCCCTGATTGAAGCTGCTACCTTGGGGCCAAGCCTGTTACTTGCAGAGCATCGTCTGTGAGGGGTGGGGACCAGGGGCCTCCGGGACCATCATTCAGTCCCCCTAAAGGCCGGGCGCCAACGCGGGAGGAGCGCGGGGGCAGCTCCAGCCCCTCCTTCTCTGCCCTCATCCTCGACCGGAACCGAAGTCTCGGTTTGGGAGCTGGATTCCCCCCACCCGCCTCCGGCCGCAGATTCCCAGGAGCTGCGCACTGATGGCTGCGGGGTTCGCATTTCTGCCCAGCAGCGCGGTGTGCGCGCCGCAGACTGTGGCTCCTCGGCACAAAGCGGCCCCTCCCGGTCCTCCTTCGAGAACCTGCTGCTCGGCCGGCCGGCGGCCACCTCGACCCACCTAAGGGCGGAGCCCCTGCGGGGTCATCGAGCGTGGCACCAGGTCATCTCGGTTGCGGCCGATGTAGTTCAAGACTAGTCCAGGGGCGCCGCGGACTGCTCTGCGGGGGTCTCAGCCGAGACCCTCCACAGCCGCCCCTCAGCCGCTGCCCACCGCTCGTGGGATGCGGGCTGCCCTCTCGCCGGCTCAGTCCACCCGGCCGCAGACCGTTCAGAGGCGGGGACAGCAGACCCCGGCCCAGGCCCGACCCGGAGGCGGCAAGAAGCGGCTTCGCCTGGGGAGGGGGCGTTAGAGTTCTCCTCGCCCCAGAAAGGCCGGCTGCCGGGTCGAAGCTCTTCTGAACGCTTCCCGGTCCGCGGGGGACAAGTCGATTGGGGGGGATTCTGTCCTGAGCGCCTGGTTGGAGAATACGACCAGGGACCTGTAATTTCCAAACTGCACAGGGGAGCGGGGGTGGTGAAGTTAACCACATCCGCCCGGGCGCCCCTCCTGGCGCCCGGAGAACCTAGGGCACGTCCTGCCTCCAGTCAGGCGGTGGAGGCGCGGGGCTGGGGACAGGGCGAGGGTTGATGTCTCGTGGTCCGCAAACCAGCCCGCGCCGGGATCCCCGAGACGCACGCAGCGATTGCCGGGCCCCCACTCGTGGCTCGGGCACGTGCCCGGCCCTGGGAGGTCAAAGGAAACTTTGCCCCCGCGCGAGCCGACCTCAGCCCCCGCGCCCCCTCTCGGTGCATCCCCCTCCCCCTCTCCTCCCGGTCCTCGCCCTCCCTCCTGCTCCCTCCTCCCCCTCCTCCTTGCCGGCTGGAGGCGGGCAGGTCCGGGCGGGGCCGCGCCGCGGAGCCCACAACCCGCGATCCCGGTCCGGTAGCCGCCGCCGCGCCCTCCGGGAGGAGCGACCGAGCTAGGCTTTGCGGACAGAGCGGCCCGCGCGGCGCGGGGGGCATGAAGTTGGGTGCGCACGGAGCTCAGAGCAGCGGCGCGGCGGAGCCGGGAGCCGCCGGCATCTAGAGCCCGCTCTGTGCGCCATGGAGCTCGGGGGCCCGGGGACGTCGCCGCTGCCGCCGCTGCTGCTGCTGCTGCTGGGGGCCGGCCTCCTGCCTGGTAAGTTTCGGGGCGCTGGAAGGACCCCCTTTCGCCCGGTTCAGGGCGGCCTCGGACCTCCGGAGCCAAAGGAAGGGAGGCCCCCGGCTGCGGTCCCAAGCCGCGGGTGCGCGCAACGGGGCAGCCGCTGAGGCTCCCCCCGCCCGCATCCCCCAGACGCAAAAGACTGTCCTGCGGGCGCGGGCGGAACCAGGCGAAGAAAGAGTTAACCTGTTCGGCAATTCGAAGAAGCGGATTGGGGTGGGTGTGGGGGAGATGCTGTTTCAAGAGCTGGACCCAGAAGCTCACTTGAATGGAGAGAGGTGCGGCCCACCCCCATTTATCCATTCTGCCCAAT
Source organism: Moschus berezovskii (assembly GCF_049115385.1). NCBI lineage: Eukaryota > Metazoa > Chordata > Mammalia > Artiodactyla > Moschidae > Moschus > Moschus berezovskii. The sequence continues at coordinate 30,136,859 of NC_142474.1, read as the reverse complement.
TTCCTTGCAGGCTGCACTATGCCTGCCCACCCCCCAACCCCTGGGGGCTGGGGAATCAGAGGGCTGGTCTCTGCCCTTGGCAGGGCCCCACCCAAACCCCCTCTGCTCCCCCAGGCTCACTAGGAGTGTCAAGGTTCCAGCCCCCTGCTCCTCCCCATTCCTTGGGAAGCCACCTTGCTATTTCAGGGGTGCATGGAGGGAATTTAATCCTCTGGTCTCCCCAGTGAGGAAGGAATGACACTGTACTGTCAGAGGGACCCTGGGCTGGGAGCGCAGGTCCTGGGGCTCTAGGACTGACCCCAGGCGTACTTGTGAATGCCCTCATGGGTCCAGCTGTAACTCCCAGGTGAGCAGGACCAAGCTGAGAGGAGGAAGTGAGCAAGGGTCTCCTGTCCTGCCCTCAGATGCCCCCCACCATGCAGTGGTCGCAGCACAGGTGCCCAAGAGTGACAGGGAAGCCCTCAGACCACAGATTGGCCACTGCGCTGGGCTGAATGAGGAAGCCCCTCCCCAGGTTCACTCCAGACCTGGTCATCGAGGAGAGACCATCCAGGAATGCAGCGTGCCAGAGTCACTGGGGGTGCCAGGTCACTCATGCATCCAGGATGATCTTCCAGGATGATCGCTTGCAGTTGCTGCAGCCACAGGAAACCCTTGGGGTAGAACCCTCACTCCTCGTCCTTCATCCTTCTCTCCCTGCCTGGGCCTGCCCCCTCTCATCCTGTGGTTACCTTGCTTTCAGACAAGGTGCTCAGGACTGTGCTAGTAGCTCGCGACAGAGCCCCTCTCTCCCGCAGTCACAGTCTGACGGGGAGCTGTCCAGTCAGCAATCATCTCATCAGTGATACCCTCTCACAGTGATGGACCCAGTGATCAGAAGGCTTCCCTTCCCTGTGGTAGAGGAGAAACTGTGAACGGAAGTAGGGCAGCAGGTGCAAAGGTCCTGAGGTAGGAGGGAGGAATGTGCTTTGAGGGGCTGGAAGGGAGCCCTCAAGTGCTGAGTGCGGCCTGGCAGGAGGCCCAAGGGCACAGCCTGGACGGCCACCGTCCCTGCCCCTGAGCCACGCACCCGTGTGTCCCCCCAGTGAGCAGCCACGCAGAGACCCGGGCTCATGCGGAGGAGCGGCTGCTGAAGAAGCTCTTCTCTGGCTATAATAAGTGGTCCCGGCCCGTGGCCAACATCTCGGATGTGGTTCTTGTTCACTTCGGCCTGTCCATCGCGCAGCTCATTGACGTGGTAGGTACTGGGGATGGGGTGGGGGTTGGCAACCTGGGGCCAACCTGTGTCAGGGAGCAACAAGCCTGGAGATGGCCCCGGGGCTGGGGCAGGGGGCTGGATGAGCTGGGAGGGCTGCATTTGAGTTTCAGCCCTGCCTGAGTCCTGCACACACACCTAAGCAACTCAGGGGGCAAGGACTGTTCCATGCGATGCCCCCACAGGCCCTGCCCATTCTTCCCTCTCCACGTAGAAAAGCTCAAAGGGCCAGATTTGCAGCAGGGGATCAGGGCTGTGACCATCAGAGACAGAGAGCAGGAGACATGTCTGTGGGGCCAGTGCAGGGTCTAGGGTAAGTCCTGGTACTGAGTAGGTCAGGGTGGGGCCGTGTGGTGCCCTGGCAGCACCTCTTGACCTTCACTTTGCTCAGGAGGTCCCCCCAACCCGTCTGGAATGGGGCAATTCTGGCGAGTCAGACAGGCTGTCTGTCAGGTGTGTTTACTTTCCTGGATGGGGACCGAAGAGGCTACTGGGAGGAGGCCAAGGTCCAGCCTCCAAGTGGCTGCAGCTCGGGAGGGGCAGGAGCGACCATTCAGGGTGGGGGCCTGTCCCGTGGGTCTAACTGCGTGTTGGCCCCACATCCTGGGGCAGCAGCCAAAAGGCCTTGGAGTGTGGGCCTGGAGGAGTCCTCTGGGAGCTGGCTTGCTGGCTGCAAGGGGGTCTCAGTCTGGCTGGGTTTGGACTGGGGTTTCCAGTTAGCTCAGGTTCCAGGAGGAGCTGCCAGGGGCTGTAGATCTCTCCAAATGTCCACCCCACACCCCTGCCAGGACCGCAACCCCAAGCGGGCTCTGTGAGGGGGAAGCCACCAGTTTCAGAGCCTGGAGGCCCTGGTTTCTGGCTTGTGCCAGGTGTGTTGAGTGGCCCCTGGGGCCCTGGTATTCTCACCTGTGGAATAGGATGAGTGAGCTGGCAACATCTGAGGGGCTTTGGGAGGTGGGCGGTGAGGGCTGTGGCCACATTCACACTGACAGAAAGAGCCATGCTTGTGCCCCATTAGCAGAGAGACCCGGTCAGTCCCCCATCCTGGCCTGTGCTCTCAGGCCTCCTGGAACCAAGCCTCAAATGCTTCCTGTAAAGTACTCCTGGAACTCCTGGCTGGGGTGCAGCCAGAAGGCAGCTCAAGATGGTGGGGGTTCTGATCCACTGCATTCGCAAACACTGTTCCCAGTATGGCTGTGGCTTCATGTTCCACTGTGGCCCGGCCTTCTACCTGAGCTCCTGGGGTTTTCTTGTCCCCCGGCCACCATGTTGCAGCATCTCCCCAACTCCCACGTCACAGCATCTTCCTCCCCTCAATCTCCCTAGTTTGCCCAGGAGAGACAGCCGGAGCACACCAGTCCTGAGACCCCGGTGAGGGCCCTGACGGAGGCCCCATGGCAACACTGGGCTGGACAGGAGCTGCTCCAGCCCTGCTGTCTGCAGCTGAGTTGGCCAAGGACACCCCTGCACCCGTGTGTGCTGACGAGACGTCCTTGCCTGTCCTGGGTGCTGGCCTTTTGTGGAAGGGGTTGCCTCCCTGCCCACTCTTTGAAGGGCTGCAGTGTTTGCTGCAGGTTTGTGCCCTGGTGTGTGTGTGTGTGTGTGTGTTCACGCCTGCAGAGGAGGCTGGGAATCCCTGGGCACCTCTGGGCCCTGGGTTGACGTTTTAGCTGCCCAAATGTACAAAGGGCACTTTATACGGGTGGGGTGGGTGGGTGGAGAGCTGCAAGGGGTGGTGTGAGGGGTGGGCACAAGGGGAAGGAGGCCAGGCCTGGCACCTGGAAGCTTGATTTGGGGGCAGGGAATGGGGCAGAGCCAGGCCAGCTGCTCCCGGGGGGAATGCAGGGACGTGGTGGTGGGAGCAGCACCACTGCAGGACTGCATTGCCAAGGTCGAGGTCGTTGGAATGGTGTCTGGGCCCCACTCAGGTCACACTTATCCTCAGTGTCCTCTGGCAGCTTGTCCCAGGTAGCCCCAAGGGAGATCAGGACCAAGGGCAGTGCCTGGGCTGGCAGGAGATATGGTCCCCTCCCGTGACCCAGTTGACCCAGGGCTTGTCCCCTGGGGGAGCAGGAGGGGAGGCTCCCAGGCCTTGCCTTTAAATAACCATCTGCCCCCGGCCCTGGTCTGGGCACTGGGTGCTTCACTTCTTGAGCATCCTCGGGTTTCTTTGGCCTGAGCAGTTGTCCTGACAACCTGTGTGTCTCTGGTCTAGAGCAGAGAAGGGAAAAATTTGGGCCATCAGAAAGTGGGGAGAGGCTGGTTCAAGCATCACCCCCCCAGTGCCTGTGTCCAGTCCCTCTACCCTCCTCAGGGGAACAGCCCCTGCCCTTCAGGCCCCATGGACACTCTGCTGTCTGAGAAATACCCTCCATCAGCAGCAAGTGTCCCACCCCAAACCTTGTGCAAGGAGCCAGCCCCCTCCAACCCCAACCCAACTGCCCTCTGCATGGGCTGGGTGCGGCATGGTCCCTGGAAGTTCAGGGTGGGGTGAGAGGACCCCTACGTCCATGCACAGAGCCTGGCGTTCTCCAGCCTGTGCTGGGGCCTGACTGCCTGTGTCCAGTGAACAAGGAGGGCTGGAAAGAGGAGTAGAACAAGGAGGGAGCAGGGAGTGTGTGTGTGTGTGTGTGTGTGTGTGTGAGTGTGTGTGTACTGTGTGTGTGTCAGTGTGTTTCAGTGTGTATGCGTGTGTGTGAGTGGTGTATGTAAGTGTGTGACTGTATGTGTGTGTGTATGTGTTGTGTGTGTGTTCCAGCCCTTCTCACCTGGCAGGTGGCTACTCAGTCACCTGGAGAGGAGCCTGCCAGGTCTCCTGCTCCTACTTCACCTGTTCTTGCCCCTCACCTGTCTACCTCCAGGTCCTGAGGCTCCGGGCCTGGAGGGGAAGTTTAGCCAGTGAGTGGGTGGATCAGGGGTAGTGGAGGGGGCAGGCTGGCCAGCTGGGAGGGAGTGATGCAGGTGCGCAGGACGAGCATGGGCTGCTGGGAAGGGGGCAGCTCCTCCAGCAGCCAGGAGCCCTGGGCACCGCATACACCCTTACTTAGGTAGCTGGAGTGGGCCAGGCCACCTGTAAAGTCAGCTGGACACTGTCCTCACTTTCCTTCTCTGAAGGGTCAAGGGGACTTACCCTGTGGCCCTCAGTCCCCTCTGGGCCTGCCATCCTGTGCTTGGTTGCCTCCAGGGGCGAGACCCTCCCTCTCTCCTGAGGTCACCAGTCCTCATGTTCGGCCCTGACCCGTCCTTGTGGGTAAGGAAGCTTGGCCAGAGAGATGTGTCCTGAACCAGAGGGGATCACACCCTGCCTTCCTCTCGTTCGTGCCCTAGGATGAGAAGAACCAGATGATGACGACGAATGTGTGGGTGAAGCAGGTGAGTGGGAGAGAGCCCTCACTGCCCCCTCCCCACCCTCTCCCTACCCCTCTCTTCTGACCCCCTCTTTCCTTTCCTCCCGCAGGAGTGGCACGACTATAAGCTGCACTGGGACCCCGCCGACTATGAGAACGTGACTTCCATCCGAATCCCCTCTGAGCTCATCTGGCGGCCAGACATTGTCCTGTACAATAAGTGAGCCGGGGCCTTAGTGGGTGGGGCCACGTCCAGCCACACCCCCACCAGGAATCTACCAAAGCCAGCCTGAGCAAGAGGCAGACAGCTCAGCCCTCGAACCAGGGCTGAGGCGGAGATAAAGAGGGTGCTGAGGCCCACTGAGAAGCAAAGCGGCAAGGAGATGGGGGCTCTGGGGGCCTGCAGGTGCCTGAGGGCCCCTTCCCTGCCTGTGCCAGCCCTGGGGCCTCAGTCTCTTGGGGGGCAAAGGAAGGGGTCAGAGCCTCTCCCAGGATGACTACAGGCCCTGCAGTTGTTCCCCCTTGGGCTGGAGTTGGTTCCAGAATCAGTCCCTGTCTGGGGAGGCTGGGCCCCTGCACATTGGTCACCCAGTCCTGGAGCAGAGGGCAGGGTACGGGGCATGGAGAGGGAGCCCCCAGAACAGCCTGCCTGCCCCCGCCCTCCCCTGGCCCTCCATCTGTGCTCACAGCTCCCTGCACAGGCATCACTGAAAGTCCCCAAACCCCAGCTCATCACACTCCGCAAACAAAGCCTCTGTCAGGGCTGTGTGTCCCGGCTGCAGAAGCTGAGCTGAAATCTCATCTCTGGAGAGTGTTTTTGTGCTGGGGGGCCAGGGGGCTATGGGCACTGCCGTGGCAGACATGGGCTCCAGAGGGCTGGCCTCCTTGAACGGGTCCTTTCCCAGGACCTTGGCTGGGTCCTTGACCTCGGGGCAACCTGACAGCCTCCCATGTCCCTGGTCTCTGCTGTGTCATTGCCAGGCAAGCTTACCCAGAGCTGAATCCATGCTTAAAGACCCAGGCTCTGGGTGGCCGCGGCCCCACAGCACTGACGAACACAGCCAATGGCAGCACTTGGTCCCCCTGCCCACAGCCCCCTGCCCTCCCACCCGGACCCTGGTGCTTCTGCACAAAAGCCCTCCTGGGCCCCGGGGTTGGGCCTGACCTACAAATGCTATTTGATTAAGAACGACTGGGCTCCACTTGCAGCTTAATTGATTCCAGTAATGGCAGTGGGGAGAGCGGCCGCACGTGGAGGAGAGGGTTTTAGGGATGCATTAAGGGGGGCCGCTTGGAGAGTGGGAGGTGGGGCAGGCTCTCTGTTTTCCCTCTGCAAGCTGCCCGGTCAGATCCTGAGCCCTGGAGTCCTCCACGGCCCCCTAAGGCCACCTGAAGTCCCCACTTAGCTCCCCCCGCCCCCTGCCCCAGGGGACCCAGCACTGAATCTGTCTGAACTTCTCTGACCCAGAACACAGGGACCAGGGTCAGGACTCTGGGACCCAGGGGAGCATCGTGCTCTGGGACTTCTCGAGACTGAGACCAATAAGCGGGTCTGGGAGGCATACAGCCCTCAGGATGGCAGCCCAGCCCCTTCCCTCTCTAGACTCCCTACCGAGACCCAGAGGTAGTGGTTTGGACCCTTAGCTTCCCTTGGGGATGGAGGCTGGCACCAAGGCCCTCTTTGGAGGGGGCTGGGCATGGGCACAGATGGACCCCAGGGCTGGTGGTGATGTTGGCCAGATGGCCACTGGGGAGGCCTGTTTCCAGGGATCAGGCCCATGGGCACTTGCATGTGGCACAGTGGTCAGCGCAGGCTGCTGGGCAAGGGGAAGGGTTGAGGGTGGCTTTTCTGAGAGCTCTGGGGTACCCCTTCAAGGCTGGAGGGAGTGCATGTGAGGCCGTGCTGTCCACGGGGGCTTCCCTCCACTGGCCTGTCAGGCAGAGGGGCTCACGTGGACGGCAGCTTAGGCCTAGAGCAGGAATCTGACCGGCCAGGTTGACCCCTTTCCCCACAAGCTATCCCAACGACCACTCCCCCCAGGCTTGCTGGCCCAGCCTCTGGTGGGTGCTTTGTCCCCTGGCATGGGAAGCCCACTGTGGGGGAGAGGTGGGACTTCCTAGAGCGGTGATGGGGGCGGGGTGGGGGTGGCAGGGAGGTGGGGGTGGTGACAACTTCCCTTGGGAAAGCTTCTTCTTCCTAAGGTTGCCCTGGGCAGCTGGGTCCCAGAGTCCCATATGCAGAGTGAGGGGCCGGCCCGGGGTGGAAGTGCCCTTAGCACAGGAGCGTGAAGACACGGGCTCGGAGACTAGTGTCTGTGGGGCTGTCCCCGGTGGGAGGAGGGGAGGTCTCCCATCAGCATTTCAGAGCTGAAGTCCGGGACAGCTGCTCCCTCACCTGCCTGTGGGTGCCCCACGTGGTCAGTGTGGGCAGCTTAGGCCTTGCAGGGAAACAGGCTGAGAGGGCTCTCCTGATCCAGGCAATAACAGCTTGGGACCCAGACTGGGGACTGGGCACTTCCAGCGGCAGAGGAGAGAGTGGCTGACGCTGGGGGCAGGCAGTGTTCTCAGCGGACTGCGGGCAGGTGTCCCCAGGACCCCATGGCATCAACATGCCCCTCTCCTCACCATGGGCATCTTTGGTGGCTGTCCCTGGAAGGCCCAGGCCTGGGCCAGGACAGCCGCCCCTAGCTCTGTTGCCTGCCAGGTCTATGGACAGGGTGCCCTGAGGCCAAGGAACAGGCAGGAGGGCCGAGGGCCTGGGATGTGATGGCTGGAATCCATGTTCCCCTCTGGGGGGCCGGTCTTTGCCTCGTTGGGCCCTGGAGTCTTCACCTGTGCAAGAAGGGGGGCTCTCACCTCTAAGTTTAGGGGGGATCTGTGAGGGAGAAAACACCGGCCTGGAGCAGGAGAATGTGGTGAGACAGGTCAGACTTCCGTCCAGCTCCCGGGTGACCGCAGGGAACGAGGCACTCTGTGTGCTGCGCTGGGGCCACTAGTGCCTCTGGAGCCCCTGATGTGGCATGGATGGCCCTTCTAGCCCCAAATAATCGTGGTCATCACCACGGTCAAGCTTGGATGGCAAGCGTGGTGTGGGCTCCTAAGACAGTCTCCACGGCGTGTCGCCCCCAAGGGTAGGGGAAACAGCAAGGTGGGCAGGTGAGCAGTGAGCTGGACATGGGCACCATGAGCAATGAGCCCAGAGCTGTCTGGTCCCAGGCGAGGCCTCACTGTGAAGTGAGGGTGTGTGTAGTGGGCAGAGGCATGAGAGCTCTGGACCTCGGGTGTCGGGTGCCTCACCCACCACCTCTCTCTCTCGCCCAGCGCGGACGGGGACTTTGCCGTCACCCACCTGACCAAGGCCCACCTCTTCCACGACGGCCGGGTGCAGTGGACGCCCCCGGCCATCTACAAGAGCTCTTGCAGCATCGACGTCACCTTCTTCCCCTTCGACCAGCAGAACTGCACCATGAAGTTCGGGTCCTGGACCTACGACAAGGCCAAGATCGACCTGGTGAGCATGCACAGCCGCGTGGACCAGCTGGACTTCTGGGACAGCGGTGAGTGGGTCATCGTGGACGCCGTGGGCACCTACAACACACGCAAGTACGAGTGCTGCGCGGAGGTCTACTCGGACATCACCTATGCCTTCATCATCCGGCGCCTGCCGCTCTTCTACACCATCAACCTCATCATCCCCTGCCTGCTCATCTCCTGCCTCACCGTGCTCGTCTTCTACCTGCCCTCCGAGTGCGGCGAGAAGATCACCCTCTGCATCTCCGTGCTGCTGTCGCTCACCGTCTTCCTGCTGCTCATCACCGAGATCATCCCGTCCACCTCGCTGGTCATCCCGCTCATCGGCGAGTACCTGCTCTTCACCATGATCTTCGTCACGCTCTCCATCATCATCACCGTCTTCGTGCTCAACGTGCACCACCGCTCCCCGCGCACACACACCATGCCCGCCTGGGTCCGCCGCGTCTTCCTGGACATCGTGCCGCGCCTGCTCTTCATGAAGCGGCCGTCCGTGGTCAAGGACCACTGCCGGCGGCTCATCGAGTCCATGCACAAGGCAGCCAGCGCTCCGCATTTCTGGCCAGAGCCCCAAGGGGAGCCCGCCCGGTCTCCATCCCTGACCTGTGGGGTGGACCAGCCCAGCAAGCCCCAGACAGCCCGTACAATGCCCTCGGACCAGGTGCCGACTCTGCAGCCTTCAGAGGCTGAGAAGGCCAGCCCCTGCCTATCTCCTGGGCCCTGCCGTCCACCCACCGGCACCCAGGCCCCGGGGCTCACCAAGACCCGGTCCCTAAGTGTCCAGCACGTGTCCAGCCCCAGCAAAGTGGCAGAGGATGGCGTGCGGTGCCGGTCCCGGAGCATCCAGTACTGCGGGCCGCAAGAGGAGGCTGCCTCACCGGCCGCCCGCCTGGCGGATAGCTCCCCCTCCTCTCCGACCAAGGCCCCCTCAGCCGAGCTCCCGCCCCCAGACCAGGCCTCCCCCTGCAAATGCCAGTGCAGGAAGGAGCCGGGGGCCCCAAAAGCCACGCTCAAGACCTCCAGCACCAGAGCGCCGCCCCTGCCCCTGTCGCCAGCTCTGGCACGGGCGGTGGAGGGCGTCCAGTACATCGCAGACCACCTGAAGGCGGAAGACACAGATTTCTCGGTAAGTCCCCACTACAGCCACCTGGGGGGAACCCGCTGCCCTGGCCATGTCGTGGGGACCCACCGCCCCATCCACTTTGAAGGAGGAGGTGACTGGTGAAAGAGAAACCAGGACCCCAACCCAGCTGTTCCCTGTACCCTGAGCCTCCATCAGCTTGGGGGCAGGAGGTCCCCCCAGTGGTGGCCCACTGGCTGTTGGAGCAGAGTGGACCTCTGGCGTCTCCTTTGGGCTTCAGGGCACAAGGAGTCTGCCTGCAGGTGGGGTGTTAGGCAGCCCCCAGCACCATCTGCACCTGGTGAGCACCTCCCTTGACCTCAAGTGCCCCCCACCCTGCTGTGGGCCCCCTGGGGTGGGTCTGCGGTGAGAGGTGCGGAGAGGAGATGGGATGAGATTGAGTGGCCTCTGTGGCCTAGCATGGGGAGAGGAGAAATCAGGCCTGGGACACTGGACCCTCTGGCCAGCACCCTCATGCCTGGCTAGAGAGAGGGCGTCTGGGGTCTGGGCGGACAGGGCAGGTGCTTAGACACGGGTCAGATTCAGGGCCCTGTGGAGTTGGGGACTGCAAGGGTGGGTCCAGGCTGAGGGCCGAGCCCCAGTTCAGATCCTGGGTGGGGTGGGGCAGGGGAACACACAGGCGGGCGGGGGAGGGCACCGCTCAGTGTGCTTGGTCGTTACTGGCCGCTCAACCTGGGCTGTGACCTTGCCCCACATCAGCTTGCTCCTGCAGGAATGCAGGCCTGTGGGCAGGCAGGACACTGCGGTTCCCTCCCCCACCCCTTCATCCCTCTGCCTCCTCAGGAACAGCCCATGATTGTTTCCCAGACACGCATGATCCCTGGGGACTGTCTGTCCTGTGGCTGGGCCACCCCACCCAACAGCGAGCCAGTCCCCTAGCCGACCCCTGAATCCCAAGGGGTTGTGAAGTCATCCGAGGGTTTTTGGAAGGTTCCACCCGGGAGACACTGGCTCTGGGCCCGTTGTGTTCCCCAGTTCTTGAGGAGCTCTGACGTGCAGGTCGGAGGGGCTGCTGAGAAGAGATTGATGCCTTTGAAGTGTCACCAGGATCTCGGAGGTGCCCAGAGGTTCTTAGTGCAGGGCCAGCCCCTTGTCCCCAGACCCCTCCATCCACATCACAGGCCCGGCTGTCATGACCTGGTTCTGGTTCCGGCATTGTGCCCAGGTTCTGGGAAGCAAAGCAACTTCAGAGGAACCAGCCCGGGATGGGGGCTGGGAGGCTTTGTGAGCAACGTTTCAACCTCCGAGGGGGCGGCTGGAAAGACTGTTCCTGCTCAGATGCAGCAGAACCACCGGCTGCTTCCTGGAACAGAGGGTCCTGTCGCTCCCTCGCTTACAAGTGACCCCATTTGCTCTGGTTACCCGAGGATAAACTTGGCCCTTTCAGCTTTGGCTTAAAACTGTCACGATGCTGATGATTACTTTAAACATCAGAGCAGAAAACGGCAGTGAAAAGTTCTCTTTCTCTCAAGGCCCCCCCTAACGGGAGGCTGAGCCTGCCCTTGGACAGAACTGTGGGACCTGCTAGGGTCCAGTGGGCCCGAGCCCAGGTGTCCCTCCTTTCTGGTCACTCAAGTGCCAACAACTACCCACCCAGGATCTGCCTATGGGCTCCCTGAGGCCTTGCCTGGGGGCACCCCAGGTGGGGTCGGGACCTACTACCCCAGCGTGGACATGTAACATGACCTGTCCTGCCTCTGGGCCTCTATGTCCCCCCTGCAGCCCAGATGGTGCAGCCATCTTCCTCATCAGGTCCAGGGAGTGGCCACAGGTGGTGGGCTCAGCGTGTTCCCCACCTCAAGCCTGGGGTCCCCTCCCTTGTCCCCGGGGAGCCCTCCACCCAGCAGCTGCATGCTCAGAGCCTGTTCACAGCACAGGGCTGTGCCTGCATTCATGTGTGACCCTCGCCCTCAGGGGCTTTGGGGACAGACCTGAGCAACCCACTGACCATGAGGGGCTCAGGCCACCTGGGCAGCCAGCCGTGAGCCCCGCCCTGGACAGAGGCAGGAGTGAAGGGCAGTCAGCTGTGAGCACTGCCCTGGGCTTCTTGCTGAAAGTCAGCTCCCCCCGCCACCACCACTATCCAGGATGCTCTGGCTGTTGCCTTGCACCGCAAGGGGCTGTGGGTGCCTGCCGACTCCAGCCTCACTGGCTCCATCTGTAAATGCGAGGGCTGGGTGGTCCCCATGGTGCCACCAACTATCAAAAACCCAGAGCACACTTCACCATGTCACAACCTGGACCCTAGTCTTCTTTCAGAGGCGTCCCCATCGCTACCTCCTTGGAGCTCAGGCACCTGCCAGGCTGGTGGAGTTGGTAGGGCCACCATGCTGGACCCCATTTCCCTCAATGGCTTTGCTGCCACCCACTATAGAGAGCGTTGACACCTGCAGCCCAGGGTTTCTGAGCCCAGACTTCAGACAAAGCTGTTTTGCTACATCCCCTCCACACCCCTTACCTAGTACAGGTATGCCTGCAACCTTGGTGACCCTGGTGGCAAGAATAGGAACAGAGGTTCTAGAAGTTTCTTGCTGTGGCGAGGCCTGAGGGAGGCGGCTGGGAATGACCACGTGTGTCTGTCTGCAGGTGAAAGAGGACTGGAAGTACGTGGCCATGGTCATCGACCGCATCTTTCTCTGGGTGTTCATCATCGTCTGTCTGCTGGGGACTGCTGGCCTCTTCCTGCCGCCCTGGCTGGCCGGCATGATCTAGGGGCCCAGACTCGGGACTCCCTGAACTCGATGGGGTCAGGCCACTTACCAGATTGCCCCCCATCCTCTGTCTGCTATGAGACGGCCTTGGAAGGAGCCGCTGACCCCTGGGGACCTGCCCAGGGGACTGGTGAATGCCTGTCTGTCCGCAGGGCGGTGTCACTGCCTGTCTTATTAAAGTTTAACCAGAACATGGCGACACGATGACCTCCCACAAGGACGTGTGGCTGATGGCTCTCAGCAAACGTCCCAGCATATCCCCAGGCCATGCCACTCAGACACCCTCAGCCCCTCTTAGTCCCAAGAGCCCTTGATCCCTGTGGGATCCCCGAGACCCAGGCACAGATCCCGGCCTGGGGCAACCCTGGGTCCTCATGCTTGCTCTCTCTGACCCCAGAGGTGAGTCAGAAAACACGTGACCCTCACCTGCCAGGGGCAGGGTCCAAGCAGGGGGTGTCTGAGTGGCTAGGGGGGGTCCCAAGCCGGGGAGTGTGGGGGGTTCTGAGCAGGGGCTGGGTTTGGTCTCTTCTGGGCACATTAGTCAAAGCCCAGATTTTGCACCCGAGGAGACTTGGCGTTGGAGTGGTTAGACATGGTTCCCATGGAGGAGAATCAGGTGCAGGTCCCCCTCGGGTGAGGAACCCTCAGTCCCAGGCAGCCCAGATGTCTCCCTGGCAGGGGTGCTTGGGTCTTGGGCAGACACTCTACTGGCCTGGTGATGCCCCCGGGTCACCCATGGACTTGAGACTTTGTGAGGGACCCAGATCTGAGCTCCCCACCCAACATCTCCTTTGATTTCCCCTCTGCTCACAGTCGGCGGACCCCTCGGGGGCATAGTAACAGGTAGGACCTACCTGACATGGCAGCCGTGGTGACTCCGGAGGCCCTGAGGACCGCTTGTCTGGCTAGCTCTGGGGCCCTCTGGAGTGTGGTGCCTTGCAGGGGAGGGGCTGAGAAATGGGGGTGGAGGGGACCCTCCACAGCCCAAAAGCCTCTGCCTCACACCATGTGGAGGTTGCCCTGCCCGAAGTGGCCGGGGGAGGTTGGAGGGCAATGGCCCCAGGGGCCTAGTGTCCCCTCCTCATGAAGGCTGAGCACCAGGGACCACCACAGTGTCCCCTGAGACCCCGGGAAAACACTGGCCTTGTGGTAATGTGGGGGTGGTTTGCCCCTGCTCTCCGGATTCTTGCAAGCCCTTAGGCTCCAGATGCGAGGTGTGTCAGGGATGTAGCTGGTAGGTTGGAGCCCTGGGTCTCCCCCCAGGCTGTGCCTGGGTCACGAGGAACTTGGGAGAATTGAATGAATAATTTAGTGAAGTTCAAAGACATTTCTACAGAGGTTCTGCTGGAGGGCACTGCCCAGGCAGAGGAGACTGGAGTTCACAGCCTCCACCTGGCCACCGGTGAATCGCAGACCAGCCCCCTGGACATTCAGGACCCCATCTGACTGGCACCTGCCCCCTGGGGGCTATTGGGGAACCAATCATCTCAGAATGCTAGGGGAGAGCCCAGACTGGCAGCTCACCAGGACACAGGACGGGCCCCAAGGTCACAGCCCGGACACAGATGTCAGACGTCATCACCCCAATCCTCCTTACGTAAGCGGATCTGGCGCCAGATGTGGGGCAGGAGTGGGGGCCCTGGGGCCCGCGTGCAGATGCTCTTTCCTGGGTGGGGAGAGACCAGGAGCCCCAGGGAGGAGGACAACCCCCACTTTCTAGTTTCCATGTTTTCCGTTTTTTGAGACTCAAAAACAAGTCAGAAAATCCACGTGCAGAATAGATCACCCACATTCCCACCAAATTAACCACAACCACTATTTTGGGCTACTTGCCTCCAGGATTTACCTACGACAAAATGCCTGGTCTTAAGCCCTCAGATCAGTGAGTTTTAACTAGATTCGACCCCAGACCCCTCCAGCCCTTCCATCTCCTCCAGCCTGTGCCTGGTTTTCTCCCCGGAAGGGGGCTTCCCCCACCCTGAACTTGGTCTGAGTGGAGCCCCCGGTTCACGGCCTTTCTGTGCTGTTCCTCCACTGGGTGTGGTGCGGTCAGCACCCACCATGACCATGTCTCCACCCGTAAGCAGTTTGTTGTGCTGAGTCACGTTCTTCTGTCCGAATAAACTAAAACGTGTCTGTGTCTCCGTCGCCTCCACCAGCCTGTGGGCAGGTCTCTCTGGGCGTCCGTTTCCTCTGTTAGTGTTGACTGTGTCTCGTTTTCTGTGTCTTGTGATAACTTGACACCTGGGTGCCTCCCAGACCTGCCTGGGAGGGTTGTTTCAGCACCATTTGTTGAAACACTGACCAGTCCACAGTGAAATGCCTAAAAAGTTTCCCTTGTATATTTTCCCTGCTCTTTAATGGGTTTTGGTTTGGGGTGAGCTACTCCATCAGGGCTAGAAGCAGGAAGCTGTATCTTGCCTTTTAACGCAATCTTTTGAAGAGCTAACCCCCCACCACCACCACTTATTGTAATTTCTGCTCCACCAGTATCTGGTTAGGCCCGCTCCCTTATTTTCCTGTTTGCATGAGTTCTGTCCCCTCCCACAGAAGCAAACCTGATCTAGTTGGCTAATCTTAAAGGTCATGCGTTCAGTCTTTTCCCTCCTGGTGGCTGCCCCTAATACAACAGTGTTTGTAGTCTTCGAGTTCTTCTCAGGTGGCGCTAGTGGTAAAGAACCCACCTACCAGTGCAATGTAAGAAAAGTGGATCTGATCCCTGGGTTGGGAAGACCCCTTGGAGGAGGGCACAGCAACCTACTCCAGTATTCTTGCCTGGAGAATCCCATGGACAGAGGAGACTGGTGGGCTACAGTCCATGCGGTCGCAAAGAGTTGGACATGACTGAAGCGACTGATGCACACACGTATATATTCTTTAAGAGCTTGAGAAGTTGGTATGAAAACTGTCTCCATCAGGCCTCCCACCTCCAGACAAAGCAAGCACCTTGCTGCCCCTTGGGGATTCTGGAGCAACCTGGAATCTAGTTCTAGGTCACTATGGACGTGAGGGTCTGGGGAGGGCTTGATGATTCCGTGAACGGCAAACATCACTAGGGTTTTTTACTCACCCAGGTGTGCGTGCATGTTAAGTCGCATGCATGCTAAGTTGCTTCAGTCGTGTTGACTCTTTGCAACCCTATGGACTGTAGCCCGCCAGGCTCCTCTGTCCATGGGATTCTCCAGGCAAGAATACTGGAGTGAGTTGCTGTGCCCTCCTCCAGGGGGAATCTTCCCCACCCAGGGATTGAACCCGTGCCTCTTACATCTCCTGCATTGGTATGCAGACTCCTTACCACTAACACCACTTGGGAAGCCCACTCACCAGGGATTTCTGGGGTAGTGAGTCTAAATGCTGATGATTTTCCCTTTCTGCTGAAAATGCCCCTAGCCGGGTCAAAGGGATCCTGTGTGATGTGTGACCTGTCTTCTTAGGCTTGGGTCTCAGGATGTGTTTTCATCCTATTAAAATCAGTAATAGTTCTGCCAGGTTTAAGATTCAAGCCTTTCCCTTCAACACTCTGAGGTCATTTTCTCCCGTGTTCTGATGCCAAGCAGCTCTTGTCCTCTTGTAGAAAAGGGTTTAAAGACTTTCCCCACCATCTCTGTGTTTTTGCACCAGTGAATCTAAAGGCATGTTTTAAAACCTGGTCCCATTTGGCCCTTCGAACCCTTCAGTCTTGGATTTTAAGTCTTTAATTCTCAAATCTTTAAAAAGCACTTATTTCAACATTCCGGCCCCTCATAGACTCCCTGCTTCCTCTGGGAGCCCCTCGTGCGGAGGCGACGCTTGCTTTTGCTGTTTTATCCTTTCCCGAGCCTCCTGGGTAGCCTCTCTGGTGATCTCTCAGCCTGTCTGTGGTCAGGCTGTAATTACCAAGCCTGCCTCACTGACTTTATTTCTCCTTTTATGTTTCCATGCTGTATTTCCTCGAGCCTGTTAATTTTGGCTCTGTGTTATTACTACCCATCCTTCCAACTCTTTGAAGATACTGTGATTTTAAATTAAAGGACTAAACGGGGACTCACATTCCCCTTCTTCTCCCGAGTCCTGCTTGGCTCACATGTCATTTTTTCCCGGGTTACCTTGGCTCCCAAACCTGGAAATAGTGCTGCGAGTGTGGATGTGTGAGAGTGAGTGTATGCGCTCACAGGGAGATGCAAGAGTGTGTGTGCAGAGGGGAGATTGGGGAGGGACTTTCACTGTCCTCTGAGGCTTCATGTCAGCCCTTGGTCAGGTCAAACTGTGAAGGGCCAGGGCCCGGCTGGTCTCTCTCCAGCCCTCTGAACCCAGCCAGAGGTGATGCTGGTGGCCACCCACACTCTCATCTATAGGCCGTTCACATAGACACCAGGTCACGGCAGCCCATGCTTGAAACCCAGGGGCTTCCAGACACTCCGAGGACAAAACTCAGACCCATCCCTGCAGCACCCCCACCACGGTCAGCAGGTGACCCCTGGCTCAGCCTGTCCTCAGTTTGCTCTCTCCTCCTGCCGTTTCTGGGTTGGGCCTGGCGAGGCCCAGACCCAGCCTGCTCAGGTGGGTCCCTGCCTGCTCAGGTGGGTCCCTGCCCAGAACATTCCACGGTCTCCCCCTCCCAGCCTGTCCTGCTTCTGCCCCCGGGTCACCTTGGAGCCCTCACTGGCCCCGCCCCCAACTCTTCCTAGTGTTCAGAGAGCTACTGAATGGGCCACAGCAGGTGCCGCCCCAGGGCCCATGGCTGGTGGGTTTCCCTGGCAGAGGGGGAGCAAGGGACACGGTCACTGCACAGGCTGCGGTGCCCAGGTTGGTCGAGGGGAGAGGCACTGGGCAGTGGCAAGGTAAGGGGCCAGTAGGTTGGGGTTCCATGAGGCCAGAGCCCCTGGGGGTGAGCCAGATGTTACTAGAGAGGCCACTACGAGGGAGGTAGGGAGCCCCTGGCTGGGCCCAGGATGGTCACCTCAGCATCTGGGGGTGGGCTGGACATGTTCTCCAAACCCACCCCACCCTGCAGACTCACAGTGTGCCCAAGGCTGAGAGCCCTGAGTAGGGCCTGATCCCTAGAGGGGTGGGGCTGTGGGTACCAGGGCCTGGAGGCTTCAGTGGCCTCACAGGAAGAAGCGGGTGAGGGAGACCATGGTGGGGGCATCCACACAACCAAGGATGAATGGCGGCTTCTCTCTGAGTGGGTTGGGGAGGGAATCTGGGACTCCACTCGATGGGGGATGGGGCAGATGGGGGAATCCCTGGCAATGAGCAGCCACCTCCCTTGACAAGCATGCATGTTTATCTGAACAGGAAACGCACAGAGGGAAGGTTTCCACGCTGGCCTCTGCCTCCTCTCCTTGCACCTCTGGACCCTCTTCTCCAGCAGCTCCAGGGGTTGGATGTCGGATGTCCAGGATCCAGGGGGACATGTGGGCTCACTCGAGGCAGCAGGGGGACCGTCCTGCAGAAGCAGAGGCTGGACAGGTCTGGTGGACAGCTGACACCATCAGGACATGATGCTATGTGCACCAGGCCCCGGGTCCCAGTAGGACAGTGAGCCCTCTATCTGAACCAACTCCTCCGGGCACTGACCCTTGGGCCGGTCCCCAGCCCCGATTCGCCAGCCTGACCAGATGTCCCGGGTGCTGACCCCCATGAGGACCTCCTGGTCTCCAGCACCCACCTGCAGTCCTGCTGGGCCCCTCCGGGGTCCGTGGACCCCCACACGCCAGGCTGCCCATGCCTCTGCGTGCCCTGATTGAGGGCTCCAGGCTCCAAAGGGAAGGAGGATGTGCCTGAGCGAGGGGTGCAGGTAGCACTGCCTTCCTTTCTCAGGGGCCCTGCTCTGACCTGGGGAAGGTGGGTCCTGAACCCCCTAGGGCCTGGGAGCAGCAGGTCCAGCCCTAAAGTTGAGGCTAAAAGTTTAGGGCCAGCAGTCCCTGACCTCAGACAGGCCCTAATCCTTGTTTCATCTCAAAGGCTGAGGTTTAGCATGGTGGTGGGGGGGCTAGGGAGGGTGTCATGACAGCACCTGCCAGCCTTGTCTGGACAGCGGATACAAACTAGGGGGGCGCTTACAGCAAAGGCTGTGTCTGGGGGACTGTGATGGGTGCTGGGTGGCTAGGACCCCTCTCTTTCCACAAATGCATGAGCCTGGGCAAGGTGCTGTGGGTGGGTCCCTTCCCCTTCCCCCGTCCTCCCTCACCCACCTAGGTGCAGAACTGTCCCTCAGCCAGCCTCAGCCCCACCCCCAACCATCTCCTTCATCCCCATCAAGACTGTGAGCTCATCCCCTCATCAGCCCGTCCATCCATCTCAGCATCTGAGCCGTGAGCAGCCGCAGCCCTGTCACACAGACGATCATGACAAGGTCACTGGACCAAGCCTCCCACTGTGTCCCAGCAAGGAGAGAGGAGAGGAGGGAGGGGAAGGGGAGGGGTGGGGAAGGGGAAAGGGGAGGGGGGAGAGGAGGGGAGGGGAAGTGGGGAGGGGCGGTGGCAGGTGGGGGGCAGAAAGGGGACCCTAAGCTCAGGGTTCCTGGGAGGTTGGGGAAGGGGAATTTGGGAGACCCTAGGCAGCCAGGCAGCCCCAGGTCTCTGTGGGCTAAGAGGGCCTGTCCCCTCACCCGTGGCCACTACACTTAGAGCGTGCAGTCCCAGGACTGGGGAAGACCCCTGCCCCAGGAGCCAGTACCTCTGTCCCCAGGGTGGGGGCCACCATGCCCCCCTTCTCCAGGGAGCTGGGCCTTGCTGCTCATGCCAAGGGCCCTGGGGGCTTCCAAGATGGGCATGGGGGGCCGGGTGCTCTCGTGGGTGCAGGTGTGGAGCTTCAACACGTGCGCTGGTGGGGTGGGGGAAGATGTCAGCGGGGGTGGGGAGATCCTCCCTTGCTCCCTGCCTTGCCCAGAGGCAGCGGCCCAGGAGAACTGCTCAAGGCTGGGGCACCAATGACCCGGCGCGGGGCTCCCTTCCCTCCAGTGTGAAGACAGAGGCACTGGGCACCACAGAAGGCGGGGCCACTCACTCTGGATGGCAGACTCGCAGGCCTGGCCCACGAGCTGGTAGATGGTGGCCAGGGACTGTGGCTCTCCCTGCAAGGGAGGACAGGTCACATGGCTGACAGCTCAGGCAGTGTGGGGATCAGTGCCTCCCCGTGCTCCCCCAGGGTCGGCCCAGACCCCAGACTCTGCACACTCACCTTCTCTCCTCGCTCCCCCTTGGGCCCCGGCAGCCCCTGAGTGGGAGGAAAAGGAGAAGTGCCTGGACCCCCCAGCTGTCCAGAGACCCAGGAGTCCCCAGAGAGCAGAGGACCCACCTCTGCTGCTGCAAGAGGGAGACAGTCGGCCAATTCAGGCTTCTCTGTTCCCAGGCCCCACTCAGCCTGCAGGCCCGGTCTGCCGCCACCCTAACCCCTGGAGCCCAAGCGGGGGAGCCCCACCCCCACCTGTCCCCCACTTCTGTCTCGGGCTTGGCAGGGGGCAGTTCAGGGCTCCCTCTGCTCTGAGCTTTGTGTCAGCCTCGTTTTACAAATGTACCAGCTGCTGGGCACCCCTGGGCGTCAGTGCACATGACTGGGCCCCTTGGCTGTTGGGCTGGGTGGGGAGGGGACTTACTGTAGGCCCCACGGCCCCTGGGGGTCCTCGCTCGCCGTTGCTGCCCCTAGCCCCTGCAGTACCTTGGAAGCCCTATGAAAGTGGGAGGTTGGGTTTGGCGACTGCCCCCCGGGGGTGGCCTCTCCCTCCAAGTCCCCCCACCCTGGACCAAGATCAGACTCCTCAGCCTGTCCCCAGCCTCACACCAGCTGAGCCCCACATCCACCCAGCAGGCCCTGCTTTCCTCACCCACCCAGGGCAGTCCCGGCCCATCCTGACCACTGGCACTGGTTCTATAGGAATATGTCCCAGTTGTCCAGGTGTGATTGCAGGCCGGGCCTGCAGGGGTGGCCTCTTGCAGGAGGGGCAGCTTGGCCTCCCTGGAACCCAGTGAGACTGAGCCCAGGAGACCCTGGCCGGGTCTGGGCTGCTGGCCCCAGCCCCCGACACAGGGCAGCTCCCCAGCTCTGAGTTCAGCTAGGACCTCTGGGAACACTGGACTGGGAGGAAGCTACTTCCAAGTGAGGGGGGTGCCCCCACTCTCTAGTGGAAGGGAGCTAGACCCACCCATCCGCCCTCCCCAGGCCCAACCAGGGGCTCAGGCACCTTCCTGCTGTGTGCAGTCAGGGTACAGGCGAGGCTGGGGGCTGCACAAATGCAGCATTTCCTACCAACCTCTCTGGTGGGGTGGGATGATGGGGGGCTACCTCTGTGCTCCTGAGCACAGGACACTCACACCCCACCAAAGTCTAAGTCCCTGCCCCAGCCCAGGAGAGAGAGGCCTCCCTGGGTCACCATGTTCAGCTCAGCCTCAAGGAAACTTGAGGGATGCCAATGGGGTGGGCAGGGCTGGGGGGCTCATGGAGGAGGCAGTGCTTACCCTAGGGCCTGGGGGGCCAGGCAGTCCAGCAGTCCCCTCCAGGCCTCTCATTCCCTGAGGGCAAAGGAAGGGTGGGCAGGGGCAGGGCTGGTATCCTTGCAAGCCCCTCCCATGATGACCCCCAAGACCCACAGCTGTGGGGGGCACATGCCTGTGCCTGGCTGAAGCTGGCCCATCTCAGGGCCTGGCCCCGCCCTGGGCAGTGAGCGCACCTGCCCCTGGTCAGTATGGACTGACACTCCCCTCCCCACTGGCCAGGCCATGCAGAGGGCAGGGTGGGGTAGAGAAGGAAGCCCCCCGCTGCCTCCATCTCAAGACCCTCCAGCCAGGCTTCTCTCCCACCTTTGGTCCCTGAACGCCAACCTTCCCGGGGGTGCCCTGGAGGCCGGGGTGGCCCTGAAATAGAACAGAGGTGCTCGGCCAGGCTGGGGCTGAGGTCCAACCCAGAGGAGGAGGTTCTGCCCCGAGCACATGGCCCTCACATCCCCAGTGTGGTCTGACCTGCAAGCCGGGGTGTCCATGGTCCCCCTTCTCTCCTTTGACCCCTGGCGGACCCTGGAGGGGGAAGATGGACTGGGCGGGAAGGCGAGGGGAGGGGGTGGGGGGACAGGGCGGGGGGAGGCAGCACCTACCACGGGTCCCTGGATGGTGCGGCCCTGGGTGCCCGGTGACCCCTGCTGACCGCCAGGACCCTCGGGTCCCATCTGTCCAGGTGGCCCGGGCTCTCCCTGGAGACATGGGGGTGGGGGGCTGAGGAGGCATGTGGCTCCTCCTGCAGCCCCTCCTTTGATCCTGCCCTGGGTGGCGGGGGCAGACCCACCAGCACACAGGCATCTTCACCCTCACGGCCCACCTTGAGAGGGTCCTGCTGCAACCCCGCTCTATAGATAGGAGCTGGGCTAGCTCTGACCGTCCAGTCACAGAGCTCTGAACCCCAGACACCGGAGCATCCTACCAAACCTCTAAGGGACAGAGGCCACCAACACTGTTTAAACAGCTTGATTTGCAGTTGTTTTTTTTTTTTTAAAGAATGCTTTCAAATAATTGTGAGTTAAAGCGTATCAATGCACCAAATTCTATAGAGAAAACCACAGGCATTCCTATTTGCTAATATCAATGTGAAAATCCTAAATAAAACATGAGCACACAGAAGCCTGCAGCCTATTAAATGAGTGGTGAGGGCTCAGTGACCATGCCGGCTTCTAGTGGGAGCAGGAAGAGTTCAGCATTTGAGAGAGATTAAATCATTCACCAAACTAATAGCTCCAAAAAGGAAAACCATTTGCTTATGTTCAGAGCAGCTGATGAGGCACTAAATCTTATTTAACACCCATTCTTGATTTTTAAAGTCTCCTAATAAAATAAGGTTAGGATTTGATGATCACATGACAAAATCCATCTGTCTCAGCTCCCAGGCCGGCCCCACACTCAACGGGCAAGCCCCAGAAGCACTTCTGCGAAGCCAACATGGATATGTCTGCTATCACCAGGGTTCCTTAACAAACTCTGGAGTGTCACCCACACCAGAGAAATAAGCAAGAAAAATTTTTTAAAAAGAAAGAGAAAATCGAAAAGGAGACAGTGATATGATTTTTCACAGGTGCTGTAAATAAAAACCAGGAAAGTCCAAGGAAACCACATGAAACTAAAAAACAATTGCAAATAAGATAATTGAGTAAGAAATGGGGCCCCAAAACAATACACAGAGAGGACAGGGGGTTTAGGGGAGAGGATGTAGAGCCAGTCACCAGGACCCATCCCTGCCTGGACGGTGTCTGCTCCTGTGTCTGAAGAGCTATTTGGATTCTGGAGTCCGTGCAAAACTGGTGATGTGATTAGACCGCATTTGAAGTGGGGGTGGGGGACTGGCTACTCAATAGAGGGACGAGGGGCAGTGGTCTGGGGAGGAAGGAGGAACCACAGTTCCAGGCTGGAAGGTACTAGAAGCACTTTGAGACCCAGGAGGAGGTGGTTCTCACAGACTAAGGAAGGCCTTTAAATACAAAGCAAGTCAGGAGCCGTGGAGACAGACCCACACAGCCGAAAAGACAAAGGGGATCCTAAATCTGCCTGCCACACATATCATAAGCTAGGTCAGGAGACCACACCTCGGTACACTAGTCACAGCTCAGGGCACAGGGTTCCCATAAAACCTAGAGCCCCTTGAATGAAGGAGAAAAGATAAGCCAGTTGAACTGGGCCAGAGGACATGCATCCAACAACAAAATGCCAACAACTTCCAAGGGGGTGGAGAGGCTAATGGGAGAAACACAGGGGAGGGCAGAGCACACATAGTCCGGGCAGGCACCCAAGACTGCCCGTCACACGGTGCCCAGACTGGGGTCCTCCTCCTGCCTAGGGTTGGACTGCAGGGGGCTCACTCCTGCATCCACCCCCAGGATGCCCCATGACTCACCCTGGGCCCTGGGAAGCCTTGTTCTCCTGGGGCTCCGTTCCTCCCAGGGAGGCCCTGCAAAGGCACAAGCAAGGTTAAGCCAGGCTGCACGTTGGCCCCCCTGGCAGTGCCCTGGACTCCAGTCCCCACCTTCATGGTAGAAGAGGGAGGGACTCCAGGGGCCCGTGCCTCCTGGCCCGCCTCCCCCACAGTCACTGGTTACTGCACACATGGGCTCATGGCTTCCAGCCCTGGCCCCTCCCTGGAGAGGTCTGTGGACCTCCAGCCGAAATGGGTCCTGCAATCTCCAGGCGGCCAGAGGGTCTGGACCTGCCCCACAGTGGGGCCCAGGCCTGGAGCTGTGACTCATGGCCAGGCCATGACCAGCACCATGCTGCAGCCTGACGGGCTGGGCTCCCACCCCCGGGGTGAACATGTGGGCTCCAACACCAGAGAGGGGCTGGCTCAGGAGAAGGCTGAAATGGGAAGGAAGGGGCTTCCAGGAGGGAACTCAAGGGCCAGGGGTGGACGAGGCAGCCAGGACACTCATGAACTCTGGCCATCAGTGAGGCAGGCCCAGGGACATCTGCTGGGGCTTGGGGAGGGGACCATATCCATCACCACTGGCAGTGAAATGTTGCTGGGGTCCCTGGTTACCCCAGGGAGGAACTGCTGGACTCACCGGAGGTCCTTGGGGGCCTGGGGGCCCAGGGGTCTGCGAGGAACATGCACAGGCAGAAGGGAAGGCAGGGCAGGACTCTCCCTCCTGCTGGGAGAAAGGAGACCCTCGCCATTAAATGCACCCCCTCCTCAGCTCTTGTTTAACCCCAGAGCTCAGTATCTGCACTGGCACCAGGGTCCAGGGAGGCAAGGGGTAAAGGGTGGGGACCTGGTCCTGGCTGCTACCTTCCTGGCTGCCTGGTACAAGCCTGCTGACAGGATGCTGTCTCTCACTCCCTTGCAAGCCCTCGGCAGGGCCAAGTCCAGTGTGGACACACAGGGGAGTCAGTGAGGACCCCTTCCTGCACCTTAGCCCACAGAAAAGGGTAGTGGCCCTGAGTACATGGCAGCAGCCATCCTGGAGCTGGGGGCTGCCTGGCCTGCTCTAGGTCTCCTTGCCCCAGGGCCTCCAGGACACCCATCCAGCTGCCCTGAGCTCCAGCTCCAGCCCTGTGGGTCACCTCCTCCAGGAAGTCTGTCCGGATTTCTTCCAGAGCGGTGATGACCTGGATGGCCTGTCTACCCCCAGACTCTTGCCCTCAGTGAGCACTTGGCCACCTACCGATGCTGGGAGCTCACAGCACCTGTCCTCCTCTGCCCAGGAGTCATTGCACACAATCTGTAGCACCTGGAGCTGGAACTTCGGAGAGGAGGAGAGAGGGGTGGGGTTGGTCAGGTGTGGTTGTCACAGGGGGTGGGAGGGGCCCACCAGCCCCAGATGGTCTGGCTCACCGAGGCTGAGCTGCTCCGGGGGCCCCGGGCCTTGGCCAACCTCCCCAGCATGACGAAGCCAGCAGCAGGCAGGCTGCCGGCCTCCCCGATGGGCCTCTCGGCCACCTTCCGGCAGTCCACATAGAGCCTGACCTTGGAGCGGCCCACGGCCACGTGTACCTGGGAGACAACAGGAGGTTCCCTGGGGCTCCGGCCAGGATGGGCTCCCTCCATGTCCACAGGCCAGGGCCAGAGCAGGGAGGAGCAGGGACCATTCCTGGGGCTGGCGTCTGGATCCTGACCATCCTACATCTCCTGAAACCCCTCACAGGTCCTCAGTTTCGTTCTGTACAACAACATCCCCACGACCCCTCCCAGGGGCTGCAGGACCAGGAGCAAGGGCTGGATGCTCTTTGACCCAGATTAGGGTGGGGGCATCCAGGGCAGAGGAAAGTTCCTGTGTTCTGGGGGTGCCATGGTGACAGGGCAGCCTGTGTCCTGCAGAGCCCAATGGGGGTCTGTCCCAGAACCTGGGAGCACCGAGGGTCTCAGGCAGGAAGGCACGAGCTGTGGTCCTTCCAGGACTTTCCAGTACCTTGTGGAAACTCCCAAAGAATATCCTCCTCACTTCGGGCAGGTCAAAGGTGACCTCCTGCAAGGTGGCCCTGGGGTCACGGTTGAAGTAGGTCAGCGACTTCCTGCCGGCTGGCGGACGGGACAAGAATCACATGAAACCCCCAGGCAGAAGGTGGGAGAGGACCCCCAAAGCATCACCTGGCCCACTGCTGCCCCTCCAACTGACCATCCAGCAGAACCCCGAGGATGGGCTGGAAGTCCTCGCTTGCCACCTGCCACAGTGCAAAGGCCTCTCGGGGCGTCTCAGGGAGCAGGCGCAGGAGGAAGACGACCGTGTGCTCTGGGGGCAGGGTGGCCAGGTGGATGTCACTGTAGGGAACAGGAGGGGCACCGCAGGCCCAAGAGGAGGTCGGACCCTGGGGACCGAGAGTGGGGTCCTCGAGGCCAGGCTGGGGAGTGTCAGCAGTGGAACTCCCCTCTCCTCCTGGCCTATCAGGTCTCAAAAGGAGCAGCTTGGGACCCACGGGACGGCCCCACAGGGACAGAAGGCCATCCCCTTGGCACGTGCTGCTTCTCCAGTGCCCTTCCCCCACATTCTCTCCTCATAGCTCTCTGCCACCTCCTGGGAGTCCTCCACTCTTTGCAATCCCAGAGTTGCAATTTGTATTTTTCAAATTCCTATCAATATTATAAAGCACGTGTTTTACCTTTGCAATTTAAAGCATTTTAACTTAAGAAAAATTATGCTGTGTGTGTGGAAGTTCCAATGTGTGGTTAAAAACACCTCCGTATATGAAGTGGGGTAATTATTAGACATCAGGGGCCATACAAGCCATGGTCATAGTGAGTCACAAAGCAGTGGCTTCTCACAAACCCTGGATATGTGCAGATTTGCAGGATCAAATTAGAGCACACAGGAAGCTGAAGTTCTCAGGGCGACAAAGGTGGTGGCCCCTGCTCAGAAGTGCCACCTGGGGAAAAGCCCTCCCACCCCACCTCCAGGGGCCTCATTCGCCCACAGGAGATTTATTAATTTGTGGAACTCGAATTCCCGGAGTCCATGTGCCCCAGAAGTCTGCACAATTAACTCCCCCAGGGTGCCCTCCTGCTCTCCGACCCACCCTAGCTCCCACCTGGCCCGACGGGTCAGCTGAGAGTCCTTGAAGAGCGTGAAGGTCCTGGTGGGGCCAAAGGCCGAGGGCTCCATGGCCACGCCGCGGATGGAGGCGTATTCCTTCTCCACCAGCCCGAAGGCCACCATCAGGTCAAAGCCTTGGGAGGGGGGAGCCACCAGACAGGAGGGGAGGTGGGGGTGAGTAGGAGACAGAGCAGAAAACCACGTGTCTGGTGAGAGGAGAGTGTGGGAGCCACAGAGACAGTGCAGGGACATCAGCCCTCAGGGGTCTGGTCCCCCTTCCCTCTATCCTGGACTCAGGAAGGACATGCAGGGAGCACCAACCTGGCCCTTCCATGCCCATAGCCATCACCTCCCCACAAATCTCAGCGCCCAGACCCTCGCCCATCCCACTCCCACTCCCACCCCAACTTGGCCGGCCCTGCAGCTTGGTCTGAGCAGCTCTGGACATCCTTCAGGAGACCCAGCTACCAAGATAGGTCCCCGGTTCTCACCACCCTCACTGCCCCCACCTGACAGATCTCCCTGACCACGTGGGGCCTTCTCTCTGGGGAGGGTCTCAGACCCAAGCAGTGAAGATGTGGTGCTGTGGACCCAGGCTCAGCCCTTCACCCGCCCACCTCCTGGTCAGTACAGGTTCACGAAGGCCACGCAGGACCCACAGGCCCCAACATTGTCTGACCCCGAACCCAGGCCACCCTCCCCCAACAAGGACCCAGAGGAGGAAGAGTGAGTGGGGGCTGCTGGGAAGCAGCTGCCACACCAGAGTGGGACCTACCTGGGAGGGAGCCATCCAGGTGGAGGGCCGGGCAGGCTGCTGAGAGGGGACAGGGTTAAGGGTCAGCGGGGAGGGGCCCCTTGTGGCCAGATGCCCTGCCCTGTGGTCCCCACACTTCAGGGATAGGACAGGGACAGTGTCCAACCCCCAGGAAGACAGCACCCAGTCGGGTGTTCCCATCGGGTCTGCGTCGAGAAGTGAGATGCCCTCGGTGCAGGCCAAGAGAGACCTGGGTATGTGGACATGCCCGGGTCCACACTGTCCTGGGGCCAGGCTGAGCCAGCCTGCTCCACTTCCAGGCACTGAGTGGACACTCTGTTCACGTATGAGTGCGGACAGGAACTGAGACTCTCAGGGCAGGAAGTGGCTCCCTGCCACCCAAAAGAGGAAAGGTGCTGAGCCTGGGGTAGTAAGGCCCCTGTCCCAGTGGTATTCAAGTCAAAACTGGGCAACACCATGGAGGGGACACAGAGGGAAGCTGGGGTGGTTGGCCGAGGGCCTTCTGCTCTGAGCGTCTGATTGTCGAGAGAAGCAGCCGGAACAGCAAACAGAAACTGAGGCTCCTCTCAGCTGGGTCCTGGCCTGGGGGTGGTGGGACCTCAGGGACCACTGATACCCCAGGAGTGGGGCCAGCCCAGAGTGGGCCCTGGACTATGCTGCAGCCACCCCGTCTGTGGCATGCATCCGGCTTCCCACTCCTACAAGCTGCACATCTGTCCTGCACCTCCTGGACACAGACCCAGAAGAACACCGCCCGTCCCCCAGCCCCGGGCCTCTGCAGTCCAGCCACAGCCACGATGCCCTCCATGCCAGCCTGCACGTGCTCAGCTGGACTGCAGTGGCCTTAATCCTGCACCAGAGGGTTTCTTGCTAAGCTCTGCAATGCGGGGTACATCTGGGAGTCACAGGGCCCACACGTCCTGGCTGCCAGGGTCCTGGGCCTGGCAGGGGTCTGCTGGGATCTGGGATCTTGGTGCCCATTCACCCGTCCGGCCCGTGGCAGACACCGCCATGCTCTCCCCTGCTCCATAGACGGCTGAGACCAGGACCCGGTACTTGGTAGCCGCCAGCAGGTCAGGGATCGTCACGTGGCTCCCGGGTCCTGGAATGGAGATCTGGGCGGGGGCGAGGTGAAGATGGTCACTTGAGCATCTCCGCTAGTTTGGGCATCTTGGTTCCCTGTCTGTGGGTCCTGTTGCAGAAGAATGGCCCCCTCGACAGGCTGGATGCGACATGTTTCCCCAAGCCCAGGATCCAGTGGTCTGTGAGGGGTGATGGCATCCCCGGCTCCAGGGAGACCCACCGACTTCTCAGGTCCGGAGCCTGAGGCCAGTGCGTAGGAGAGCCGGTAGTGGAGCACGTGGCTGCTCGGGGGCGTCCAACTGACCCGCAGGCTGTCAGGAGACTCTGAGGCCAAGGCCAGGTTGGAGGGTGGGCTCCGGCTGACTGTGGGGGAGCATGAGGCGTGGGGCACCTCAGATGGCAATACTTCCCCTCCACTCTGCACCATGCCAGCCACCCTCCCACTCCACAGCCCCCACCACGCCCACCACACAGCCCAGTGGCCCCAGCCCAGACAGGGCCACCAGGCCAGATGTGGAACCACCTTGGGTACGGTGTCACACCAAGTGACCTGGACCCTTGGCCACCCCAGGGATGCCTGCCTGGAGGGCTCAGGGATGCTCTGTGGACCCAGTGGCCCACTTGCAGGGTCAGGACCAGGGGGCTGCCTGTCAGGCCCATGGAATGGGGGGTTCTGGGTCAGAGCAGGATCACCTACCGGGGGTGTAACGGAGGGACACAGGGTCGCTGCGGGACCCATCCTGGTAGTAAGCCAGGATGGTGATCTCATACTCTGAGTGTCTCCCCAGGCCAGGCAGGATGGCCGTGCCCAGGTTCCCTGGGACAGAAATCTGTGGAGAAGAGGGACTGGTGTCCACCTGGGGGAGGTGTCCTTCCCTGGGGGCCAGGCTCATAGGAGGAGCTGGGGTGGGGAGGGTCCACTCCCCCCACACCTCACGGGCCTTCCCCTCTCCCAGGGGCATCCACGTGATCTGGTAGACGAGCACGCCGGACACCGCTGCAGCCGCCCACTTGAGCTGGACTTCGTCCCCAGGCAGTTCTGTCACTGACAGCTGGCTCGGGCTGGGGACTTTCCCTGGAAGAGGAAGACTGAGGCTGGGGTGGCAGAGGGGCCCCCGGTCCCCACTCACTGTGCCTGCAGTCCCCTTTCCCAGAGCAGGCTGTGGGCCGGGCACTGGTCCCGGACCCAATCATCACACCTGTCCGGGTACCCATCCTCACTTGACTCGCTTTGGTCTGAATCACCCAGGGAAGCAGAGGGAGGTGGCCTGGGAGCCCCAGCCCCACTGCCACTCACGTGTGGTCAGGCGGCCAGTCAGGGTAGAGGAGCTGCCCCCAGGGTAGAGACAGGTGACGCGGACCATGTAGGTGGTGGAGGAGGAGAGAGGGCCCAGGGTGGCCGAGGTGGCGTTCCCAGGAACCTCCGTCTGCGGTGCGGGGGGAGCACAGGCAGCTTGAGGGGGTCAGCTCCCCACCAGAAGGAGACCCAGGCCTGCCCCACGACCACGCCCAGACTGGAGAGAGGGGACCGGGAGCGGAATCCATGGCCCTGGGTGGGGTCTTGCCCATTCCCCCAACACACCAGTGTTTTCGCCTCTCAGAGCCTGCTCCCCCAGCACATCCCATCCAGCCTGTCACGTGTACGGATTCTTACAATTCTTTGCCTTACTTCTGCCTCATTCCCCCTGACTAGGACTGGGGCCCACAAGGGCTGGGGTGGGGTCAGCTGCCTTCCACTCCCCCTGCACTGCTGAGGCTGAGCCTTGGGGGATGCGGCCACACCCACTGTTACTGAATTCAGGGGGCCCGGTCGGGGAGGCTGAGGGCACTGGTCCCCGTGAACAAATCACCCCCCTGGATGTGCAGGCCTGCTCTCACCTGTCCCGAGTGGCCTCCCTTGCCAGAGATGTAGCTGACCCTGAACAGGCGCACAGGTCTTGCAGTGCCCTCCCAGGACACGCGGGCTGAATCATGGCTCACGTCCGAGAAGCTCAGGTGTCTCGGGGTGGCCAGGGCAGCTGCAGGGCACACCAAGGCCTTAGGACTGCTCCGTGGGTACCAGGGAAGGTTAGGCAACAGCTGAGGTTGGGGGACTACTAGATAGGGTTGGTGTCCCCTACCCGTGGAAAGTTGGGGGGAATCAGAGTAGGCAGCAACCTGCGGGATGCACTCACGGGTCCTGGCACGGATGCCCTGGGCCTCGCTGGTCTCTGCCCCTCGAAGGCTCTGCACCCACACCTCATAGTCCCTGCCCGGGGCCAGACCATCCAGCAGCACCTCCGGCCGCCCCACCCGCACCTGCAGGGACACTCATGCTTGCCCTACCCTGCCTGCCCCCTTCCCCCCTCCCCCCTCCCCTACGCCCCTCCCCCCGTGCCCGCCCCCTCTCTCCTCTGTGCCTCGCACCTCTCTCCTCTCCTCCTCGCCCTTGGGGGAGGCAGGTGACCACCGCACCAGGTACTGGGTGGCCTCTGCTGAGGGCTGCCACGTGAGGCGGACAGTTTTGGGTGTCACTGCAGCCAGGGTCAACGCCTGGGGTGGGGGCAGGGGTGCTGGGGGAGACGGGGGCAGAAAGTTTAAAAATGCAGCAGCAGGCAGAAATCAGACCTATAAACCAGCGGGAATGGGGGGAAGATAGACACCTGTCAGCCCCCTGGTAGGTGCGGGCTAGGTGTGTCCTGACGGAGACAGAGAAGGGAAGACCAGCAGGGGTGGGGAGGACAGACGACTGTCTGTAAGTCCCGGAACTGATTTCACCCTGGACCACCCCGCAGGTTTCTGTTAAGGCCACCTGCCCTGAGGGTGGGAGGGCCGCGGCCTGGGGTTAAGAAGCCACAGCCTGTGTGGTCCCATTTAGATGGAAGGTCCAGGATCCACAGACCCCAGGGACAGAGAGCAGATCAGGGGCCGGCAGGGACTGTGGGGGAGGGGAGGACTGGGGTGACCATGAAGGTGTGGGGCTCCCTTCAGGGTGACGGGTGCACAATGCTGGGACTGTATGGAAAACCACAGTATCACCCACTGTGAACAGGTGGCTGTGGGGTGTATCTCAATAAAGCTGCCAGCTGGGGGTCTCACGCAGTCCTGGGGGAACTGCAGGCCAGGCAGGGTGGGAGTGCCACAGTGTGGCAGCAGCAGTAATGCATCCCTGCTGTGTTAGGGTGAGGATACAAATGATGTCACTTGCGCTCAGAAGAGGCCACAGGGTCAGAGAGGCCCAGTGACTCGGCCTTTGCTGAGTGTGGTACCCTGCCTGGGTTCAGACCACCCTTGAGGGTGTCGGGCTCCAAGGGGAGGCTGCAGGTGGGGGAGGCCCCTACAACCCTGAGCCCACACACACACCTGTGGCCGCCAGGCCCTGCAGGCCCTGGCCGACGCCGGCCTTGTAGATGGGGAACACAGAGACCAGGTACTCGGTGCTGGAGGTCAGGTTGCGCAGCTGCGCTGACGAGGTGGGCCCTTCCACCACCAGCTGGAATAGGAGCCACGAGCAGCAGGTTGGTGGGGTGCGGGGGAGCAAGCAGGGGTGCTGGGTCAGCCTTCTGCGCAGCTGTGTCCCCAGGGCAGGTCTGGGCCATCAGCCTGTCACCCAGGCGTGAGCACAACCCTGCTATCCACGGGTGCATGGGGCCGTGGTTCCATAGACCTCCTGCACCTGCTCCTCCTTCACCTTGATTTTTGTCACCCGTGGGCGTTACTCCAGCCCTGCCTGCGGTCGGGGGTGGGGGACTGGTGCTCACCTCTCTGGGGGCGCCACCCTTGGAAGGCCTCCACACAATCAGGTACTTGAGGGGTGGCTGTGGGGCCGGGATCCAGGACAAGAGGATGCTGGAGGAGGTCACTTGGGTCAGGACCAGCCTGGTGGGAGCAGGAGGGGGGTCCAGGGCCGATGTAGCTGTGGGAGGGAGAGGAGCCCAGGCCCAGGGGGAAGTTGGTGTCAGTGGCTCTGACTGCGCCCCCTGGTGGCCACTTTCAGGAAGGACAGGGGCTCCCCAGTTGTCCTGGGAGCCCTGAGAGTCCAGTGGGAGGGGACCTGGTGGGGCTGCCCCTGGTGTGGCGACCCTGCTCCTGCGCCAGCCCCGTCGCTCACCTGGGCCCCCACGTGGGCTCCTGCCCTGGACCTTCTGGCAGATGAGCCGGCTGAGTAGGCCGGAGAGTGTGCCGAGCTGGGGGAAGTCCTGCACGTTGTGGACAGTGATGTCCAGCGGCTGGGATGCCAGGAGCCTCAACTCGGTTTCGTCAGCATTCTTCACACCTGCCGCAGGGTTGAGGGGAGGGTTAGCCCACCCAGCACCCTTGTTTGTTGTGCAGTCAGGACCACTGTGCCCCTGCTGGTCACCCAGTCGGCAGAGGGCCCTTCCCAAGGACCCCAGACCCCACAGGCCCCAGAACGGGGTCACCTGGCCAGGTGCCCATGAGAGACTGGTTAGTGTGAAAGTGCCTGTGGCATGCCTGCCCAGGTCTCTGTGGAACTTGCATCCAGGAGAGAGGTCAGTGTGCTTTCCTCGGGGTCCTGCTCACCCAGGGGCTGGGGTCAGGCACAGAGTAGGGTCTCTGCTTCCAGGAACCCTGCCCCCAGGTCTGGAGGTCCCTCCCAAAGGATGGAGTTAGTGACTGGCTGGCTACGGGAGCAGAGCGAGGTCCCAAAGGCATATGGTGTGGGGAGCAGGGAGGGGCCACAAACATGTCCACAGATGATACTGCCAACTGGCCACTTCACCAGGGAGTGGCCAGGATGCCCACGCCAATTCGTGTGGCCACCTCCAATTGTCCAGGTGGGAACTCAGGTCTTCAGAGCAGGGACTCTTCCTCCCATTCACAGATGGGGTGGGGGGGACAAGGGGGTGCTGAGGCTCAGAGGCAACAAGACCTGCAGCTTGGGGAGCCAGGAGCCACCCTGCTGTGTCCTGTGAGAATGCCCACTGAGAGCCTGGGGAGGAGGAACTGCTTACCCACAGTAAAGATGTCGACACCCAGACCCTTAAGCACGTGGCTAGCAGCATGGGCATCATCCTGGGACTTGCCATCTGTCACCAGAATCACCAGCTTGGCCGCCTCTGGACGGAGACCTGCTCTGGGTTTCAGGTTCTGCTCCAGCACGTGGGTCAGGGCCAGGCCTTGGGCACAGTGAGAGCAGAGTGCTCATGCCCCCATGCACTCTCCTGCCCACCCGCGATGGCTCCACCAACCACTGGCCACCCTCTCTGCCCACCAGGGCAGTCCTGGCCCCTTCAGCCTGCGGGTGCCCGGAGGGCAGGGATTCCCCGCTCCTTCCCTCACAGGCACCTGAGACCCAGGGGCCGGCACCCCACACCCTGCTGCTGCAGGGTGCACAGGGTGAATGGGGATCACGGAGGGAATTGCGCCATGGGGGTGTGGTCTGCCTGGGTCAGCAGTCCTCTCCCCTGAAGAGGACTGCTGAAAACGGCTCTTCTGAGCTGTTGGTGGGCCCTCCCAGGAGCCTCTATGACCAGAGGAGCCGCTTGTTTTCAGCAGGACTGCCCAACTTGCCACGTTCACCACGGATGAACGAGGCAGACTGGCCCTCTGCAAAAGCATGAATACACAGGCCTCGGGCGTGGTTCATGCACGCCTCTCCTTATCTGAGGGTGCAAGGGAGACTGACCACGGAACAAGACCTGAATAGATCTCAAGGGTGGGGCCGAGACTGGGGCTGGGGCCGCGCAGACCTGTGAACGTGTTTCCTCCTCTGTAACGGAGGTTGTGCACAGCATTCAACACTTCCTCCTTGGTGCCAAAGGCATTCAGGTCCCACTCGGTCTGGGGGGCTCCACTGTACTGAGTCAGGCCTGGAAGGGGAGGAGTCCCCACTCTACTGAGTCAGACTGGGAGGGGAGGGGTCTCCTCTATACTGAATCAGGCTGGGGGGAGGTGGGCACACAGCAGATGGGCAGGACACATACAGCCTTGCCTGGGTCACCGGGAAGGCATGTTTGCAAAGCCTCACTTTTCACACAAGGTCTCCCTGGGAGCTAGTGCAGGTGGGGACCTCAGTTTTGCCTGGTCAGGTGGGTGAGAACTTAGCCTTGGTTCCTCCCTCACTTTGCACTCCCTTCTCCAAGCTGGGGGTAGGGAGTGGAATTGTGAGGACCACCCCAGCGGGGCACAGGGCAGGGCTGGGACCCACCTACTTGGACTTTGCCTGGCCCGATTTCAAAGGGCTCGATGATGCTGGCCAGGAAGTCTTTGACCTGCTGGAAGTGACTGTGGCCTATACTCCAGGACCCATCCACCAGGAAGATCATGTCCGCAGGCATGGGGGGTGTGCAGCGGAACTGGGGTCTGCCTGGGGTGGGAGGGGAGGGAGGTGAGGTGTTGGGCAAGGTCATCACTGCTACAGGACCCTGAACTGCCTGTGGCAGGGCTCCCGTCCCCAGGCTCTCCTTCCCTGAGGTTGGTAGAGGGGGAGGGGCCGCAGGGCTCTGGCTTCAAATGAGATGGGCAGCAAAGTGTTGGGGGACAGGTACCAGGGTCTCACCAGACTTAGAAAACCGCACGTGAAGCTCAGCCCGCTGTCCCAGCCTCCCTGATTCCCCCCAAAGGGGGTTCATAGGACATCTAGTTGCTCTGGAACCTCCACCCTCTATTGGCCTGGCAGTGCTGGTCACTGTGCAATTGTCCAAGGTGGGGGTTGCACCTTCCCTGCCCACCAGCTCCCAGGCCCAGCTGACAGAGGCTGTCCAAAGGGGAGCCGACTGGGGTGAGTCAGCACCATGGACAGCGCCAGGTGGATACCCATTCCACCAGCTCTAGGCTGAGGCCTCACCGTGTGTGTGAGAAGGATTGTCCTAAGGACCAGGAGCTCTTTGGAGACAAAGCCACGCCCCTTGATCTGGGGCTCCCAGAGGTGTGCACAGTGTTTCCAGGCCAAGACCCAGAGCGAGGGCCAGACACCCTCTTGGAGGCTCCTGACTGGGTAGGTGTGGTGAGACCCTCACCGAATGCGGGAGGCACCCTCTGGCTTCAAGGCTCTGCACTGTGGGTGAGACCACCCTGTAAGACCCCAAGTCCACTGGGAGACAGTGGAGGGCCTGGACCCCAGGACCCCATGTGAGGTCTAAGGAAGGTGTCTTTTGTCCATTCCAAGTCTGATGGGGGAGGCAAAATCAGAAACATCTCAGGTCTGGTGGGGGAGGCATATCTCTGCCTGCAGGGCCTCATGGGAAATGCTGTGCTGTGGTCCCACCCTCAAGCCCGCAGATGCTGGCACCCCAGCCAACTCACCTGGCTCCCCTCTCCCTCCAGCTGAGATCCTGGCGTGGTTCTGCCCCTCCAGGTCTAGGGTGGGCTGAGCAGGGCCCTCCCCTATGGGGCCCCTGGGTGGGTGCTGCTCCTTATCAGGTACTCCTGGGGGGGTTCACAGCTGTGTTACCCCTCACCAGCCACACTCAGGCTGGGGGGCAGCTGAGGGAGATCGAGGTAGTGGGACCAGGCACTGGGGGCCAAGGACATTCCCAGCAGATGACCTGCCCCAGTGGGTTAGTGAAGTCAGGATTGGGCAGCCAAGCTTCAGTACAGGAGTGTGAGGGCAGACGGAGGGAGGACTCTTGGTCGTGTGGAAACCGTGAGGCACTGAAGACTACCCCCTGTTCCCAGGCACCTACCGTCGCCTGACTTGGACCCACCAAGCGTGGGTGGATCTTGGCTTGGGGCCAGGGCCCCTGGGGGCTCAAGGTCTGGGCTCCCCACAAGGGAGGGGGTGGGCTCCAGGGTTGCCTCCAGTGGCCTCTGGCCGCTCCTGCTCACGGAGTTACTCTTCAGATCTTCGACTGCAGAGAGATGTGACGGGATATCAGGACCCCACCGCCCGGCAGCGGGAATAGAGGCCTGGGGGCTGCCCACACAACCCTTCCCACAAAGGCCCATCCAGGCTCCATGGGCTCCCAGCCTCTTCTGCACACATGCAAACCCAGGGCACTTACTCACAAACTCCCTGCGAGCCAGCAGGACGTTCCCTGAGCCAGTGAGCTCGAAGATCTGCAAGGTGTACCCCTTGGAGGGGCTCAGGCCCCCCACGGTGGCCTTGGGGGTCTTGGTGGTCAGCATCACCTCCTGCTCTGGGTCCCCTAGGGTGGGGGTGGGGAGAAGGATCAAGGTGGCTGAGGTGGGTGGTATCTGCATGCGTATGTACACTTATGCCTGCAGGTGTGCGTGTGTGTGCATGTGTGTTGGGAGTGGTGACACCCACCTGGCACCCCCTTTTCCCCTCCTCTAGTTCCTCCCTTTGGGCCAGGGGAGGGAGTAGGGGGAGAGATCTGTGCGTCTCTCTCTAGGACCTGATGGGCATGGCCTGGGCTTCTCCCTAGAGGGACTCATCTCAGGGTCCACCGGAGGATCTGTAAGTTCTCCAGGTGCCATCAGAGCAGCGCTGGGGACACCATGGAGGTGTCTGTGCAGACAGGGCTGCATGTGGGGAGGGGCCTGCCGCCTGTGCACAGGGGCTGGACAGCACATGCCTGTGAGCCTGTAAGCACATCCCAGTGTGACTGTGAGTCTATGCTAAAAACAAAGAAACAATTACAAGGGCATGCTGCCGTGCTCTCAGGGGAGGCAGCCGTGGAGGTAATAGGAGCGACTGATCAGAGGTCAGGAAGCACCTGGCAATTCTTGGACCTCAGGTGCTTGAAAGGGAACTAAGAGAGGAAGGACCCACAGGCCTGGCCATTGTCCAACATCCTGCAAGGTGGACGCCCCAGCCCGGGCCCAGCCCTGCATGGGAAGCTGGGACAGGCAAGGAGGGTGAGGTCCCAGGTGCTTCACATGACTCACGCTGCATAATTTTCACAAGCCCCCATCCATTTTGTAGACGGGAAATCGAGTCACACAGTTGCTTGGAATCAGGATTTAAGCCCAGGTCTGTTGGGTTCCTGCCGCCTGCCAGGGAGGGATGGACAGGCAGGCCCTCTGAGGAGTGCATCCTTGGCACATCCCCCCTTAATTCTTTGGGGTTGAGACCCTGAAGAGCTCCACCCAGGAGCAAGGATTTCTGAGGACAAGTCAGCTCTTGAAACAGCTGAAGCCCAACATCAAACAATCTTAACTCCTAAATTGGAGCGAGTCTGCCACTCGGGCTTGGCACTGTCAGGGTCCTGAGAGCTCTAAGCTGGGGGAGGGTCCTTGTTTCTGCAAAGTCATTGACTGCCTTCTGCACGTACCAGGTGTGGGGATACATGGTGGGGACATTAAGGGCCCTATTCTCCCACCACAACCTCCCTGTGCTAGCGGGGAGACAGCGAGGAGGGCGGGCAGAGCCAAGGGGAGCCAGCACTGTGACCGCCGTGCTGACCGTGTTCACCGTCGTTCTGCACAGAGGCGAGGCGTGGGCCCCTACCTGCCCTGGGCTTCACCTGCACCAGGTAGCCAAGGCTGCTCCCCTCTGACTCTCTCCACTTCATCTGCAGCCGGTCCTCAGGCAGCACCACCAGCCTCAGGCGGCCATTCGCTGGGGAAGCAGGACAGGCGGTCAGGACTAATCCTCCTCGGTGACCTCCCCAACCAGCTGTGGGGCCCCATCCTGAGGTCCCGAGGAGGCTGTGGCTTCTCTGGGGCTCAGCCCCTCTGAGGTTCAGAGGGGACTCCAGTCCCACTGCGGGGAACTTTGAGAAGAGGAGCCCACCTCCCCGCCCACCAGGGTTGGAGGAGGACTGGTCCCCTCGCAGTCCAAGGCTGCCGGGCAGATCTGGGTGGGGGAGACTTCTGTCCAGAGAGGCCCTCTTGGCTCTATTAGGGGTGCCCGGTCACATGGATTTAGGCTCAGGCCAGCATCCCAGAGTGGCCCTAACTGCCCACCCACCCAGTGGAGACACAGGCTCTATGCCAGCAGCGGCAGGCCACCCATCCCAATTCCCCGCCTGAATCCCTGAAGCGCAGTGGAGACACAGCTGCAGATCCCCCGCTGCCATGGTCACACAGCCCAGGAGGTGGGTGTGCCTGGGGGCGGGAGCTCCCTGGGGTGGGTGCCCTGGCCGTCCCAGGAGGAGGAAGGGGCCATGGAGGCCTGAGCCCTCCAGCACAGCCTGACTTCCAAGCTTCCGGAAGCTCCTTGGTGTGGGTGACTATTTTTGGAAAGTGGGGACAGAGATGGGCTTCTTCTGGCTGCCCCTCTCAGAGTAGGGGCACAGGGGAAGGGCAGGGCTGGGGGGAGCCTGTAGCAGACACAATGGCCACTTCATAGTGGGGAGCAGCTGAGCTGGGCCTCCGGATGGGCCCCCTGCTCCCTGGAGCATGAGCTGAAAGGCAGGAATGTCTCAGCAGTGGGGGCCTTGAAAAGACGCTTGTGAGTGGGGGGCCCAGCTCATGAAGAGCCTCTGTCTCCCTGCACCCCTGACATGTTGTGGGGGGGCATCCCGAGCTGCCTTCTGGGTCTGCAGGTTGGGGACTTGGCAGGCGCCGGGGAGACAGCACCCAGCCAGGGGCACCCTCCCACAGGGCCATTCTCGGGGAAGGGCAGCCTGGATGTATGGGTCCCACCCCCATCTTCCAACCACCCCCTGCAGCAGTCCATCTAGAGCCTGCAGGGGCCTCGTGCTGTCTGCGTGTGAGTGTCTGGGGTTCCTTACTGACTTGGCCCCCTTGGGGGATCTTGTCAGAGACCCAGGGATGGAGGGCCCAACCATCTGTGAGCAAAATCATAGCCAGGAGGATGTGTCACTGGTAAGAAGGTAGTTAGAGGAGCCAGGACTCCAGGCTCGGTGGCTGTGACAGGCCCCTGCCACGCCCCTGTGAGGACTAGCTCAGAGGTATCCTACCCTCTCGGCACCATGGGAGCTGGACACATGCCAGGGATGTGGCTGGAGGGGGTGTGTGGAGGAGGCTTGCTGTGTGACTCAAACACCACCTCCCAGGGTTGGTCTCCACAGCCTTTCCCAATGGGTTTGAGCATCACCCTGAAAGGGACATGCCCCATAGGGAGCTGAGCATCCCCTCGTTGGATGGGGGACAGCCGATCAAGGTGCTGCCCGTGGCCATAAATGAGCTGAAAGGATCAGGAACCTGCTGGAGGTGGCGTCTTGGGCTCTCCTCAGGGGTGTGGGGGGGGGTCACTTGTCACTCTAGATTCTGTTGTTTGAAAATTTCACAATGAAAAACGTGCCCAGAGAATGATGAAAAAAAAAATCACTAATGCAAGAGTGAATCAAATGCACAGTGTGTTAATAACTGTTGAAAAAACAAATGGATAATACAAAAAAAGCCCAACTAAAAGGAAAAACCGCAATGCAAAGGTCAAGCCACACAGCTGAGGTGACGCTGGGGGCAGAGCTGTTCCGTCTTTCTGTCTCTGTCCCCTGAGCACCTGAGCCCCTGGGAGAAGAGCTGCCCAGGGCCAGAGGGAGACTGGTCCCGTAGGGGGGCCTGTGCCCTGGGCAGGTATGGCCTGGGGGGGTCAGGCGGGAGCCACAGTTCCAAGAACCCTCACCCGTGTCCTCACCTTGTCCCTGGCTGAGCCCCAGGGTGACACTCAGATACAGACAGAGGCCGACTCCGAGGTGAGGGCGCACGTGGACGCTCATGGTGCGCAGCCTGCAGGAGGAGAAGAGGCCACTCAGCCACCTGTCTGATCGTCCGTTCGTCCATCCATCCCTTACTGATCTCTAAGCCAGAGTTTGTTGATCTTTGCCCTTGTGGGCTGGCGACTGAGCCCCACCCAGACGCCTCCGGACACCCACCCTCTTGTCTATAGGGGCTGGTGTCCAATAGGCCTGGGGGGCTTCCTGGGTCCACGGGTCAGCTGCCCTTCACCTGCCCACCACCAGCTTCTGCATCCCATCCTTGTGACATTCTCAACAGCCCCACATGGGGCCTGGTTGCTGCTCTGCCCACTTACTTGTCATTAGACCAGCCTGGGGTGGCCAGCATCAGGGCCGAGAGGTCTGGGGAGGAAGCGGGGGCAGGTGGGCGGTCCTGCCTGCAGCCCTGAGCAGCGTCAAGGTGGGACCCCAGTTGGAGCAGGACCCTAGCTGTGCTGCCCACTTGCCAGCCCAGGAGAAGGTGTCCTGGCCGAGAATCTGCCCCCCAGGACACGAGCCTCTCAACCCCAGAGCCGGCCTCTCAGTGAGTCAGGGGGAAGCCCTGAAGGGGGATTGGGTCCTGGGGGGCTCCCTCCAGGCCTCTACTGACAGAGAAGAAAGGAACGCAGGGCAGGATCTCAGGCTCCTGGGACCCCCAGCCCAGCCACACCCCTGGTGGTGGGGCTCACAATGTCCTTGGGCTGTGGAGGGGCTAGAGGACGAGGCTCAGTTTACCTGGTGACCTCACTTTCTGACCCTCCTTCACACTCTGAAACCAGGCTCCCCTCCCCGGAACCTCCATGGGGCCCTTCCAGGGGCACAGAGGTCAAGGCTGTGATCAGGATCCCTCGACAGTGTCTGCTGTCCTCCACCCATGGCCCTAGGGGTCCAGGCTCCACCCCCACCAGACCCATGTATCCGGTCCTGCTGCACCCCCAGGAACTCAGCTCCCCCTACCCTGAAACCTCTCTAGAAAGTCAAGCTCATCTTCAAATCACACACCTGGAGCAGCCCCTAATGGGAGCAGCCCCTGCCCACCCAGCCTCCAGGCGAGTCACCAACCTGCTCCTGTCCTCAGGCAGCGTCCCCTGGTCCCATGTGCTCCCGTCCCACTGCAGTCACAGGAAGGCCAGGACTTATGAGGCCCCTTTCTCCGACGTCACTGCTCTGGCCTATCCCCACCCACCCGAGCCTCCGCCCCTTCCCCCACACCCCCCACCAGCTCTTCCATCTGCTGCCCAGAACGTCTTGCCAAGAACCGGGGAACACAGGCCGCAGCATGAAGGACCCATTACCCTGCAGGGCGAGGCCCAAAGCAACAAGGGATAAACACCTGTACCCCTGGCTTCACAGGGCCTGTCCCAGAGAAGCCCATGGAGGAGGCCCCTCAGGGACCAAGGTCACCACATGTCGCCCCAGGGGGCCAAGCTATGAGTAATGGGCAGGGGTTTCTGGCAGCCTGGGTGAGTGGCAGCCTGGAGCAGCAACTGGACCCCAAGGTCACACCAGCAGCCACAGCCTCCTCTCTCGTACAGCATCACCTCCCAGGACCCGTGACCCCAAACCCAAGCCACTTGTGGGACTCTCCAGTGCCCAGGCCACCCCCACTCTGCCCTCCCCAGTCTGTGAGGGCCAGCCAAGCACAGTCCCTCCCGAGCCCTCTCAGCCCACCCAATAGCCTCAGGGCCTGACCCAACCGAGGCTTGTGGGGAAAGGCACCCAGTCTAGGCCCCAAGCACTCCCCTGCTGGACCCCAGGACACACCCTCCAGAACCGCCCGACCCCAACCTGGACCAAACCCCTCTCCCAAGTGCTCTGAAGCTGCCAGGGCCCCTCTGGGTTCAGCTTCTGGAGGCAGAGGTGCTCTGGGGGAGGCAGGCACAGCACAGGGCCCTTGGGCTGCTGGCCGGCAGAGGCCACTATCCAGTGAGGGCTGTGATACTCGCTGGAGACTGGGAGGGGCTGGTGGGCAAATATCAGGGGCTGGATGCTGCTGGAGAGTGAGGCCCTTCCAACTCCCATGGAGGCTCCTGTCCTCCTCACCAGACCCATAGCCACTGGGCAGGCGCTGCTGGATCCAGCCAGCTCTCCAGCCTTGCTCTAGGTAGCTTGAGACCCCTCTGGCCTCCGTCCTGCCCCGTGGTTGGTGCTCCTCAGGTCTGAGGACCTGAGGCGAAGGCAGTCCCGAGACCTGCCGTGGCCTGAGAGCCACCTATGGCTTTGGACTCATGGCTGGACACCAGACACTGCAAAGCTGGTGGATGCCCTGCACTGGGCACTGGGGGTGCAGGTGGGCCCTGCAGACCCAAGTGGAGGCCAGCAGAGGGCGCCTGGCCCAGCAGCCTCAGACAGCACTGACACACATGACCTTGCACATCCATGGCTCACAGGTGCTCGGGACACAGGTGCACACAACCTCACAGCCCACCAAGACGCTCTCAGAGCCAGTCAGGTCCTCAGCACTCCCGGCCGGACCCCATCCAGCCCCCGTCCTGTGCATGCATCCAGGAGTCCCTGCATCCAGCAGGTGCTCCATGCACCTGAGCCTCACAGCCCACCTGGCAGGGTCAGAGCTCAGCCAGGGTTTGAGTTGCTCTCAGAAAGGGAGAATTGGAAAAAGAAATGGCAACCCATTCCAGTGTTCTTGCCTGGAGAATCCCAGGGACGGCGGAGCCTGGGGGGCTGCCATCTATGGGGTTGCACAGAGTCGGACATGACTGAAGAGACTTCGCAGCAGCAGCAGCAGTGGAAGGACGGGGCCAGGCTGGCCACTGCTGGGTGAGTCCGTCAACCTTCCGGAAACTGCACAGCTGTTGTGGCCCTCACTCCAGTGTTCAAGTAGGGCCTCTACAGTGGGGAGATGGCCCCAAGAACCCCAGTCCTGATGTTCAGAAAGGGGCTCTCAGGGCTGAGCAGAGCTTCCCTGGCCCCTTGCGGAGGAGGTACAGGGGGCAGGGCCTCCACGCCCAGACAGTCCCCAGGAAGCCCTGCTCCCTGTCTTCCTATCAGGCCTGGCTCAGGGCATGGGGATCCAGGAAAGCCACCATCATCTGGCTTGCAGGCCTGGGCCCGCTGGGCAGGGACACCATCTGGGAGTGATTACTGGACACGGTAGCAGCAGAGGGATTTGTATATAAAGCAGGGGCCAGAAAGATGAACAGGTCATTGGGGAAAGTTCCCAAAAAGGAAGCTAAGCTGGGCAGACTGGCCTTGAGGTGTCTCCTAGTCAACCCTGGAGCCCTGGCCAGGAAGCCTGAGGCAGACAGGCGGCGGGGCTGGCCAGGCTCCAGCCGGTGGTTGGCCTGGCCTCCTGGAGCCAGAGCCTGGGTGGGACAGCACACAGCAGCCAGGGGGCCGAGGGTAGCTGCATGGCTGACAAGTGCGCTGTCCAGAGAGGCAGAGGCCTGCCTGGTGGTCACAGCTGGGACTTAGCTCAGAACAGGCTCTAAGACCATCCCACCAGGGACCACACCGCCCCAAAGTGCTGCCCCAGGACAGGACACAGAACCACCCAGAAGGCACAGCTCTGGTCCAGAACCTCCAGTGGCGGCCGAAGGTGCCCAGGGTCAGGAGGTTTAGGAAAATGATGGCCCAGTCGGCCACCTGCTGGCTGCCCCATGTCTAACCAGGGCAGGAGGGGGTAGTGCCGGTCTCTCCTTACAGAGCTGCTTTCCCAGGCAGACACCCACTGGGGACCTTTCTCCCCTTCACTGGTGAAGGTGATGCCCAGACCACCCTGTGTCTCCAGGTGCTTTGCTGTGACATCAAAGTCTCGCAGGGGCAGGAGAGCTGGATGCTCAGGCCCTTGCTGCCAAGTCAGCCAGGAGGACAAGGCTGGCAACCACCTGGGCCCAGCACTCCCATGGGAGCCCAGTGGTTTGGATTGAGGCCAGGCGAGCTGCCCCTCAGGCAGGGGTGCCGCAGATCAGCATTAGTGCAGACAGGATAGGGAAGGGGAGGTGGAAGCAGCACTCAAAATTCAGGCAATTTCTTGCAAAGAAAAGAGAGCAAACAGAAAGTTAAAGTCGCTTCAAGGAGAATCAGGCCTCTAGCACGTGGCCGCGTGCAACACCGGGAGAGCGTTTATTACCGAGCTCACTGGGGAGGGGCTGGGTGTGCTGGCCCTGCAGCTGCAGGGAGCCCTGCCTGTGACAGCACCCAGCTTGGGTCCCCCGGAAAGCGAGCACAGGGACGCAGAAGTGCCCCCACTCCCACAGGCACGTGGCTCTTGGGTCTCGGCTGAGGCTGTCTTCTCGCATGTCCAGCGTTTTTTGGGTGGAATGCAAAGAGGGAGGCGGCAGAGAGGCCGCTGCACCTGGCCTTGGGGCCCTACCAGTCCTGGTTGTCCCAGCCATCGTCCACCGTGGGTGGCAGCATGGCCTTCTTGGTGACCTTGGCCCGGCCCTCCCCACCACCCCCCCAGGCCTCCCCGCCGTCGCTGTTGTCACTGATCCTATTGTTGGATGCAGATGCAGAGCCCGAGCCCCACACATCCCAGCTGTCCGAGCTCCTCTTGTCAGCTGAGGCGTCCGCGCATGTCCAGCTGTCGCTGCTTGGGGACCGGTGGGCCCTGGCAGGGTCGGCGCTCCCGAAGGACTCCCAGAAGCTCTGATCGAGGGTGTTCTGGGAGTTGTCCCCACCACTGTTCTGGTAGCTTGGGCCCTCCGGGGGTCTGGGACAGACAGGGCTCTCTGAGCTCCCAGAACCAGAAGGTCACCATGGGGGCCCCAAGCCACCTGGCCTCCCCTCAGCCTCTCCCTAGCTAAGTTCGAGCTCCAACCCAGAGTCCCAGTCCACGCCCCTCAGGGTCCTGGAGCCGGTGTTTTCCTCGAGGGTAAAGGACGCCCAGCCTCAGGGTGGCTCCACCATGGAGTTGAGGCCGTGGAACCTGCTGGAAGGACTCAGGCAGCTTGCCACCAGAGCCCACCCTCCATCAGTCCCACCCACGTGGAGGATGTTTCATAGAAAAATGTAAAATACTACCTTCCTGCAACAAATAAGGGTAAGAAAACCCAGAGACTTGACCCTTCTCTACACCATGGAACCAGCTCAGGACAAGAAATCCTCGCCCAACCGCAACCTCACCACTGAACACGTCCAACAGTGCCAGGAGGAAGCAGCTGGTCCACAAGCGGGCAGACCGACAGCACCCAGCTTGGCAGAGTGGTTGCCGCTCTGGGCCGGGCATAAGCTCGT
Source organism: Moschus berezovskii (assembly GCF_049115385.1). NCBI lineage: Eukaryota > Metazoa > Chordata > Mammalia > Artiodactyla > Moschidae > Moschus > Moschus berezovskii. The sequence continues at coordinate 30,092,314 of NC_142474.1, read as the reverse complement.
CCATCAGAGCCCCAGGGTCCCATCCGAGTCAGAGGAGAAAGCTGGCCCACCTGGCTCCCAGCAGGAAGGCTGGGCAGCGCCCTGAGTGCTGGAGACCCCAAGGAGTTGGGTCAAAGCCCAGCGGCCCTTCCTCTCCCTCAGTCTGTCCTACAAGAGCAAGGCTGAGACCACCCTCACCACCTGGGCAGCAGTAGCTCAAGAGGTAGAAGGCAGGGATTCAGAGCAAGAGGCTGAGAGAATGACATGCCTCTCTGCACCCCCAGGGCTCCAGGGGCTTCTGATTATCACCCAAGGCCCTGGGGGAGACGTCCTGCTTCTGAGATCTGGGGGAGATCTCGGAAGGAAGCCCACTTCAGGAATGGACACAGCATACCTGTCTGATGAGTCCTCTGCTCTCCCAGAAAAAAACGTAGTGACGTCCCGCCAGCCCCGGCTACCAACTCCCTGGACCTGGAAGAGAACGGAAGGCAGCTCAGCTGGGCTCTGCTGGGAGCACGCGGTGTCCAGAGACCAGGGTAAAGATTAGAAACGCAGTTACACTGCCAAACTCAGGCCAGTTTACTGGACAGGATCGGACGGGGACAGCGGGATGCCTGCCGTGTGGGCACAAGAACATATGGCCAGGAGAGGCTGTGGAAAGGCTCTGGGCCGGGAAGAGGGACGAATGCGCCCCACCCATAGCGCGAGGTGGAGAGGCAGGCCACCCACAGCACACTCACCAGGAAGGTTGGCCGCAGCAAGCAAAGAATGAAAGAAAATAGCAACAGGTTAGTGGCTGGGACCGGTGCTCGTCCAGGGGTTTCCATGTTCCTCAGGCTGTCGGCACCGGAGCGTCTGCTGACCCTCCTTGGTCCTACAAGCCCTTTGGGCCAAGAAGAGATGCGCATGAAGCGCTGGCCCTCCCCACTCGTGGTTCCGGGTGCCTTGGAACATGGAGACGCTTCCAGCCGAGCCCGCATGTCAGGCGGGGCTGCCCTACCTTGGACGCCAACTCAGAGAACCCACTGGACACATCATCAAAAATCTTCCCCTCCTTCACCTGGTGGATGGGAACAGCGTCGTCACAGCCCAGCAGACGCCCGCTGCCTGCACTGATGAAGGCCGCCACCCACCTGCACTGGCTCCAGAGGCTCTGTCTCTGTGCTGTCCCCTCCCCAGAAGCAAAAGGGAGGGCTGGCCGACCACCCTGCGGCCCAGGCCGGTCTCACGGGACCCCCACCCCTGGTATTCTCTGTGTCACCCCCTACCTCCCACACAGGCTGGCACTGCCCTGCCCTGCCCACCCCATGTTCCTCTTGCCTGTCTGGGCCTCCAGGGCAAGTGGCAGGACGCACACCCAGCCACGCAGGAGCAGGGTACAAGGCCAGGCCTCGCTGAGCCCAGGACGAGGGCCCACAGGCACCAGGCACCCAAGGACACCAGGGAGTCTGAGGACCCAAACAGAGCCCCCAGGAGCAACTGCCCCTCGAACGAGGGCCCTGGAACTGAACGCAGCTGAGCACCGGGAGTTCTCCCCATGTTACCTTCTCCTGGGCGGGTTTGAGGACGCTCTCATTCAGACTATGGCCCAACTCCGACGCCTGTTAGAAGGAAAGACACGATGAAGAAAAGTCGTGTGCACACTGTGGCAGGTTCACTTCAGGATGATGAACTCTGCCCATGGAGGGAAGGTGGCTGACAATGCCTAGCCACTAACACACGATGCTTCTGGCTGTTGTGGAGGCTGGGCACTGCCATCCCTGACCTATGGGCTCCTGAAGAGCCCCTGTCGTCCCTCATACAGACAGGTGTACCGCCAGTCCCATCTGCCCTCCAGGGGCCCCCAAGGGAGCTCAGACAGAAGGGATGGAGCTGGGGGTGGGGGAAGGCCAGGCCAGGCCAGAGGCTCAGGTCGGGGGCAGGCAGGACAATGGGGAGACGACAGTGCGGGCCCTCACCACTAGGACCGGACTCTTTCAGATTATTCAGCTGAAGATAATGAAACCACACTGTGAAAATTTCCCCTTAGACCTCAGGGTACCCCGGCCCATTGGTGCCCCTATGGCAGCCCTGAGCTCTGGATCCCATGCCTCCTGCCTGTGAAACGGATGCTCAAATGGGAGCCCATCGAGCTGGGGAGCAGCTCTGAGTGTGAGCACATGGAAGCACCAACATGCAGGCTGTAGTGCAGGCGCGTGCCGGATACTTGGGGGGCGGGGTTTGGGGGGCATGCACAAGCACAGACGGGGCCTTACCAGCTCTGGCTGCTGCTTGGAACCCCAGAACTTTACCCAGACAGCGTGGGGAGACAGGGGTGGGGGAAGAGAGAGAGCAAGGCGGTAGGCGCCACGGTCGCGACAACCAGGACAGGGTCCCCCAGGATGACGAGAGCAGGCGGGGTGGAAGTCAAGTGAAACGGGGGCTTAGAGACGTCCCTGAGTGGGGCTGGGGGAGCTCAGCCCTCAGGGTGGGAGGGGCCCGCATGGCTCAGAGGCTCCTCTGCCTGCCCCCAAAGCCATCACCCCGAGTCCTGAACCCAGCCCAGGGCCAGACACCACGTGGGAGACCGCCGGGACTGCGAGTCAGGGTTTGAAAACAAGCCAAACACTGGGCCCCGCTGCAACCACAGAAAGGGAGGGCACTAACAGAGACAAGGGATGCTGAATCCTTGGGACAAAACCCCCATCCCCAGGGGGTGCTGGGTCTCCCGCCCGCGGCTGTTCCGACCCGGCGCGGGGCCTCCTCCCCAACAAGGCCAAAGGCACAGTGGCCTCCACCTCCCAAACCCACAGGCGCCTGAAGTGACATGGAGATGTGGACGCCTGCCTACTGGCGTAAAACACTCCTCCCCTGACACAGGGCACACAGAGGCCCCCCAGCCTAGAAGCCCGCACAGCGCCAACGCAAAGGCTTCCTCCAGTACCTTCTGACTTGCTTGGGACCCGAACTTTGTCGCCTGAAAGGAAAGCACAAAGAGGGTCTTCTGGTCAGCCGCCCGACACTGGCTGCTGAAGCTGAGCATCTGCAGGGCCTGGGTGCCCAGGCCTGTTTCCTGATGGCCATAAGGACTGGCACGCACCCGACAGTGGCTCTCAGGACTCGCAAAGCTGCCCTCCACATCTGCTCCCCCAAGAGCTAGACCATCAGGGTAGGGTAGGGGCGCCCAGGGCAAGGAAGCAGGCCTGACGCCTACCTTTGCGCTCTGGACACGGGGCCCCCAGGCAGGGTGGGGCCTTGTCCAGCGGGCTCTGCTGTTTGCTGCTGAGCACAGTTGGTCATACTTCTCACCTCTCCCCAGCACCCTGGGTGCTCTCAAGGTCCCTGGCAGAGGGGCCGCTCACAGAAACCCCCGTGGGGCAGATGAACTTGTGGCTGGAGCCCCGGCAGGACCCCTGGCTGCCTGGCCTGGGGTGTCGCAGGACGGCCTGGTACTTACGCCCTCCTTGGCCGCTGAGGCGAACCTGCTGGCTCCAGTAGCAAAGCTGCTCCAGCCCTGCAAGGAAGCCACACACAAGCCATGTGGCAGCTCCATGCGCAGACACAGGAGGGCGTCCTTCGCACCCATGCTCCGTGGGAAAGACACAGCCAGGGGCCCCAGAAGCAGCTCAGGTCCACTCCCTGGAGACAGGCCTTCCCACCAGGCCACGGAGTCATGAAACCTGTTCTCCTTTCTGAGTCCAAGGTCATTTCCCCTAAGCCTCCGCAACAGAAGCCAGTCATTTGGATTAAATCCCCACTGGGCCTGTGCCTCCTGGGAAGATGTGGAGGGACCTCACGAGGAGCTGACAGACGCTCAGCTTCTGGCGGTGGATGGAAGGGACACAGGCACACAGACTGCACACCCCGGGAGGTGCTTCTGAGAAACAGGCCAGGCTGACGGCCCCTTCTCCCCTGGAGCAGACTCAGCCCAGAACCCGTGCATTAGGACAGCCCTGCCAGGAGGGGCAGCCAGGCAGGCTCCACTCAGAGCCCGAGGTCTCTGGGGAAAACGTGCCTTGTTAAACCTGGGGCACGTGTATTATATGTTGTAACCAAAGTAAATGAAAGACAAAACACAAGTGGGATTACACCCTGTAGGCCCAGTTTTAAGGGGTGAAGTCAGTGAAGGAAAGGGAAATGGGCCAGGGCAATCCTAGGATGGCTGGTCTCCAGGAGGCCCTGGGGCATCGGGGCGGGGGGTGCTGGGACGGCATCCTCACCGAGTAGAGGGACGACATGGCGCTGTTGAGGAAGTCGTCTTCCCTCTTTGGAGGCGGCACCGTGTTCCCAAACCCCACGTAACGGTTCTCCTGGGCCCTGGGGGACACAGACAACAGGCCTGCTGCTCCTGACAGCCGCAGGGTGCAGGGTCACCCAGACCCAGATACCGGGTCACTGCCGGAAGTGGGACACGCTCGTCCACAGGTCAGGCAGGTTCCAGGAAGGAATCACGTCCTCTCTCTCAGTGGTTTTCTCTCACTCAAGCACCCTCCTGAAGCTGCCACTCAGGACTCCACAGGGCCTGCCAATCTTGCACCCATCGCACACATGGGCAGCAGCCCCAGCCACTTTCACAGTGCCACCGGCCCCCAGCCTCCCCTGAGCCCGCCTGAAACCCTACCCTTGACAGGAGCCAAGGTCATCATTCAGCCAGTCTTCGAAAGCCTTGTCCCCAGAGGCAGTGGAGTTCTGCAGCTGGCCAGAGGCTCTGCAATGGTGGGTCAAAAGTAAGAGACCAACAGAGGGTGGGTACACGCCCGCAGGGGTCTATGGTAAGTGCAGTCACGCCCATATGCTCACGCTTGGCTCCTCTGAAAACTAAGCTCTGAGCAGAAGGCAGCTCAAGCTTAGGTTCAGCGGCTGAAACTGGTGAGAAGCAGGGGAGGCACTGCTCTGGGGGGACGGGGGCCACAGTGGCTCCATGCCGGCCTGAGCCTCCAGGGGGAGCCGCAGGGAAACCAGGGGGATCAAGGCCACAGCAAACACTGGGCCACGGTCTGGAGCCCTTTTGACTAGAATCTCACTACTGAAGAGGGAAGAGGAAGGGGCTGGGCTGAACCCAGCAGAGAGCTGGCCAGAAGATTGGATGAGTAGCTACCGGTGGGCAGAGGATAGCAGCGTCCTGGGCTGAGGCGGAGTCCAGCTCTGGGCGGGCGATGACTCCAAAGACCATTCTTTGCCTTCGGCCAGAGCAGCCACCTGCCAAGGGAACCTGGGTCAGAGAGCAGGGGCCCATCAAAGCGGCCTAAATGCCCCTGACCGCAGCGCACTCCCTGTCCCCCACACAGCCCCTCCACCTTAATGCCACAGGCTGGGGGCTCTGCCGGGTGTGGACACCAAACGGGCAAGCGGTCTTGGTCTCTGAGGTCCCCTTTCTACACCCCAAATGATGGGTCTCCCCCAGCAGGCACTGCAGTTCTCAGGGGAGTTTTAGCTGCATGCACAGAGGTGTCTGGACACAGTGCTTCCCAGAGGCTGGGAGGAAAGCCCATCCTCAGCCCAGTAAACCACAGGCCCCCCAAGTCCCCCACGTGGGAAGAGCCAAGGCCATGCATGCCGTCTCCATGTAGACAGCACGCGGCTTCCATGCTGTGGTCAGAACCACAGGGCATCTCAGTGCCCACGGCCGGAGCAGCCTCCACGTGGCGGGTGGCCTGCCTCACCCGGTCCCTGAAGAGGGCAGCAGCCCTGCTGTTGTACTTCTCCTGCAGCGACCAGCAGGGGTCGTAGTCCTCCTGAGACTCCAGGAACTCCCGGAACCGAGCGTTCCCACCCGCCTTCATCTTCTCCAGCTCCACGTCCTTCCACTTGTCCATCGTGACGGAGCGGACAAAGCTGCACAGCAGAGGGCTGGCCTCGTCACCGATACCGCCCGCTGATTCAGAGCCCGGGGGTGAAAGGGGCCGACCTACATGGGGGCCCGCTCCTCCCCACCCCCGCGCACTGACCTGAGGTGAACCCCAAGCCCACGGTGCTTCCCCGAGCACTCCAGGCAGATCCAGATGCCATAGGTCACGCTCACCCACTGTGGGTTGAAGGCGCCGCACTCGAAACACACCTGCAAAGGGTATCCAGGGGCTTGTCCAGGGGCTGAGGCAGGACCCAGGGACCCCTAAGACCCAATGGTGGCCCTAAGAGCAAGAACAGGGAGGCTGGTTATGAGGCCAATGGTGACAGGGAGTGAGGACCCCGAGAGGTTCCTGAAACCTGAGCTGGGCGTTGAGGAAAAGCAGATGCTTACATTGTTTTCATCTTGCGCCCGAACTTCCTTAAGAACTTTCCTGGTTCTTGGGCTGGCCATGGTGCTGAGAAAAATAAGATTTTCACAGGAAAATCAACCGCCAGTGCAAACACACTACAAGATATAACCTCAAGGAACCCCAAGAAGCTGCTCGGAAGTTGTTAGGGAACAAGACAACTCACTGCAGGCAGCACGGGGGCCCCTCACTGCGGGAACCCACTCTCCAAGTGCAAGGAAAGCCAAAAGCATTGTAGATGCTGTGAGGCCAATAAAGTGATCATGAGGAGCAATGTGCAGTTACTAGAGGCCGCTTACCACGTTGCATCAAGACTGTGTAATTTATGGAATGTCGGTTTCTGGTGAAGCTCCTAGCAAAGGGCTGAGCTTTATATGAGGCTGGCCTCCCAGGGGCCATCTGAAGGATGGAGGTGACAGACAGCATGGCCACAGCAGGGCATGGGCAGGGGCCTATGGACTGCAGATCTGCCACAATGCCTCATGGGGACGCTGTGGGAAATAGCAGCCACACAACCAGGGCTGCTATATCTCCTGCTGCTGCGTCACTTCGTGTCCGACTCTGTGTGACCCCATAGACAGAAGCCCACCAGGGTCCCCCGTCCCTGGGATTCTCCAGGCAAGAACACTGGAGTGGGTTGCCATTTCCTTCTCCAATGTGTGAAAGTGAAAAGTGAAAGTGAAGTCGCTCAGTCATGTCCGACCCTTAGTGACCCCACGGACTGCAGCCTACCAGGCTCCTCCATCCATGGGATTTTCTAGGCAAGAGTACTGGAGTGGCTTGCCATTGCCTTCAAGTTCAACGGTGGCCTGTTTAATTCATGACCAGGAAAGTTGATACAGTCAGAATCAAGCCAGGGAGGGAAAGGGTGCCCAGCACGGTGCTGGATGTAAACTAACCCTAATCTGGCCGGGATCCTGGGACCAGAGTGTGCACACTGTCCCTCTAGCTTCCCTAGCAGGACGTGTCCCGTCGAGGTTACATAGGCCACTGTCAGAGACAGAGCCACATGCCTGGGTTGCTAGTAGTGTTTGCAACCTCCAACCCTGTTCCCACTGTCTGAGAGGGGCCTGTTCCCGCCAGCTTCCCTGCCAATGCAACAGCATGAAAACCCAGGAGCATCTTGGTCCACATCTGCCTGTTACCTTCAGCTACTCCTCAAGGGGACCCAGCTTGTCCCCCCAACCACGCTTCCTGAATCTAGAATGCCAAACACTCACAGGCCCACTTTTAAGCTAGGTAAAGTTAGGAAATAAATAGCAGATTTCTGCAATCCAGGGAAACAAACCAAGGGTTTGCCTGAGAGACCTTTCTGCTCTGTATGTCTCTGTCCTGCTCCTGAAGGTATCGAAGGCAGACACCCGAACCCACAAACCTCCCTGGCCCCTGGCCCGACCCATCGAGGGAGGACCCTGTCCTCATGCTGTAACCACAGCAGGAAGGCAGAAATGGGTGGCCCCTGGGAGCTTTTCCTACAGAACTGTGCCTGCCCAGGGCTCCTGCTAACTAGGGTGAGCCTGCCCTGAATTTGTAATTGTATAAAAGAAGGAAGAGCGAGGACTGGCAGAATGACAGCGGGGGGAAACACGTAAAAGTGAACTCACATGAAAGTGAATGATGTGGGCTGGATTTAAGAGCAACTTTTTTTTTGCATAAGAAGACCCTTTAATTCTGCGAAATACTAACTTTAATACATGAGAAACAAATACCTTCTTTCAAAACCATAGTTTATCTTGAAAAAGTATCCAAGAACTCCTGCTTTAATACTTGAAATCAAGATGTAACACAGAGCTCTCTGCAAGAGGATGTGGCTTCAGTAAACAGTGAACCAAGACTTTTTCTCAGCTCATGAGAGAAGCCACTTGTCAGACCCTAGAACACTGTTCCCTAAGTGGGAACTTCTTCAACACCTGAGATTAAAAGGGATGACCTAAGCACACCGTTGGGGCTGTCACCAGCGACACGGACAAATCATGCTGATATTTCTCTGAAACCACCTGAGCACTCAAAGCACCTACATGGAAGGACAACTGTTTCTCATCTTAAAGCACTGTTACTTGTGCACTTCTGCAGGGTGGGGAAGGGATGCCAAGGCCAACTTCAACACTAATTATCCCCTGGACCATTATGACAGCTCCGTTTGGCACAGAAATCCATGGTGGCTGGACCCTTAAGCCTGCGCCAAATGAGCACAGTTAACTCTCACATCTGTGGTAGGCGAGAAGCTGTTTAACAGGGCAGATGAGAAACACAGTCCTTCTATTGCTGTTGCTGCTGCTCAGTCGCTTCAGTCGTGTCCGACTCTGTGCGACCCCATAGACGGCAGCCCACCAGGCTCCCCCTTCCGTACATAAACTGAAGGAGGATTCCAAAGCCCTCCCTCGGTTTCCTCTTCCTCCGGCAACACGGTCACCCACGGCTAAGGAGTGGCTGCCGCTCCCGATGAGACCGGCCTCTTCAACACTGAGAGGAGGCTTCTTCCCTCTGAGGAGTGGAAGACCCTTCAGAAATCAGAAAGAGGCCTGACGGGACCCTGTGTCCGGACCACGTCTTGGCTCCGAAGGATGGGACAGAGCAGGACCGGCTCGCCCTACAGAAGGGGTGCAGGTGAACAAGGGTCCGTGACAGTCTCAGAGGAAAGAAGGCTGGGGATCTGGGGCGCCTTGCAGGGTGGGTGGGGGTCTGGGCGGGGACGGCCGGAGGAAGGGTGCTGCGTTGGGGGGGGGGGGCGTGAAGGGGGGGCGTGGACCAGCCCCGGAAGGACTGGGGGAGGGCGAGGTGGGCGCTTCCAAATCCTGTGGATGGCTGTCTCGAGGTGGGTGGGGGTCTGGCGGGGGCGGCCGCCGAGAGGGGCCGTGGACCAGCCCCAGGGGGAACCAGGACCTCCAGGTCTCGGTCGCGCGCTTACCGGGCAGGGCGCTAGATCCTTGGCGCCGGGCTGGGGTCGGGGCGGGGGCTCTCGGGGGTGGTCGGGCCAGGGTCTGCAGCGCCGCGAACTGCACAGAGGACGCGCGCCGGCCGCCCACCCGGTCGCCACCCGCTTCCGGCTACGTCGCGCTTCGCAGGGTCTCACGGGAAGCCGGGGGCGGGCCGGTGGGGGCGGGACTTCCGCCCTGCCAGCTGGGCCGGAAGCGCGACCCTCCTCCGTCGCTATAGGGACGCGTTCTCCTCCGGGCGGCTGTGCCAGAGATGTTAGTCTAGCGGGGACCGCGGTGTCCTGGGGACCGACAGTCACGCTTACCGGCGCTGCCCCGTCAGGATTCGGACGGGATAAAGATGGCCTGCTCAAATTAGGATGACTCATGGGCGTTTACTTACAAGGGGGCTGATTAGGAGGGTGTGAGCAGGTTTAGGGCACCGCAGGAATTCTGCGGGAACCCAGTGCTGGAACAGCAGAGCTGTGACGTCAACAGGCTCCAAGGGGATGGGAGAGGTTCCGACTCTGGAAGGACAGTGTCCTCGGGGCCGCGGCCCCAGAGGCGCTGTCATCTCTGGTTGTGGGTATGGATGGCCAGCCCAAGGTGATCCAGTAGGAAAAGATACAGGAGTGAATACCGGCTTCTCTGGTCTCTTGCCCTCTGATCTCCCGATTCTGCCTCCCACTGGCCAAGCCCACAGGTGTAATCTGAGGTAGAGAAGGATGAGGGTGGACGTGGAGAGCAGCTGGAGATGTTGCAAGCAGGCTGCAAAGCAGTGTGAATAGTAGGGTCCCAAGTATGGGAACTACGACTGTAGGAAGAGTAACTGTCCAGACTGGTGATCTCTCTCTGGGGAGTGTAACTGCAAGTGATGTTTGGTTTTGTTTTTACTTTGTGCTTTTCTGTATATCCACACACTCTGCATTGATCTGTGTAACTTTTGGAGCGATCCAGTTGCCTGGTAGCTCAGCTGGTAAAGAATCCGCCTGCAATGCAGGAGACCCCGTTTCGATTCCTGGGTCAGGAAGATCCCCTGGAGAAGGGACAGGCTACCCACTCCAGTATTCTTCAGCTTCCCTGGTGGCTCAAGTGGTAAAGAATCTGCCTGCAATGCAAGAGACCTGGGTTCCATCCCTGGGTTGGGAAGATCTCCTGGAATAGGGCATGGCAACCCACTCCAGTATTCTTGCCTGGAGAATCCCCATAGACAGAGGAGCCTGCCAGGCTACAGACTTGCAGAGTCTGATAAGACTGAGTGACTAACCACAATATGAACATTTTTACTGAGGTATAATTTACATTCAGCGATTTATACTCAATAGGTTTTGAGAAATGCATACCCCAGTGTAACCTCCACCATAGAATATTTTCATTACAGGTGACTACTGTTCTTATTTTTATCTCCATTTCTTAGTTTGCCTGTCCTAGAACTTTACATAAACAGAATCATTCAATAGTACTCTTTCAAATGGTTTCTTTCACTTAATATTTCAGCTCTTCATTCCTTTTATTGCTGAATACTATTCAATTCAATGAACATATCTCGTTTATCTATTCACATATTAGACAATGGAGTCATTTCTGAGTCTTGACTATTGTGGATAAAGCTGCCCTGAAATTCACACAGCCACCTTTTGGTGGCTGTATCTTAACATTTCATTTGCACAATTACCTAGACATGAAGTTATTGGGTGATGGGGGAGGTGTGTATTGAATTTCATAAGAAATTGTGAATCAGTCTTCCAAAACGGGGGCACCATCTCATGCCTCAGCAGCAGTGTGAGGGCTCCAGTATCTGCAGGTACTCTGAATTATATCTCATTTGTAATTCCCTCCACTGCTGGTTGAAAGTTGCCCTGGAGGTTTACCTCGGCTTCCTGGCCAGTCCAGTCCACCCTGTGCCCAGCTTAGCATGAGCACGTCCTGCAGGCAGGGGAAGCCCTCAGGAAGGAGCCAGCAGGTCTCACAGGGAGAAGCCGCTGGCATGCACAGAAACAAGAGGACTGAGGTGATGTGGACAGGGCACCCATAGAGTCTACATAGGGGCAATGTGAGGCAGTGTTGATTTCAGCACAAGACCCCGGGCTTCAGAAAGCAAGAGCCCTGTGCTGGATTCCTTACATGAGCTTCCTGGAGGAGGAGGTGTGAAGGGTGTTGAAAGGTAGGAGAGGAAAAGGGAAAGTGGTCCTGGAAAGGGCACCAGCAGAAAAGTTGATGCTTTCGAATTGGGTGTTGGAGAAGACTCTCGAGAGTCCCTTGGGCAGCCAGGAGATCAAACCAGTCAATTCTAAGGGAATCAGCCCTAAATATTCATTGGAAGGACTGATGCTGAAGCTCCAATCCTTTGGCCCCCTGACCTGAAGACCCGACTGAGTGGAAAAAATCCTGATGCTGGGAAAGATTGAGGGCAGGAGGAGAAGCGGGCAACAGAGGATGAGATGGTTGGATGGCATCACTGACTCAATGGACATGAGTTTAAGCAAACTCTAAGAGACAGTGAAGGACAGGGAAGCCTGGCGTGCCGCAGTCCATGGGGTCTCAAGAGCTGGACACGGCAGCAACTGAACAGCAATAACGACAAAGAGTAAACGCCGAGCAGAGGCTAGATGTTCAGTTTTCCGACCACAAAGCTAGAAGTCAATCCCCGCTCCACCACCGGGGACCCTGGGGCTGCGGTATTCCCCTGAGCCAAGAGCAAAGGGAGGGCCCTCCAAGGACAGGGAAGCCTGCCACCTTGCAGCAGCTGTGGCACCCCTGCCTATCTCTCTGCCGTCTCGAGGCTGGCACAATGACCGCGTGACAGAGGATAAATCTGGGTGTGACATGGTGAATGGGGCAGAACGTGGGACTGCAAACTGACGGTGTTTTATTGCCCCACCTAAAACACATAGGTAATTTGTTTTTCTTTCGGAACCACCAGCAGTCCATTAACTTCCAGTCAGAGTAACATGATCATCTTAGTGGTTTCGTCCCCAGAGCTCCTGAGGTTCTCGATGTGAATAAATTGAAGGGAACACAAGAGAAGCAAAATGAAAACCTCAGAGTAAATGGCTCCGTGGGCAAGGGCCAGCCCAAGCCACACAGTCCACCTGCAAAGCCACCGTAGCCCCCCTCGGGTGTGGGCCTGTGGATGCACACTTTGCAATGTCCACGTGGTGTCGACTCTCCCTGTGCAAGTGCTGGGTCAGCTCTGGTGGATTCGACCAGATTGTTCAAAGAGCCGTTGTACCAAATGCCCTGATGCCAGTGCACCTGTTTCTTAGGGATGACGCCTCCCAGCTGAGTGTCATCGGCAGCTCATCTTTGCCACACTGTGAACATATGTGTTGTCACTGCTGCTTTGATTTCCATTTTCACAATGGTGGTGGAGCTGGGCACATGCTCACTGGCCAGTGGACACCTGCCTGGCTTCTGTGCTCTCTTTCTATCCTCCACTGACCACCTTCCACAGCCAATTCCTCCCTGAAGTGGCTCCATCCTTCATCTGAGAGACAGGCATGGGGCTGGCTCAGACTGGGACTGTCACACTCCTGGCCTCTGGCCTGCTGCATGGATGGACTTGGCCCCACATGAAGAAAGGCCTGGTCAACCTGGCCTATCTGACCCCTGCCACTGGCTCTGAAAGATGCACAGGGAAGAACTGCGCCCTGGGATAAAGGAGGTGGAAGGAAGTCAGAATGTGGCCCTGCTGATTCTTGAGACCATGCATCACTGCAGAGCACAGCTGCTTCTGAACCTGAGTTGTCCTCATCCTAAAACACCCAGGAACTTGCAGTTGTGCCAGAGGACACTTGGTTACTCAGGCTAAGGAGTCATAGCCAAGAATGTGCTGAGACAGGGCCAGCTTCTCAGATTGCAGACCTGAGGGCTCAGATCCCAGGGCTATGACAGGAAGACCCACATACCCCCTGCCTTAGCCCCTCCCATGCCTATCTTAGTCAAGAATCTGTCCAAATTCTAGTTAGATACAGAAAATCCAACCCCACATGGCTTAAACAACAAAAGGATGCTATTGGCTCATGTAGTGAAAAGCCCAGTGGTAATCTGGCTTTTGGATGAGATTTGATCCAGCAGCTCAGCAGCATCACTAAGAACCAGGTTTCTCTCTGTATGTTTGCTCTGCTGTTCCATTTTCATCTGAAGGTCTCCAATATGCAGCTCCTAATGCTGTAAGCTCTGTGGTTCACATCCCAGCCAAAAGCCCAAGATTCAGTTGCTTGGGTCACGTGTCCACTTCTGAACCAATAACAGGCCAAAGGGACGGAATGTGCTGACCGGCGGCATCTAAGACCCAAGCTTCAGCCCTGAAGCCCCAGAGGGAGGCAGGTTCCCAGGACTGCAAGGACTCAACAGAAGTCTGAGGGGTGGGGGAGCAAGCAGTCTACACCTGCCTCACAGCCCACCATGCTCCCTGGGGGTCAGGTGAGCTCTCCCTGTAGCCAAAGTTGAGGTGGGGATTTTGTGGCTCCCTTCTGTGTCCCTGGGGCCCAGCCTGAGCCTAGCCAGCTTGGCATGAATGCTGGAGATGCCTGGGTGGGGCTCTGTCCATTGGAGATGCCTGGGTGGGGCTCTGTCCGTCTCCTCTTCTCTTCTCTTTGGGGCAGGGTAGGAGGGATGGGGCAGGGAACTGCTGCTGGAAAGAAGGGGGAAACCAGTGTAGGTTGAAGGGCAACTTATCTGTCCGAAGAGGCAGGAACTCAGCCTGAAGGCGGGAGGGAAGAAGGGTTTCAGGTGGACTGAAGTGCCACCTGCTGAGCTGCCCCTCACCTAGTGTGCCCCTTCCAACTCTCCCACCCATACGGCCACTCTGTTCAGGTCCTGCTCCTCCCTGGGGTCTAACCAGGGCCTCATGCCCCCTCCCAGCATGAGGCACACTTGACCATGGCTCACACTGATAGAGAACCCAGAGGCTCCCTGTGACCAGGGGAGAAGGCCCAACCCAGCCGTGCCCACACCTCTGGCCCCACCTGAACTGCCTCCCTCCCACCATCTGCCTTCCCCCTTGTTCAGTCCACCCCCACACCTGTACCTGGGGATCCTCATCTAGTCCTCCCTCCAGTTAGCACAGGAACCTGCCTGCAACCCAGGGCCTTCCTCCCCCTTCAGCCTGATCCTGGCCTGGCCTGCAGGCCCCCTATGGTGACTGGGAAGGTGAACTCTGATAGGCTGGCCATCCCCTCCTCTTTCTCCTGGGCCCTTGCCCCCAGGAGGGGGACCTCTGAGCACTTAACCTGGTCCAGGAAGCCTCAGCGATTGAGTGTGCCTGGGGCTCCATTAGGAAGGAGGCTGGTTGGTTGGGTCCGGCGAGGGCCTGGGGGCAAGTGCAGGAGGTGTGGGGTGGGGACGGGATATCCTGGACACTATGGGGTGGGTTGGCAGCAGTGCTAAGTCTGTCCTGGAGCCACAGCAGGGCCCCTCCAACTCCAGGCCGCCTGAGAAGCCGCGCCATCGCTCCTTTAAGAAGGGGATCCCACGCCCCTTCCCTAGCTGGCGAGAAACCCCCAGAGTCCGAGTTAGAGAGGGAGACAGACTTGGCACAGCCGCTATTCGGAGAGACGGGGTTGGGCTGGGGCACCCTGGCTGCCTGGCGGAGCTGGACAGAGGACTGGTTGGGGCTTCGGGGTGGGACCTAGCCTGCGAAGGTCTCGAGTCTGCGGGGAGGGGTCGGGGATTGGAGGGAGGGGCCGGGGGAGGGTCCATAGGCGGGGCTGAGGTGGGAATGTGAGGAGCTGCAGGGCGGGGCGGCCGACTGAGGGTAGGAAGTCCAGCGCGCCGGGTAGTCCCTGGTGCAGACTTTCAGAGGCGGCGCCCGACGGCAGGGCTGGTACCCATGGGCCGCTGCTCCGGCTGCTGCTCTCTCATCTTCCTCTGTACTTTCCAGCTGGTGAGTGGTGACCCGTCCTCGGGCCCGGAAGTCCCAGAGCACAGGGGATCAGGACGCAGCCCCCGGCTCTCAGCCCTGCCCACTGGGTCCGCAGCAGTTTCTGCGGGCTCCTGACTGGGCACAGCTCAGACCCACGCGCTTTTGCTGCCTTAGTTTCCCGCCTCCCGGGGTCGGGGAGTGGGAAGCCAGCGCCCTATGGGCGACCCCGAAGGCCCCTCCGTGAGACTCGGCGCGCAGTGTGTGCTCTCCGGGGCTGGGCTGGGGCCGCGGTGCGGGGCGGCCGTGGGTTGCGGAGAGGGGTCCCAAGCTGCCTCACAGGTGCTGGGGGAGCTTCTGAAAGTGGCTGGAGCAGAACAAAAGCCGCCAGGTCTGAGCACCAGGCCCGAGGTCTCCGAGTCCTGAACTGGGAAGGGGCGCTGCTGCGCGCCGCGTCCACAGGTGTCCGAAATTGTGTGTGGCCCCAAGTGTGCGCACAAGGAGCCTATGCAAGGGTATATGTGTGTGAAGCCAGCACTAGGCAATGAATGGCCTGCGGAGTCCCTGTTCTGAGATCTGACAGCCCCTGGGGGCCAGGGTTCAGGTGAGTTTGGGAGTGTGTATCTATCCGTATGTTGACCTGTCTGTGGAGGGTGTGTGTGAGCCCCTCTCTGCCCACCCTTGGTGCCTCCAAGCTGGAGGAGGGCACCCCTGCCCTTTATCCTGGCCTGAAGAGTCGGGGAGTGGAGAAGAGGGTTGGAGCCCCCTTGCAGGGCTGTGCTTCCCTGTCTTTTGTGTCTGGGATTAGCTGGGCCCTTCGAATTCCAAGCTTTGTCAGCAGACTTGGGCAGTCCTCCTTCCAAGTTTCTCCTCCTTCAGTTCTGCCTTTGGAGCTTCCAGGAGCTCCTGCTGCCCAGGAGGAGGGACCTAAAGGAAGGTCACTGGGCTGGGGAGGAGATGAAGGTGGGCCTCTGAGTCTCTGGTCTTAAAAGGGAAATGCTGCTTTGTCAAGGTCTTTGGGTGTGCTCTCTCGAGCTGGAGGGCTTCGGAGAAGAAAGGGGTTTGCTTCAAGAAGCTGTGAGTAGGAAGTCCTCCCCACCTTGCAGAGAAGGGAAGACCCATCACAGTTTAGAGATGGGGGTCCAGTCCTTTGCCTGGGGGCATGACTGGCAGGAGGTCGAGATACACAAGTCTGCCTGGGGTCAGGAAGGGATTCCTGGAGCTTCCTCCTGGGCAGGCTCAGTGCTGGGACGGGTGAGGGAGAGGAAGTAGGTGGGCAATCTGCGGAGCTTTTTCTGGACATGTAAAGCCAGG
This sequence comes from Moschus berezovskii, assembly GCF_049115385.1. NCBI lineage: Eukaryota > Metazoa > Chordata > Mammalia > Artiodactyla > Moschidae > Moschus > Moschus berezovskii. The sequence goes on along the minus strand of NC_142474.1, from coordinate 30,076,007 downwards.
AGAGAACTCAGGCCTACAGAAGGCTTAAGGCCCAGGGACTGTTCCACCAGCAGCAGGGAGCCACCTCAGGCCTTGGAGCAACCATGGCACAGATGGGCACCCCACAGGCCTGTGGAGATGTGGCTGCAGCTGGGTGGGGCATGGGGGAAGGCTGTCTAGGCTTGAGGGCAACAGGGTTTCTCTGGACAGGGCTTCCTGCAGATTCTTTAGCCTCAGCCAGGCAAGTCCTAGTGCCAGGACAGAGCTGCGTCCCCACCTGGCCAGTGGCCACAGCTAAAAGCAGTGGACAGCTGCAGAAGGCCTTTTGTCCTGGCCATACCCCTCTCCCTACTCTGCTGGGTGGAGGGGGCAGTGGAATAGGAAGAGGTTTGACATGGTCCATCGCTCAGGTCACTGTGTGGTGGGGGAGGGGGAGCAGAGGGGGAAGCCGTGGACTGAGTCCTTGGCTTTCTTTTCTCTCTTTTTCTTTTCTCTTTTTGACAAGCGTGAGAGTTTTCTTGTTACCCAACTTCAGGACAAAGGCATGAGCATCTCAGAACCTTCTCCCGGAGAATAGCATGACCTTTGCAGGCTCTGAGCCCGCGGAGCACCCCGGGGCCTTTTCCCAGGCTGTGCCCCAGGCTTTGTGGGAGCCAGGGCCCAGGGAGGGGTTTGGGACAGGCGAGCGGGCTGCTGGGGCACTGCGGAATGCAGAGCCTTCCAGTACCTTGGCTTGGAAACAAAATGACAGCCCCACCAGCCCACCTGTGCTGGCCACCCTGCCAGCTGTGGGGTCTCCCTTTGGTGAGCAGACCCTGGGGACCACCCCCTCAGACTTAGAGAGCCCTCAGCAGGGCTGCACAGCCAGTCCAGCCTTGGGCCTGGGTCAGGAGTGGGATGGAGAGAGGATTTGGGGCATCCTCACTTTGCCTTCCCGCTCCGTGCACGGTACCTGCGGGAGCTCAAGCAGGGTGGGTGTTCTGCCCATTGGTCAGGGCTTCTGGACACCAAGGGGAGGCTTGTGCTCAGACTGGGGCTCATTCTGTGTCTGGAACAGGTGCTGTTGGCCAACTCTGCCCTGAGGGCTGTGTGTCTGCTTGTGCGTGTGTGCGCACTCGTGTGTGCATGTGTGTGCTCAGGTGTGCTTATGTGTGTTTGTGTGTGCTCATGCACACACATGCATGCTCGTGTGTGCTCTTGTGTATGTAGGTGTGTTTCTTTTTCCTGCCCCAAGGAACTTCCCACCAGTGTAGGCTGTTCTTGCTTTGGCTCCCCCTTCTCCCGGCTCCTTTTTCACCACCTCTGATATTTGCCACCTCATGGCGGTCCTTCCACCCACCCCTCCTTGCCCTCATCTGTGGCAGAGAGCCTATGTGGCCATCCTCCCTGGAGGCTGTCAGCTTGGGGTTCAAGTCCACCCGCCCACAGCTGAGCAGTCAGGCTGGGTCAGGGAGGCAGGAGCTCTGCCCTTAGACACTCGTCTCTCTTTTCTCCTGATCTGTGTAACTGAGGAGCTTCTATGTGCGGGGCTCCTCTGGGTACTGGAGGCCATATGAGGGGCAGCTGAGCCCTGATGGCACCAATGAGTCTCATTCAGGGCCCAGCAGTGGCCTAGCTCCAGGCAGCGTCTGCAGACAGATGGACAGACGGACCCTCTCACAGCCCAGGTCAGCCCTGTGTGCATGCTGAGAGAACCGGGTGGTAAGACAGGACCGTGGCTCTAGGAGTTGAGAGATGCAGGGTCTCAGCAGTGAGGTGCGGGCGGGGCTGGATGGCAGGGCCCAACTGCCCCACCTACCTGAGGGGCTCAGACTTTGTCTTAAGGGCATGCGTGTTCTTGCAGCTGGGTGCCCCAAAGGCCTGGGGGCTGCTGTGCCCACCCTGCAGGGAACAGGCTTTCCTGGACAGCACCCAGCAGACTGAGGAGAAGGCTTAACATCTGCACAATCAGACCCTGAAATGTACCCTGAAACTGGCCTAGTTCAATGCCAGGTCTCCATTCTGTGCTGTGGTTCATGGCCCTACTGCCTGCTTCCTCCTGTCGGGGAAGAACATTCTGGAGCCTCTCCCTGGGGGTCCTGCCCAGCCACTCTGCTGGGGGACACCATCCCCCCGGAAACTTCCTGATGTGATTCCCTGCTTGTGGCCTGCTCCCACATCCCCACTCCCCACTCCAGCTGTCTCCTAGGGCAGAACCCAGCCTCCTGCAGGATACACTTAGAATATCCCCTCTCTGAGACCCCTTGGAAATAGCTGTCACTGCTCCGGCCAGTGCCCAGGATGCACCCACAGGAGCTATGTCCTGGGGGCTGACTGGGGTTCCATGTGGGCTCCAGGACACAGGCTGAGAGCAGCAGAGAGGAGTGGGGGTGTTGGGGGAAGGCCAAGCACCCTGGCTGCAGTAGGGGCTTCTGTGGCCAGCAGGCCTGGTGACCACAGAGCCAATCCACACAGGCGTGCCTGACTTGGCTCCATCCACTAGTGCTGGGGCCATGTGTGAGGGAGATCGCCCCTCACCACCCTGTCCCCCTCACTCCCCTCTGTCCCAGCTCTGCTGTTCTTGCCTCAGCCCGTCCAGGTCCAGTCCATCCTGGCTGTGAGAGGACTGGCTTCTCCCTCAAACACCCAAGGCTGCCTGCTGGGAAGGGCTCCCCTCCTTCCACCCTCCAGAGTCTGCCCCATGCCAGGGCTCCAGCCAGCAGCCCCCACCCCACTCGCTCTGGGTGGGGATGGCGCACTCGCCTCCGCAGCCCTCCTGGTGGCAGTGAGCGCTGGGTTCACCAAGGGCACGTGGGGAAATTGTGGGGAGTGGTGGATTCAGTCGTACTTTCTCCTTGCAATGAACTCAGCCTACAAACTATGTGAGAGAATGAATGAATGAGGAAATGCTTTCTGAAGTCACGACCAGGCTTGGAGCTTTTCCGTCTCCCCTGCATATAAAAGGGCTGGTTTCTTAGGCGTCTCTGATTCCCTGGCGTTGGGCTTCCATCGGCCAAGCCTGCAAGGCTGGCATCCACAGTGCTGGGGTGTGGGAACACCCTGGAAGGGGAGGGCACCCCCGAGCTGTGAGAGAACCCTGCAGCCAGGGAGGGTGCTGATCTGGGGGCCCAAGAAGCACAGTGTCCCACTTGAACTTGACCTTTCTGCCCCGTGTTCACTGTTTGACCTGACAGCCTCCTGAGTTAGAGCAGTCCCTGTGTTCTCATTATGCAGGTGAGGAAACTGAGGCCTGGGACTTGCTCAAGGAGGAACACCCCAGTGGTAATGCTTCTGGGTGCATTTGAGTCATCGGGAGATTTTTGTTGAGGAGCCGAGACCACAGTGGGTGCTGGATGGTGGTGCTCAGGCAGGAGGGAGCCCGGGGCCCCAGGGGTTTGCTGCCTCTCATGCAACCACCCTGCTCCTAGGTCACTGCCCTGGAGCTGCAGGTGTTCAACCTCCTGGGCTACCAGTGGGCACCCATCTTGGCCACTTTTGCCCACATCGTCATGGTTATCCTGGGGTTCTTCAGCACCGTCCAGGGCTGGCCTTGCTGCATTGTGGTGGTGAGTCGGCTCTGCTCCAGCCCTTCTCCTGCAGGCTGGTGGGCTGGGATGACCAGCATGGGGTCTTCAGTGACTGTATTGTCCTAGAAGCCACTAGAAAACCTGGAAAGGCCAGGATTTCAGCCACACAGACCCGCAGGCCCAAACCTTCCAGAAGCCTGGACTTCTGAGTTCTGACATGGAAATTGTGGCTTCAGGAAAGCTTCTGGGAAACTGAGCTGCAGGGCACCAGGGCGGGATTGAAAACCAGAATTTTCCAGCACCGCTTCCCCTGCCCTGCCACCTTCCTGTACCCACCTCCCCCTATCTCCCTGTTGCAGAAGAGGCTCAAAGGATGTGCAGGGGGTTTTGCTGCAAGCAGAGCAGCATTTCCTTCAGTGTCGATCAGAATCATTGGTCTGGGCCAGGATGTGCAGCGAACACTGCTGTAAAGGCCCAGGTGCGGGCTCCCAGGCTTCGTGACCACAGTCCTTGTGGCAGGTACTCAGTTCGGCGCCGTGGCACAGACCAGCCTGAGCAGTACAGCACAGAGGGCCAGGGCTGGGTCTCAGTGAAACTGGGTGTCCACTGGCAGCCCTCCCCCTGCAGGCTGCTCTTCATGGTGATATTTGGGGTGGATTTTGGGGGGGGTCTGGAGTTCAGGCCACACATGCTCTCGCTGATTATTATTCTATGTGGGATGGGCCACAGGCACCCCTGGGCCAGGACACTGAGCTCAGAAACTGTGCTCTGTGCTGGCTCCCCCAACCAGCTATTCCCATCTCCTGGGTGCCCCCTACCCCCAGGGGAGCAGGAGCTCTGTCACCCCATCAACACACTGTGGGACCTGCCTCTGGTGGGCCAGAGGAGGCCCTCCTCCAAATGGAGCACCCTGGTCTTCAGACTCGGGGAGCAGAGCCCCCACCCTGTAGAGGCTTCATTCTCCAAGGGCATGGTGCAAAATCAAGCTCCCGCCCCGAAGAGCTGGGCTCACCCCACACCTGTCCTCCCCTGTCTCAGTAGTAGGCAGTGTGGGAAGCCACCTGGATGGCCTGGAATGTCTTGATTATCTGCATCTACTTGGAAGTGGGGACCTCTCAAAGGTGAGTGAAATTGTAGGAAACTCGTGTAAATGGAGGGGTCTTGGCTGGCCCCAGGGGCACTGGGCGTGTTTGCTTGTTTATTGCCCATTTCCCCCGTAGAGGCAGTGGCTGGGTCTGTTTATGGTTGTGTCCCCTGCACCCTGAGTAGTCCTGGCTCACAGCAGCGACTCAGTAAAGGTCTAGAGAAAGACCAGTGATCTGATGGTTGGATGAGGGGTTGTGGGTATTGGTGGGCAAGTGGTCTCCAGCTGGGAGGAAGTGTACCAGGGAAGGCTTTCTGGAGGAGGGGGCCTGGGAGCCTGGGCAGCACCTGGAAGGAGAGTCAAGGCTGGGGAGCAGGAGCAGAGAGACTAGCCTTTGCAGAGGGATACAGGTGGGAACACCACCCGGGTGGTCAGACAGACAGGATGCCATCCTCCTGCCCTCCCTCTGGACTGCTCCTTCAAGTGCTGATAAAGTCCCTGATCCCTCTACGGGTTGGGGGACAACTCATCTAAGCTGCGTTCTGCTGGGAGTATCCATGTGAGCGAATCCTGCCCATGCAGCTCATTGGAGCACGTCACATGAAGTGCTGTGTTTCATCCTTGCCTGAAGCTCAGAGGGGAGTCTAAGAGCCAGGAATGGGGCGGGCAGCATGGTAGGCAGTGAGGTAGATGGCCCCTGCTTCGTGGGACCACACCTGGACAGCAGTGGGGGATAGATGTTAGTTCCAACATACCTGAAATGGCAGCATTGGCCAGAGATGTGAAGGAGGGGCCCAGAGCACAGCAAGAGTGTGTCCTGGGCAGCGAGGTCTTCCTGCAGGAGAGAATGTGAGCTGGAGTCCATGGCAAGCACAGTAAGGCCTTCCCTGCAGGGAAAGGCTGGGAGGGCCTTGGTACCCCTGTCCCCAACAGCAAACCCCTTGCCCTGTTCAGGGAGCCCATCTGGACTGCTGTGGGGGGGCAGGCTGGTAGTGTCCCTGGCACTCACCCGGTCGGTCCCACCTCCTCGCCTCAGGAGGTCAGTGACCTCCTGACCTCAACCTCTCGCAGCAGTGGTCCTGGTGGTGTGAGCATGGCCTGGGCTATGTGCACGAGGAACTGGCGGCTGGCCTGGGTCCTCTGGACAGACAGCCATCTTGGAGTATGGCCACATGGAGGCCCGGCACAGTGCCCTGCAGACCCTGCTGGTGGTGAGCATGGGGGAGGGAAGGCGGGGGGAGGGGTGCACTGTGGCCTCTGCCAGGGCAGGAAGCCCCTCCTCACCCCATCCCTGCTGAGAGGTTAAGGAACCACACTACCACCACCTCCTCTGTGGCCTGGGCTACCTGCTATGTGAAGTGATCTCAGAACCAGCTCTGACCCCAGGGTCGGCGTGAGGATGAGCCGAGGAGACAGAACCTGAAGCTTCTGAGGATGCTGTGGGGCCAGGCGGGCACGTGGGACCCTTCATGAGGGGCACTGAGACGAAGGCTCCTGCAGCCCTCTCCCTGCCCCGTAGACAGCGTGGCAGGCGAGGAGCCTGAGAGCGTCCCAATGGCCTCCTCCAAGTCAGAGACTCTGTTTCCATGCCTGATGGTTGGTCCTGGAGCCAGGGGTAGCAGGGGAGCCCCAGCCTGGCCTGCACACTGGCTGCTTTCTCCTCCTGCAGTGTTGAGAGTAGCAGTGTAGATTCTCCAAATAAAAATACATAATGCCCAGTTAAAGTTGAATTTTAGATAAACAGCAAGTTTTAGTGTAAGCATGTTCCATGCTATGTTTGGGACATGCTTATACTAAAAACAGTTTTACTGTGTATCTGAAAATCAAAGGTAATTGAGTATGGGGTATTTTGTCTGCAGCCCCACGGAAGCAATTTGATGGGAAGGGTCGGGAGCAGGCTGGACCAGTGCCAGGCAACCTGGGCTGACTCCAGGGCTCGAGGCAGGACAGGTGTGGCCACCAGAGGTCGCTCATCAGACCTGGTGGCTCCTGACTCCCTGGTGCACACAGTGGGTCAACAGCAGAGTGTCTGGGTGGACGCTGGGTTTGCAACACGGATGCTCTGCACCAGCAGCTGACATTGGAAACTGAATTCCAAGTCTAGGGCCTTCCCTGGCAGAGAAAACAGAACAGTTTGGGTGCGTCGTGAGCGTCCAGGGCTCCCTCTCCTCCTGCTCTCACAGGACCTGCAAGGAATCAACTTTTGGAACACCTGAGTGCTGCCCCAAAGACATGGAATTGCCCCTCCATCAGGGGCTGGGACCCTTTCCCCCCACCACTGTCCCTCACTGTGGCAAAAAGAGAGCCCTGGTGACCCAAAAACTGTGGGAACCCGGGTGCACCCCTCGAAAAGGGAGACAAGCACTTGACAAGGATACACTTGGATAAGGATATAGTTTTCAGAGCTTCTGGAGTCACATACATAGACTGTGAACAGGAAGCAGGAAGGAAGCTGGAAGAGAAGGAAGGAAGATTCTCCCGGGCATTTCTGATTGCACATGACAGCAGAGGTGAAGCCTCCTCACTTTTATCCTTCATCCCTAGGGATGGGGTTTCCTTTTTAATATTCTTTTAAAAATAATTTTATTTATTTTATTTTTGGCTGTGCTGGGTCTTCGTTGCTGTGCATGGGCTACTCTGTAGTTGCAGTGCACAGGCTTCTCATTACTGTGGCTTCTTTGTTGCAGAGCACAGGCTCTAGGGTGCACGGGCTTCAGTAGTTGTGGCTTCCCGGCTCTAGAGCACAGGCTCAATAGTTATGGCGAACGGGTCTACTTGCTCCGTGGCATGTGGGATCTTTCCAGACCAGGAACCAAGCTCATGTCTCCTACATTGGCAGGCGAATTCTTTACCTCTGAGTCACTAGGGAAGTCTCCTTTTTAAAATTTAATTTTATATTGAAGTATAGCCTGGGGAATCCCATGGACAGAGGAGCCTGGTGGGTTACAGTCCATAGTGTCGCAAAGGGTCAGACATGACTGAAGTGAGTTAGCATTCACACACATAGTTGATGTACAATGTTGCATTGGTTTACGGTGTACAGCAAAATGGTTCAGTTATACACATACGTATGTCCTTTCTTTTTCAGATTATTTTCCTGAGTAGGTTGTTACACAATATTGAGTAGAGTTCCCTATGCTGTATAGTAGGTCTTCAGTGAAAAATACCTCTAAATAACCACTCAGTGCTCTGCTGTTTGCTCTTGAGGATCCAGGAGACACAGACCCTTGACTGCACAGTCGGCCGGGGCTGGGGGGCGAGGATGGCAGGTCCAAGAGCCCCGTGGAGGAACTGGGCAGGATCCCGAGGTGGGACAGGAGGCGTATTGGGAGGGCAGAGGTGTGGCAGACAGGGTGGCCTCCCCCAGCTCCCCGCCTGCCTGCCGAGGAGGAGCGGGGCTGTAGTGACGAGGTTTTCAGCACCTTGGCCAGCTCTCAGGCGAGGCTGTTGGGAATGGCAGCTAGGTTTGCCTTTCCATGGCAAGCAGATAGACACAGCAGAAGCCCCTGGCCTGCTGTCCGGGAGGATGGGCTTCTGAGCCCTTCGAGCTCCAGCTCCTCCGTCGAGGCACATGGGGCATTGAGGAACGCTGTTGGGCTATACTGCGTGAAGAGATAAGACACAAAGGTTAAGCAACCCCCTGAGGTCTCACCACTGGTGATGAAAGGCAGCCTCTCCTTCCTGTGGCCTTTGCTCCTGAAGCCATACTGCCGACCACCTTCATGTTCCCCCAACCCCCCGCTGTGGTTGCTCCATAAACAGACCCCACCACCCTCTCTGAAACCTCCTTTCTGCTTGTTCCTCTGATCAGTCAAGGTCCCAGCAGAACAGAGATGATACACTCAGCTGAAATTAATTTCTGGGGGCTCGAGAAGGGGCTGTTCCAAGGGCAGGTGCCATGTCAGGGACCCCATAGGATAGCCTTCTCCCCTGGGGCTCGTGGCTGACCTGCCACAGCCCTGGCCTGAAGGGATGGAGAGGAGTTGTGCAGACGGAGAAGGGGCTTGGAGATACGAGCCATGCTTCTGCCCTCCCCCTCCCTCCAGTTTCCTGCTGGACCCCCCAGGGGCCACCCCAAGCTGGAGGGCGGGGGTTTGAAATTGTCCATAGCACGCAGTATGGGAAACGTGGAGGGAGCCTCTGTGGGAAGATTGGGGCACCTCAGAACCTCACTCTGTGCTGTGTCTTCTGGGTTGAGACCACTGCTTGCTATGGGGGTGACCAAAGATGATGGTGATGCCCCGGAAGACATAGGACTGACCTCCAAAGCAGAGAACAGCTTGGGCCACCTCTCAGATTCCTAGCTTCTATAGAAGAAGCTTTTCCTGGTATCCTGCAAGCGCATGGGGCTGTGGACCTTCCACAGGACCCTGTAGCCTCAAGATGCATTTTGTTGCCTGCTCCTCAGGTGGCGCTAGTGGTAAAGAACCTTCCTGCTAATGTGGGAGACATAAGATACGTGGGTTTAATCCCTGGGTTGGGAAGATCCCCTGGAGGAGGGGATGGCAAACCACTCTAGTATTCTTGCCTGGAGAATCCCATGGACAGAGGAACCTGGAGGGCTACAGTCTATGGGGTCCCAAAAAGTTGGACATGACTGAAGTGACTTAGCATGTACACACGCCAGGCTGCCCTGTGTATCGTCTGTCAGCCCTGGCTGAGAGTCAGAGCTGGGCCCCCTCATTCTCATCAGAAAAAATGCAGTAAACTCCAGGCGTGGGAGAACTCCTCCCCTCCTCCGCCCACCCATGCTTACTATTGCCCAGGCTTGGGTGGTGCTGGCCTTGTCCCATCTTAGCTGGAGCCCTGTCTCCAGGTGGCCCTGGTGCCCGGGGGGTCTGTGGGGGTTGAACGCAGGTCTGCCCTCTTTGCTCTGAAGTCTGAGCATCCTTTGAGGAGCCCAGTTGATGAACCTGTGTCCCACCAAGCCCTCACCACCTTCAGGGCAGCAGCCTGCCCCGCCCACTTTGCCCAGAATGGCCTGCTGCACCAAGGCCTCAGTCTGTCTCCCCTGTGCTGTTGTGCAGACTGGGAACTTGGCTGACTTGAATCTTCTCTACTGTGGCTTCCCAGGGGGAAGAAATCCAGTGGTTGTCTGCTTACAGTGAGAAGCCCCAGGGAGGATGGCCTGGTTGTAACAGGGAGTCAGCCCAGGGGACATCCTGGCTGTGGCCATGTGCCTCCCAGGTCATCTCTCTGCATCTTACTCCTTGTTCAAGCAGGGACTTGATCACCTTCCTGACTCACACATCCACTGACTGCCCTCGCCCCTCTCAGCCCTTACCCACAGGAATGCATGTGCTGGCTCCACTGGGGAATGGACACCATCTAGAACTCCAGAGCTGAGGAGGCCGGCAGATCAACCTGCTTGTTCCAAGTTACACATGAGGAGGCCAGTGGGCAGTGGCCACGTGGTTAGGACACACTGAGGTCCATATTCCACAAAGATGTGAATGCATCTTCTAGGGCTTCAGTCTGAGGGACCTTCCCATGTCTTGCAACTTGTGGGTTTCATCTGTGCCTTCCACGTGGTCAGTGTGATCACCAAGGAGGAGGACAGCTGTAAGTGTGTGACCACCAGCCTCCTGCAGAATCCCATTACTGATCTGCCGGCCCTGCCAGGCAGTGGAGGAGAAGAGAGGCTGCAGGCTGGCCACAGAGGCCTGAGAGCTGGCCTCTTGAAGGAGTCCCTGAGCCCTGGAGGTTCTGGCCTATGCAGAGATGGGGAGGTCCGGGACTGTGGGCACCAGAGGTCAGCACACCCCAAGTCCCACCGGTCTGAGGGTTTCTGTGCTGCAGGGTTGGCCCCACAATCCCTACAGCTGTTGCAGACAGAAGGCTGAGCCCTGACCAGCAGAGGAAAGCCCTCTCACTCCCCCTTGCAGTGGGCAGCTGGCCCCACTTCAGGCCCCAGTGCTGGGGGGACACATTTGAGGAGCGCAGGCACATCCCCCATCTGAGAATGTTCTCAACTTTCCTCTGATTTGCAGCATGAACACTCAGGTGTTCTTGCCGACCTGACTACCCCAGGCTCTGACGGGGTCTCACAAGGATGAGAGGGGCTGGGTGTACCCAGGGGGACAAGGGATCCTGTGGGAAGAAACTTCCCTGGATCTGAAGCACAATTCAGAGCCTCTGTCCCTAGAGGTCAGAAGGAGTGGCCATGAAGTGGGCGGGCTGAGTGTCCTCAGAACCAGATTCGCTCAGGGACCAGCCTCCAGGTAGCCTGCCCCTTGGTGTTGGGTGGCCCCAAACCATCACTCAGCTCACAGCTAACTGGGAGGAAACAGAAGGAGCTTCCTGTATTGGTTACATTAAAATATTTTACGTAGGGAGCCAGCCCTGGGGTTCAGCTTCGCCCAGCGGGCCCTGGCCACCCACACACAGTGCAGTCACAGTTTTGAGGCACCAGGACTGAGAAAGCCCAGCAGGGCAAGGGGCAGCCCCCTGCTGAGAGGCCAGTGTCCTGTGAAACCCTTCGCCAAGTGGGAACCCCACCCTCCAGTCCGGGCCGCTTCTGCTGCTGTGTCATTACCTGAGTGTTTGCACTCGGGAACTTCTCCACTCTGCCATCCTGTCCATCATTTGGGTTGTTTTATTTGGGTCTTGGTTTCTTTCAGTTGATTTCATTGGTGGATTTGACCCATTTCCTCTCTACCACGTCAATGAAAAGCCTTCCAACCTCTAGTGCGAGCAGGCATTCTGTAAGTACAGCTGCAGAGCCTGCCCACTGGCCTGGCCACCCCAGAGCGCACAGCCACCAGGCTCCTCTCCTGGGGGAGACCTCACCAGACATCTGTCTGTCTGTCCATCCATCACCTGTCTGTTTGTCCATCCCCCACTTTCCTGAGATCTGCTCTGGGCTGACTCTGGGCTGAGTGTGGGGTACAGAGGCTGAGGGAACACTGAGAGGCCTCCACCCAGGAGAAGGACCTGCTGATTTTCCTGGGTCTCGCTGTGGCAGGAAATGCATGTATTTGGCCACGTCAGGTCTGAGTCGCGGCACAAGGGGTCTTCATTTCCTCATGCGGGGTCTTCCATGCGCGGGCTCAGCAGTTGTGGCACACAGCCTAATTGCTCCACGGCACGTGGGATCTTAGTTCTTTCACCAGGCATTGAACCCACGTCCCCTGTGTTGCAAGGTGGATTCTTAACCACTGGACCACCGGGGAAGTCTCCTATGGCAGGAAATATGTAGCGTTTGCTCCCTTTGGAGGAGCAGACTTCTTCCCTCATAAAGCGATGTCCACAGCCCTGCAGCCCCCAGGCCCCTAGTGCAGGGGGGGTGTCTGCATTGTTGGCCTCCCTCCTCTGAAATGGCCTTTGCCACAGGCCTTGTCCCACATGGAATCCTGAAAGTGGGGTCAGAAGAGGTGGTTGATAGTCCTCCTGGTAAAGCTGTACTTCCTCCATCCCCACCAGGCCCATGGAGACAAGCTTCCCCTTCAGGGCCACACATGCAACCATCTCCTGGGGACCCTGACCCTCTTGGCAGCCCCCAGCCCTTCTACCCGGTAAGTAAGGCCCCATGTCAGCCAAGGGCCATCAGAGGTAGCAGGCGTTCCACTCCCGTGATGGGGTAGAGACCCAGTTCAGACCCTCAGGCCAGGGCAGGGTGTGTGGGAGTCGATGACCCAGGGCACGCAGCCTGAGAGAGCTGGCTGGGCTGGACAGGCTTCTGAGGTTTCCCTCCAGCTGCGGAGCTGGGGTGCCCAGGAGAATCCAGGGTGAGCCTCTCACCTCACTCCCAGCACCCTGGCTCAAACCTGAATGAGGTGTCTGCAGCCAAAGTCAGCTCTGCAGGGACAAGGCCCCCAGCTGCCTGCTCGGGGAGCCCCGTCCAGTCCAAGGCGGGCCTGGCTGAAGGCTAGCCCCTCCCCCACCCCACCCAAGGCCAGGACGCCCTCCCCTTCTTGGGTTTTGTCCATACGGCAGCACCTTTCTTCCTCATCTCTGACCTTGCCCACCCCTCACCTCACTCCCACAGGCCCACACAAGTGAAGAGCAGCCATCCTGCCCCTGTGACCTCCAGCCTGTGACCCATCGTGGATGACAGGAGACTCCCATCCCCACAGCCCTGCAGGTGCCCCGGGGTCTGGTAACTGCACATGAACCAGGGCGGCAAGGCCAGTGCCAGGCCGGGGATGGCTGCAACCTCTGAAGAGTTTGTTGCTTCCTTTTTCTAAAGAAAAAAAAAGACACGAGAGAAAACCTCATCGCTGGCTCAGTAGCACTGAGTCACACTCCATCCAGAGCATGCCTGGGATGGCTGTTCAAGGAGCCCCCTCCCCAGGGCAGCCAGACCTCCAAAGGCTGCACACACCCATGCCGGGGGGAGGGGCTGGCCAAGGGCACTGCAAGATGGGGCAAGTGTGACCTCAGCACGAGGGTCAGTGTGAGCACATGGTGACCCCACCAAGCTCTGTGGGAGTTAGGGTTAGGGCCACAGGTGCTGCGGCCGGTGGGACCCCCGAGGTGAGGGCTGGGCTTGCCCAGGAGCCCACAGGGCAGGGGCTGCCTGTGACAAGTGGAGGACACTGTCCAAGCCCTCAGGGTGCAATTGTCCTCGCACGTTCCAAGGTGCCCACCAGTGGAGGAGAGAGGAACCTGCCTCCAGATCACCAGCCCTACCGGACTTGGTGGACAATTGCCATTTCAGTTTCAGAAGCAGCCCAGGCCAGTCCATTCTAAAAGTCCTAAAACACTGAAAAGATAGCATGAGAAACAGGGAGGGGGATGGGAGGGTGGGGAGAGGGGAATAGCCTGGAATGGACCTGACAGGCTGTGCTGCCCTGCTGGTGAGGCGAGGCAAGAGGGGGCAGGGTGGAGGGGAGGACACTGGCGGTTCTAGAACAGAGGCTGCTGGGCACCGTCCAGGGAAAACCCATGCTTTATTTTGACTCTTTGGAAGCATTCATGCTTGGGTAAAACAGCCCCCACCTCCCCACGCCAAGCCGCCCGCAGTTCCATCTTCCACACAGGACTGGTCAGTGGTGGACGCCAGCTCAGGGCGCCTGAGCTCACAGTTCCTGGGGGGGAGAAGGGCCGAGTCCACAGCTCCAGGTGCTTCTCCATGCAGCTGGGGTCTCTCAGCACACAGGCAGTTCCCTTCCCTGCCCCTTCTCCCCCACAGGAAGATTCTTGGAGAGATCTTGGGGCTCAGTGGCCTTTGGGAACCCTGGAGGGTCACGGCTTCTGCCCGCCATGAACATCAGAGGGTCATGGACCCCTCCCCCACCCGCTGTGCATTTCCATCAGGCTTCGGCTCCCAGCTTGAGATCCCCATCTGAGTCTTGTGCTCAGGAAGACCCCAACCCTTCCTCCTGACGAGGGCATCCTGCTTTTCTCCATGCACCTCCAAGGCGGTCCTCCCCTTGGCCTGGCTGCCACCCTTTATGCCCAACTGGACAGGAGGCTTTATCCCCTCAACCATTAGGAAAACCAAGGCAGAGAGGTGCCCAAGCAGAGTGGTCGTGGCCCCCCAGGGTGGCCTGTTGAGAAGGACTCAAAGCAAGTCTGAGCATCAGGGGAAGGCATGGGGTTGACCTGCGATGTCTGCCAGGGCCAGGGAGCGGGGAAAGTGGTGCTACCTCCTGCCGCCCCCATCCCCGCAGGCAACCCCAAGTCAGGACCACAGGAGCTGCACGCTCACCTGGCCTAGGACAGGAAGGTGCGCACGCAGCTGCGGATGGGGGCCCTGCAGATGGGGCACTGCTGCAGGCTGGGCGCACACTCAGCACAGGCCAGGTGGCCACAGGGCACGAAGACTACACCCACTGTGCGGTCCAGGCACACCCTGCATGTCCGCTCCTCCCGAAGGCGCCGCAGCTGCTCCTCTGCGTCCCGCACTCCTCCTGGTTCTCCCCTGGGGGGATCTGTGACACCGTGCCCACACCTTGACCTCTGCCCTCTGTACTGGCTGAGGGGCAAGGCAGGCCCAACGGGGAGTGCCCACTGCCACCATGGAATTCAGGAGGGCCAGCCCCACCCGACCCCAGATGGCTCTCACCCTCACCTGACTCCAGGGCACTCTCCACCTGAGCCTCTATTCTGGGTGTGAGCAGCTCAGGCCCTGGGGGGACAGGAGCTGTGGGCAGTTAGAACAGACATGAGGTTCCCAGGGTACCTGAGGCCCGGCCCCCAGCCAACGGGCCACAGGCAGGGTCTAGCCCCAGCTCCCCTGCCCGCAGTGCACCGGTGTCCCAGAGTCCACTTTCCACCATGACTCTGCCAGCCCCTTGTGCAGTGGTGATGGACGCTGTGTGCCCGGCACCACGGGGGCAGCAGGGGCATCTGTGCCCAGAGGGAATAAGGAAGGAGAGGTGGGCCATGCCCAGAGACAGGAACATACCTCTGGCCCCCACCACCCGGTCCCCGTCCTCTTCCTGGAGCAGGTCGGCTACCAGCTGTGACGTGGACACGCCGGTTGGCACCACCTGGTGGTACTTGCGCTGCAGCAGCGTTTGCACTTGGCCTGGTCTGAAGCCCATGTGAAGCACGGCCTGTACTGCTGGGCACTGGCTCCATGCCGGCCACTCCTGGCAGCCCCCCACATCTGCAAGGCAGAACGAGGGGTGCTGGGCCAAGGGCAGGCAGGGGCTGTGACCTCAGGGTCCCAGCAGAGGCAGCGGCCGGCCACTGTGGCCCATCACCAGGGCCACGTCCTCATTACAAGGGGCCCTGGCACCATCACAGCCACTGCCTCTGTGTCCAGAGCTGTGTTCCCAGGCCCTTTGTCAGAGGTGCCACGCACAGGGAAGATGTAAACCTGATCATGGAAGCTAAGAGCCAGGTACTACTCCCAGGGTGGCACACAGACTCTTGTTTGATCCCAAGTGAGGCTGGCACCAGGCTCACTTCACAGCTCAGCACACTGAGGCTCAGGTAGCACAGTACGGACCCAAGCCTGGAGCCCCTCAGACCCTGGGCACCGACAGAGGGCAGAGGGCTGGACTCTGTGCTATGAGGGCAGCGAATAGTCAGCTCTCAGGCATGGTTGGCTGATGGCCTTTCCCGCTATGTCCCTCTGCCAGTCACAGGACTGGCCATGCCCAAAGCAGCCAGCTCAGGGGTAGTAGGGGACAGCTTTGGCCTCCCCGGAGCCCTGGACACATGCACAGTGCCTGTGTGAAGCCCCGCAGTGAAGCAAGCCCAAGCAGCACACCCTCAGGCCCGGTCAAGCAACCTTCACTCTTCCTGCTGTCCTACAGGGAGCACACCCAGTGGAGCCAGCCATGGTGTGGGCCAGAGGTGCCCAAGGGAGCCAGCACAGGCCACGCATCCCAGCTCACCTGAGAGGGTGGCAGGACCCACATCTTCTGGTTCCTCCAACTGGTCCTGGAAGGAGTCAGAGAACCACTGTGCCCTGAGCAGGAGGAAGAGCAGGGGTGGGGCAGGCCTCTCACCACCACCCACTGAAGCCCTAAGGGCAGGAAGGACTCACCCAGGGGCCCGGTGGGCAGCAACAGGACTCCTGAACCCTGCAGACAAAGTCCCTTCCTTTTGTCCGGAGCAGGAATTCACACCTGAGGAGAGTGGGTTCAGAGGCCACATGACAGCCCAGAGGCTTGGGCTGTCAGAGGACCCTGCACTGTCCAGGTTGAGCCTGGGGACCCCTGCTTCCCCCTGGGTGGTGGGCTTGCTGGGAAGCTATTTTGGAGACAGAGTCTTGAACATCAAGGGAGAAATAGAAGTGCTGTCCTCAGAGAGTCCCCCCATCCCAGTTCCCCGAGACACCCTGGGATTGGGGAGGGGAGGCGGTACCTGGGGAACCACCTGGCATGCTCGGTCCAGGGGTCGTCACCTTGCTCCCAGCTCTGCAGACCCCCGTAGCAGAAGAAGCACCTCACCTTGTCCTGCTGGCCTGGGGTGGGGCCGAGACACTGGTCTTGACCACACTGGGTCCCTTTTATGGCCAGGGGTTTCCCCCCTGGGCTGGGGTCAGGGCTCCCAGGTGGCCTTTCCTTCTAGGGCAGGGCTCTCTGGGGTTATTTGTGAGCCTTGGGGGCTCCCACTGGCCTTGGCCATCACTTTGTCTGGCATTCTCCTTGGAATTCACATGCAAGCCATTTCTCAAAGGTGGGATTGGGGGGTACCATGCTTGGGGCACTTGCCAGGATCCAGGTGCGTGTTGGGGAAGGGGATGTGAGGTACCCCCTCTTAGGATGGATTCTCAGTGGTGGAAAGAAGTGGGGCTGTGTGCTTCCAGGCTTGGTTTTAGAGGCTCACAACTCCCTAAATGGGAATGGGGACCTCATCTCTCTACCCCTGTGGCTGTCACCCCTGCCTCACCCCCTACAATCAACAGATTTGGAGCAGAGACCTCAGATCAGGGGCTGCTACAGGCATCCTACACCATCAGCCCTCTGAGAGCTCTCCCTGGACCCCGGGACTGGTGGATACCCCCACACCTCCCGTTCCTCCTCCTGGCACCTCCGACACCAACAGTGTCCCCCCAGAACAGGTCTAACTACTCCAAGCTGTTCTGGCATCTCCCCAGGTCTGAAGCACAAAAGAAACTGGAGAGCAGGGAGCAGGTGTAGAAGGGCTGTGGGGACCCCTGGGGCTCACCGGTGTGGAAGAAGCCAGCAGCGGCCAGTAGCTCTGGTGGCACCACGGTACTCAGCGGCCAGTCGTAGAAGGAGGCCAGCCGCAGCTCCTCTGAGCCCATCCCGGGGAAGGCAGGCCTTGGGGCCAGGGCAGTGCCATCTTCCTCCTCCTCCTCTGCCAGGGGGCGCAGCTGGCCCAGGATCTGCCCATCCGTGTGGTCCCGGCCTCCCCAGGACAGGGTGCTGTCAGTGCCCTGGCCCCAGGAAGGGTTGCACAGAGAGTGGGGTCCATGTTGCCCCCGAGTGGGACAGCCGCCAGCTGCCCAGTGGCTTGGCTCTGGGCCATAGCACCAGCACTTGGTCCTGTCCTCAGGCCCCATAGCGAAGACAGCAGCACCGACGAGTTCTGATGAGTGATGGCCCTGGGCGGCCAGTTCTGGAATGTGCCCAGCCAGCCTGCCCCAGCCTCCTGACCCCTGTGTCTTGCTGGGGGACAGCAGTGGCCTTTACTGCAACAGTAGGGCAGTCACAGTCCTGCCCCCCAGATGCCCAGGGTGGGGGAGCAGCCAGGGGCCGCTGGGGCCTGCCTCTTTCTGGAAGGGGCCAGCGTGGCAGCCCATGTCACATGCTCACTGCAGCGGGACTGTGTCACGGGGCCCCTGGCAGGGGCCTCAGCAACAAGGCCACCACAGTGGGGGCAGTGGTTCTCACTATCCTCTGCAGGGCAGGGTGAGGTCTCTTGGCACAAAGGGAGGGACTAGAGCAGAGGGACCCCTCCCAAGGCAGCAGAGGGCTGGTTCTGGCTCTGGGACCTTAGTGAGGGAGGGGCAGGGGTGGGTTATGCTCCCTGTTATGCTCGGGTTATTCTCCTGGTTCCTGGGCTGGGAGCCAGGGGGGCCTCTGAAAGCAGAAGGTTCCAGGTGACAGTCAGTGCTGCCTGGAGGGGGGTAGGGCAGTGCCCACTGCACGGAGGTGGGGCAGCCATGGACCCAGGGGTGCCTAGTGAAGGGCTGGGCCTGGATTCTGGAGTGGATTACCTGGATCTCAGAACCCTGGAGCCCAAAGGGGCCCAGGCCATCCCTGTACCTGGTCCAGCTGGGAAGGAGGCCCTCAGCAGGCCATGCAGTGACTCCTGCCCTTGGGCTCTGAAGGTTCTGTCTCCTCCCTCAGCCTTAGCCTCTGAGGGATCCGGAGGGTGAGCCACACACAGTAAGGTCAGTCTTCCCATTTGAACTGCATCCCCAAGGCACTGTGGCCCAGCCACCAGGGTCCAGAAGTCCAGCTCCCTGTACCTTCAGGCATCAGGGGTGACCAAACCACCCCTCTCTGAGCCTGGCCCCCTGCCTGCCCCCTCCCTGCTAGAAGTGTGTCCAGCTAGCCCAGAGAGCCCCAGCTCCTGGTCTGGGGGCCCCCGGGTGGCTCCAGACTCAAGTAAAAGCCATTGGCCACATGGGGGTCCCCCTTCTCTGGATGGGCTGCCCTCAATCCTGGTCAGAACCCAGGCTCAAGGGCCCCAGTGTCCCCAAACCCACCAGTGAGGGAAGCTGGGGAGGACTGTAACCCCAGTGGGCAGAGCAGGGTCCCAAGGACAGAAAGGCTCAGGGTGGAAGGGACAAAGAGGAAGACCAGACAGGGTGCGGGCCTTGCCCCCCACAGCCCCCTCCCCGGAGCACAGACCTCCCTGCTCCCTAGAGCAGGGCAAAGGGGAACAGGCTCTGTGGGACCCTGAAAAGGGTGGGGGAGGAGGGGCTCACCGGCCCAAATGCCGGACTGGTGGGTGGGCCAGGCACAGTGAGGGTCACAAAGAGGGTAGATGGAGGGGTGTTCTCACTCAGGCCTGCAGCCCCGCCATGTCCCCCGAGCGACCCTCAAACCACCAACCCCCCACTGGGCGTGGAGCCGCATGAACCCAGCACAGACCAAGGAGCCCAGAGCCCGGGCCTACGTCCTATTCCTGGGAGGGGGGCTGCAGTCTCACCCTCAAGGGGACCCCATAGACATCCTGGATACACCAGCCGCTCAGCCCCATGTGGCCAGGATCCCAAGGAGTCCTGGGAATCCTCTCCTAGCAGCAACCTGAGCCACCTGGCTCCCTGCAGCTGCCCAGTGGCTTGGCTCTGGGCTCCGGGTTTACGTGCAGGAAACCCTAGTGAAGTATGTGGCCAGGCACCTGTACCCCTCCTGGGCTCCTGGGCCCGGGCTGCCCATCCTGGTTGGTGGGCCATGGGATGAGGGGTGAGCAGGCAACTGGAAATGGTGGGCTGAGTCTCCCAGGACACATGGGCTCCAACTGGGACCTCCCGGAGAAATCCTCGAGATCCCAGTCCTCGCCCTCTCTGCTCCAGTTCCCCAGCCTGTGTGGAAATATTGCTACCTCTAGTCACTCCAGCAAAACTCAGGAGTGCCCGCATTGGGACAGCCCTCTGCCCTGCCCACCCCCACCCTTTGGTGGATGGGGAGGAGGACCAGGGTTCCCAGGTGCTGGCTCTTCAACCACTCCTATCTCAGCAGGGAAATAACAGCCCCCAGTTTTGCTCTGAACCCTCTGGAGGTGGGGACTGGCCAGTCTGAGAACCCTTTGAGATGGACTGGCAGCAGGGGCAGCGATCCCCCAGAGGCATGTCTACCGTCTGTTCCCTTGGATCCTGAAGTTTGGGGGCTAGGAGAGGAGAAACAAGCTCCCATACTTCTGAAAATTCCAAACACGCATTCTCCAGACGCCACCCACCCCATGGTGGGCTCTCCCCAGGAAGGGGGTGCTGCAGTACCTGAGCTGAGGGAACCCCCCTGATACTGTACACACACCAGGAAGCAGGTATTTCTGCAAGTACATCCAAGTGTGGGGCTGTACAGACGAGGGGCTGGGAGGGTCACCAGCAGAGCCGTGGGCATCTCAGAGGAGGACCAGCCTTGGCCTCTTTGCTTGTTTGCATCCATAGTTGAAATTCTCAATACAAGGAGTTATTTAAGTCTTATTTATTCAATTAAATAGAAAGAAATCTGGAGCTAAAAATAACAGTCATACCCTTGTTCGAGAAATTTCGAAAATACTGAAAGCATGAAGAAAATAGAAGTCACCATCTGAACCAGCTCTGGCACCACCAGGGCTGGTTTCCAGAACCGACCTTGTCTGACAGCTGCTTGGGCCGGAGTTCCCTGGAGCCCCACATGTTTCTTTGAAATTCTCTGGGAATTTACAATTATTTCAAAAGAAGCAATAGAAAAAAGCTGTCAGCCTCCCCTCCACTGGGAGGGTTCCACTGTTACTGTTTTGCTGTTTTCTTTCAGACATGCTCTGTGTGTTTGCCCCTTTTCCTCATTTAATGCTGTAGGCCAGCTTTTTTTTTTTAATGGGCACATACTGAGTTTTTTTTTTTTGGATGTGGGGCAGTTTCCCTGGTGGATCAGGTGGTAAAGAATCTGCCTGCAATGCAGAAGACCTAGGTTTGATCCCTGGGTTGGGAAAAATCCCTGGAGAAGGGAACGGCTACCTACTCCAGTATTCTTGCCTGGAGAATCCCATGGACAGAGGAGCCTGGTAGGCTACAGTCCATGGGGTCACAAACAGTTGGACATGATTGAGCGAATAACACTTTCACTGGGGTGTTTTTGGTTTTGGCTTCTTTTTTTATTTTTGTATGTCAGTTTTTAAACATGAACGAGTATCGGCTGATGCCTTGGATGGCTCCCCTGACGGTCTTGGGGGGGCATTTCACTTCTTTACAATGAAATCTCCCCAAGCAGGATGATGCTGGAAGGGAGAGGGCAGGTAGGTCATCCCAAACTGTTTAGAGACAGGAGCCCAGAGATGATCCAAGACCCCATACAATTTGCTCCCAGTGTCAGACCACATCCCTACTCTCCTCAAAAGATTCAGAACCAGCTGGAGTTGGAGAGGAATATCCCCAGTTTAGGGGTCCCCCCACCTTGATGGGGCCTGGCCTGAGAAGGCCAGGCAAGAATGGTGGCAACCAGACCAGCATCATCATAGCACCTGTCTCCCCGAGAGCCACACGCCCACCTGAGAAAACTTACACCGAAAAGTCCATGCAGCTATTCGAATGTGCTCTGGCTTTCCTTCGAGATGGTGGGGACCAGGGTTACGTGGGTGGTGGGTAGACCTACTGGACTTATTCCCCTGGAATGAGGCTTCCAAGGCCCAGACCTGAGTCAGCACCAAGCAGGGGAGGGTGCTCGTCAAGCTCAGTCAGGTCCAGGCCTTGGGCTTCCCTCCAGGCTCCTGAGTTCCCAGGAGACAGTGATGGGATGCTGGGCCTGCTAACCTGGCTAGGGGCATCACAGACTCCTTTGGGAAAGAGGATTGGGGGCCCATCTCTGCAAACCCACCCTACCCCACCTCTCTCCTGGCTGAGAAAAGACTCAATGAGTTCCTGACTCGAGGGTCTGGGAACCTGGCTGGCCCAGGCACCACCTGACCTGTGGCCACAGAGCCAGAACTCCAGGTGACCACAGGGTACCAGGCAAATACGGCAGAGGAGGTGTGGGCTGGAGGCCTGGGCAGAGGCCCCTACCTTTCCCACCCAACCTGTGGCCACAGAACCACAGAGCCAGAACTCCAGGTGACCACAGAGAACCAGACAAGCACAACAGAGCAGGCATGGGCTGGGGGCCTGGGGCTGGGCCATACCTTCCCCACCTACACTCAGTCTCAGAGCCTCTGTAGACAGACCCCACATGGTGGGGCATGCCCCACCTGAGACCCGACTCTTTGTGGAGGACAGGGTGGGGGGAGAGGGGAGGGGGGAGGGAGGGGGAGGGAGAGGGTGGAGGACTGCTTTTTAAACTCACCTTTAGGAAAGGGTGCTGTGCACTAACCTACCTAACACCTGAGGCTGGGGTGGAGCCCCCCAGAGCAGACCCTGAACCAAGACTGGGGTGGAAGAGCTTTATTTGGGGGTCAATGCAGAAAGCAGCCAGAGGGGGTGGGCAAGGCGCAGATGTTGGGAGTGCTTCTGCGGGGTCCTGGCCCGGGCACCCCTGCTCGGAGGCCTTGGAGCTTGTGCAACCGCAGCAGCAGCCGGGCCAGTCTCCAGTGACTCCAGGCCTGCGGCGAGAGTCGCGGGCAGAGCCGCAAGCCGCCAGCAGGGGGGCCTTCGAAGAAAGCGAGCGCCAGGGCCGCCAGCCTAGTCCCGCGCTTCTCCCCGCTGGCTGAGGTGGGCCCCGCCCGCGAGCGGCTGTCTGGACCACAGCTTCGAGGCTGCCTAGGCGCCCCAGTCCGCACGCCTGGGCTTGTGCAATCAGTCGGTTTCCTGGGCGCGCGCGTCCCCAGGCCTGGGCAGAACGACCGGCTTGTCTCTGAAGAGGACCCAGCACAGCTGAGCCTGACTCGTTCCTGCCCTTTCCCCAAGCCCGGGTGCCCCTGAACCTGAGCTGGGAGGCCCGGCGCCGGATAGGGTCGGGGAGGGCGTGGACTGAGGCGCCGCCCAGGGTAGGGAAAGGCGGAGTCCGGAACGTCCAGTGAGTGACCACCGACAGCTCCTGCGCTCACAGCTCAGCCGCCAGAGAGGCATCTCTTGTAAGGGGGCCCAGCCGCTATACTGGGCTGGCGATGGGACCAGCTGAGGTGCCCACCCTCAAACAAAGGGAGGGCGGGGGGCGGAACTCCCCAGAATTTTAGCAGGATATGCCGCTAGGCAGAGGGGGTGATGAGACGTCTGGAGAGCTGTGCAGAGGGATTTCTCTATCCCAGGACAATTGCTGTAGGCTGTGGGCGTCCTTTCTCACACAGGAGGGCTGTCTGTCCAGCGCGATTCTCCTCCCCTGCCCCTAGGACCCCCCCTGGTGCCAGTCCTTCCCCAGGCCCCTCACTCCTGCCCCAGCTGCCTGCCCTCCCCAGGCGCCCAGCCCACCCGCAACCCTTGATGTGTCTCGCTATGTCTTGTCACACCGGCCCTCGGCTTCTTCTCCTGGCGCTGCCTCTCCCCTCGTTTTGTGGCCACACTACTCCCATGGTCCCTGATCTCCGTTGACCTCTAGTAGACAGTCCTCATGGTGTCCTGGGGCCTCAAGCATTTGGCCCACACTGAGAAGAGTTGGCGCTTGGGGGTTGAAGCTCTGTGGTCACCATCTTGACAGTCTTAATACTTCTGTCTTTGAATATATGCTTTGTAAAGTGCCATCTGATTGATGCTTTCGAACTGTGATGCTGAAGAAAACTCTTGAGAGTCCCGTGGAAGGCAAGGAAATCAAACGAGTCAAATGAAATCAACCCTGAATACTCTTTGGAAGGACTGATGCTGAAGCTGAAGCTCCAATCCTTTGGACACCTGATGTGAAGAGCTGGTTCATTGGAGAAACCCTAATGCTGGGAAAGATTAAAGGCAGAAAGAGAAGAGGGCAACAGAGGATGAGATGGTTGGATGGTATCACCAATTCAATGGACATCAACTTGGGCAAACTCTAGAAGACGGCGAAGGATGGAGAAGCCTGGCGTGCTGCAGTGCATGGGGTCCTGAAGAGTCAGACACAACTTGGCAACTGAACACCAACCAAGTGCCATCCACTGGGACACAGGGGCACATGTGGGGACTTGGGGTCTCCCAACAGCCCTTCCTCTAGGACCAATTCTCGGCTGCCCACTCCCCTGTCCCCCCACCAGTGACCATCACTTCCCCTTGCCTCTGGGGGGCTGATGGGGTGAACACAGAGGGACACTGACTAACAGGGATGAGCCCCAGGTGTGTACCAGGGTCTGTGTCCCCTCTGTGAGCTCCCCCGACATTAAACAGCAGATAATAAATAATAAATACCACTGTGGGTCACAGAGAGACGGCAGAGGGGAGGGAAGGCTCTTCTGGCTTTTGAAACAAGGGCCCAGGTTTTGCCCAGCACTATGGCAGCCCCACAGGACTGGGAGCTTGCCTGCATCACCTCACTGCCAAGGTTGATGCCTCCTGAGTTGGGATGACGCTGCAGAGCAACATATTCCCTGCTGTTATATCAACCACCCCATAGGGTTAATCCTGCTCTCACACCTGAGAGATGTCCGGGCCCCACACCACACCAGATGATGGTTTGCTGCTGAGGCCCTTGACCAACTGGAGCTCAGACGCCACCCAGGGGAAGAGGCCAGGGTTGCCTCCAGCCAGCCACAGATTAGCTGCATGGCCTGGGCAAGCTTTAGCTTCTGGGAGGCTTGGTGGCTCCAGGAAGCTAGAACCACTTCTATCTCACTTATTTGCTCTCCACCTGTTAGATTGTGCATCTCTCCTATGCCAAGCTGTCTTCCCAGCACTCAGCAGTGGGCAGGGGCATGACCCAGACTGTGGGAGCTCGTCTTCCAGTGAGTGGGCAGCCAGTTCTGTGCCCTGACTCCCAGTCCTGGCTGGTGAGTGTCTGCCTGTCCTGAGTCCATTCAGGGACAGACCCCAGGCAGTCACCCCTCCTGGCTCCATCTCAGCTCTGGTCCAAGGTGCTCTGTTTACCCCCATCTCGCTCTCCTCTGTGTCATGGGTCACCATCTCTGCTCTTGAGCATTCCCCTCAATGAACAGTCAAGCAATCAACACTTTGCAGGCTGTGAGGCATCCCCCACGAGGGGGTGGGGTGGCAAGGTGGAAGGACTGCTTCTATCCCCAGAGCCCCACAAATGCATCACACTAGTTGTGCTCAGTTAACACTTAGGGAATTAGTGACCAAATGAGACATTTGAAGAGAGGCCGTTTCAAAGATGTTCTGTAAATCACAGGAGGCTCGTCAAGTTTCCTCTGGAGCCAGGAGCAGGAAGAGCAGGTTTAGGAGGTATGCAGCAGCCCCAGAGAAAGTACAGAGGAGGAGGTTTCTGGAAGGAGGCCATGAGCCCCAAGTTTAGGTGAGAAGGGGACCGGGGAGTGGCCGATACCAGCACAGGCACCTCCATCACCCCTCGGGTGAATGGGTATCTTTGTTTGCAGGCCCCAGGAGGCCAGCTGTTGGGTGAGTTCTGTCCAACCCCAGTGGGGCTGTTTGCTGCAGCAAACAGGGCCTATACCCTTAAGGCCCCACCCCCAGTTGGGGGAAGGTCTACCTGCTGGTGAATCCACAGGCCTCTTCTGGGGGTGACCTGCCAGTTCTGATACCATGCAGGTGGCCAATATAGGTGCCCTTTGACCCAGTGATCCTGCCTGCAGGACCTCCTTCTAGGTGTCCCTGCACAGGTGTGCATGTGCATCAGGGTCAGCAAGGCTAGAAAGGCCTGCCTCCCACCTTGTTCCTTTGAGCACACAGATAAGGTGTGTTTGCTTTTGGCAGTGTCATGTGTCTTGTGGGATCTTAGTTCCCCCCATCAGGGATCAAAACCCAGGGCTACAGCAGTGAAAGAACTGAGTCCTAACCACTGGACTGCTGAGGAAGTTCTAGGTGAGGCTTTTAACCATGGGCTTATGTGCCTTTGAAATAAATAGAAAATCAAACCTTTTAAAATCATTTGTACAAACATTTAGACAATCCCATCCCAGTTGGGAATGGCAGGGAGGGGGTGCCTGGGAGGGGGCCAGTGTATGGTGGGTTCTCTCTGCTGGACCTCCTGGCAGGAAACCCCTGAGTCACGTGCCTGCATGGACGTGGCTCCTCCCCGAAGCTGAAGGGTGACCAGGGGTCAGGTGGGGGAGAGCAGGAGCAGAGTGTTCTGGGCAGTGGGGAGAGCTGGCTGGTTCCAGCACAGATCCTGGGGTCAGGCCACCCTCTCCCCAGAGGTCCCGGTCTGCTCCAGAGCCTGAGCTGGTCATCACCACTTGAGGCCCCCACATCCTCTCCCTGTGCCAGGAGCTGGGACAGTTTCTCCCACTCCATTTATGGCCTGACCAGGAACAGGAAGCCCAGCTCCAGACTCCGTGACTCCATCCTTCCTGTGTCCGCTGGTTTGCCAGAGGAAAAGGCTTCCCCTCAGGGCTGGTCTAGGGGGCCTCAGCCCTATGCTGGGCCCACAGAATCTTTACATTGGGCCTCTGAGGACCCTGTGCTTCCTGCTCTGGGAGATCCTCACGCTACCCCACCCCCCAACATCAGTGAGGACCACTACCGGATTTCTCAGCTGGCTGGGTGGCAGTCTGGGGTAGGTCCAGTTGTGGCTCTCAGATCCTGCCTGCCTCTTCCCTGGCCAGCAGGCTGGTGTGGCTGCACCACCCGAGGCCTGTAGTTTCAGGGGCCAATCCTTCCACGGCTCAGCCTCTGTTGAGCACCTCAAATGTTTCAGTTGACGTTATTTGTGATCCCTGTCCTGGCTGAACAGTGAACCCCCAGACTCCTGTCCATTGGATACCTGTGAGTATGGCCTTATTTGAAAATAGGGTCTGTGCAAATACAGTGAAGCTAAGATGAGGTCACACTGGATTGTGAGTGAGGTCGCTCAGTCGTGTCCGACTCTTTGCAACCCCATGGACTGTAGCCCACCAGGTTCCTCCGTCCATGGGATTCTCCAGGCAAGAATACTAGAGTGGGTTGCCATTTCCTTCTCCAGGGGATCTTCCCAACCCAGGGATCGAACCCAGATCTCCCGCATTGCAGGCAGACGCTTTAACCTCTGAGCCACCAAGTGGCCCTAAATCCAATGACAGTTACCTCATAGGAAGAGGAAGTTTCAGAGACACAACACAGGGAGATGCTCGTGTGAGACACACGCAGAGAGCCAGGGACACTTGGAGCCACCAGAAGGTGGGAGAGCCAGCATTCCAGGCCTTTCACCTTCAGCAGATTTAGGCTTTGGGAAGACGTTACAAATGCCAGAGCTGGAAAAGAAGAGACCCACCTGGAAGCCATGTTGAAACAGGGCCACAGGGGTTGGGAGGCCCGCTAGGCGTCCAGGATGGGGGCCTGGTGTGGGATAGGTGGGAGTGAGTGATAAGTGGGAAGCGATGTCCCTTCAGGAAGGAGGGCAGAAAGGGTCTCTCCATTCCGCGAATAGAGACTCTAATGCCCTGAGCGGGTCTTGGACTAGAGCAAAGTGCAGCGCTGAACTGTTTTCCTCCCTGTTGTGAAATTAGAGGTCAAGAATCTAACTGCAAAATGGTTATAAACTGGGGAGCCCCAAGGAGACCCAAGAGAGCGCTCGCTAGGCGGCGATCTCAGGAGGCCCGAGCCCAGGGCGCCACGGGAACAGAGCCTGCAGAAGTCCAGGAGCAGCCACCCGGAGGACCGCTAACCTCAGAGCCTGGGCTCCCCTTCGAGGGTTGTTGGCCGGGCGTTTAGGGCGGGCTGTGGGGTAGAGCGGACTGCAGCCCGCTGAAAGTGGCTTTCGGTGGATGCTCGCACTCGCGGATTGCTCTTCTTCACACCTGAGGGACAAGCGCGGGGGGGTGCCACCGGGCTCACAATCTGCGCCAACCTGTGCCGGCACGCGCCGTGCAGCCGCAGCATCATTGCCACCGCTGTGGCAGCGGGAGCGAGGCCAGACACGTGCACACCTGCGGGGCTGGGCCCGCTGCGCTCCAGGACATGCCCACGTGACTGCCGGGGCTCGCCCCATCCCGCCGCGCAAGACTGGGACCAGGGCGCGAGATCCGTCCCGCTGGAGGGCAGCGCGCAGGCGCGGCGCGTGGCTGCCCGTCGACCTCCCGGCCTGCCCCGCGCTAGCTGACGTCGCGCCGCCTGGTCCCCGCCGCCGCCGCTGCCGCTGTCGCCGCCGCCACCGTCGCCGCCGCTACCCCCGCCGCTACCCCTGCCGCCGCCGCCATTGGAGTCGGCGCCTAGTCAGTGCGTCCCGTCCCGCCTGCCGCCTCGTGCCTACTCACGAGCGGCCCGCGCGTCCGGCAGCCGCCGCCGCCGCCGCCCGGCCGGCCGGCGCCCGGGGAGGAGGCGGCGGGCCCGGGGCCGCGAGAGCTCGGGTGACAGGCCCGGCCTCGCGGGGAAGCCCGAGCCGGCGGGCGCCCTGGCCCCGCGCCGCGCCGGCTGTTCATGAAGCATGTCGGCCACCAGCGTGGACCCCCAGGTAGTGGCGGGACCGGGGTCGCGGAGCCGGGCGGCGGGGTTGCGGGGGCCGCTCGCGGGGCCGGGGTCGGGGTCGCGGGGTCGGGGTGGGGTCACGGGGCCGGAGCGCCGTTGTCTGGGGCCACGGACCGGTTCGGGTCGGAGCGCGCCGCCCGCCGGGAGGGGTTCTCGTGGATAAGTTGTGTTTCTTCTTCCCGGGTGCTGTCCGTTCGCTTGTCCGGCCTGCGGCGAATCAGAGAACAAAAGGACAAGATAATAAAGGTGAGCGAAGTCGGACGGCAGCCAGGGACCGGGGCGGAGGGGCCCGGGAGCGGAGGGGGCGGCGCTCGCCGAGACCCGGTGCACGTGTATGGGGGAGAGAGAGATCTCCGAAGCGGCGGCCAGGACCGCGGAGTTTTTCTCTCTCAGCTTCGGGGAGAGAAAACTTCGGATTTTGATACTGGGGGAGACGAATCAGGTCAAAAACAGGGACTTTTCAAGAAGTAAGTAAATCGACGGGGAGAGTAATTCCGTCGTTCCCTCTTTCCGCAGGGTCGTGGGGGGGAAGGGAAGGAGGCCAGGGGCTGAGCGACCCTCCTGTCCGTGACCCCAGGCGTGGGGCTGGCCCTTGGTCCTGTACTCTGGCGCCTTACCCCAGTAGTTCAAGCCTCTGTCTTTTGAGTGTCTTGTAATCTCTTGGGATAGTTTGGCTTGGGGTCCACCCCCAGAACTCACTCCTGGGAAAACTGGTGACGCTTCATGTTTACTCCATAGACTATTTTGAACCGGGGTGTGTGTGCCTCGGGTGTAACCAAATAGGGTTATCACGTTTGGAGATTGGAGAAGGCCCAGCACTTCTTTACCTTCCCCTCCTTTCCTGGCTGAGTGTGGTGACAGTGGAAAGTAAGAGTGCAGCCAGATAATAGTTCAGAGACGTCCAGTTACAGCTTCCCAGCCTCACTCCCCACTCCTCGCTGGGCATACAAAGACCTTCGAATGCATCACCTTTACCAAAACCAGGTTATGAGTTCCTGGCATTATCTCATCTGTACTTCTGTTTTGTTAGTGTCTACTAAATTCCAATTAATTGTCATAAAAATTGTAACCTAAGTTATTGAAAGTTTTGTATCACTTTTCTAATTAGCTGTGTATCAATTCTGAATGTCTGTGTCCATTTTTAAAGTAAAAGCAATTTCTAGAAGTTGATGGACATAAACTTGAATTTTTCCACTTTTCATGATTAAAAGCAGTGTTTTAAGAATTCACAGGTAATATATTGTAAATTCTCTTGCAGTACAAAATGGTTCTTTGCATCAGAAGGATACCATTCATGACAATGACTTTGAGCCCTACCTTTCTGGACAGTCAAACCAGGTGAGTTTATCTTTTTATAACATGTTTGGATTTAGTTCAACTGAGCTTTGAAAAAGTAAATACACCTTTACTACTGTATTTCTGACTTTATCATCCTGAACAACAGAGATGCAGACCATAACGTTCTAGAGGTAAAGTAAAAAGCTGACAAAGGCTTGTTTTGAAGAGCAGCGTCACATCGAAGGTGGGGCTTGAGCACAGTGAAGTTGGTCTTCTCTCTGGAGGAGATGACGTCCCACCAGGGCTGGCAGGCATGCAGCATTCTAGTTGGTTGGTCTCAGCGTTGCTGGGTCAACTATGGCATTGCGTTTGACAAAGTGGAGCGGCACTTAGTTCTCTGAAGCTTTCCAGTGACTTTTTTTTTTTTTTTTTTAGCTCTGAGCAATTGGAAATTTGGTCTAGGAGCAGCTAGAGCAGGACTCTGGAGGCTCCATCTTTGGGTTCTTCACGCTCTTGCTGACTGTGACACCTTCTTGATGGCTTGCCCTCTCTGTGCTCGCTTACTTTTCTCTAGACAGTTGAAGAGGTGACTCCTGACAGTTGTGAGCAGGGTAAGACTACAGGGTGCCCTTAGAGCTCAAGGCAGTACTTAATGGGTTGTAGCCATCCATTCTCTTAGGTATTGTTTTCTTAGCCTTGGCCGTAAGGGGATTGTGGATTGATGTGCTCTCTGTTTGGGGGGCCGTCTTGCACACTGAAGGATGTTTAGGAGCCTCCTGGGCCTGCATCTATGAAATGTCATTAGTATCTGCATGCCATCCCGTGTGACAACCAGAAATGTAACAGGTGTCTTCTAGGGGGCTGTGTTGTCCTGTTTAAAACCACTAGGTCAGTTTTGAGTTCAAGTTTAAACAAAACATCTGCCACTTTTAAAGTGCATAGTGTATGTTTGTTTTAGAATAAAATGAGGCTCTGCCTCTTTCCTGTGGAATGAAGTTGGGCTGCCTGTTTCCTTGCTTGTCTGCTCTTCTCTGGAGTGTCTTTGGGCTTTTCTCCATTCTGCTCTTTCCTGCTCCACTTGGCAGGACAGAGGCTGAGGGCCACACACACCCCACCCCACCCCACCCCATCCCACCCCATCCCATCCCATCCCATCCCATCCCCGAGAACCCACCCCTCCTCTCAGCAGGACAAGGGACTGCTCGGTGATGGCCTCTCAGCCAGAGGTGTGGCAGGAAGTTGAGCGGACTTAAACTTACTTCTCTTGCATGATTTGCTCCAGCAGTGTTATGTATTACATTTTAATAAAAAATATCGGGAGAGGAGGTTGCTTCACTTGAAACAAATTTTCATAAGGTAGGATGTTTTAAAAAGGAGTAGATGATTTTCTTTTTTTAAAGTTTTATTTTTGATCGCTCTGGGTCATCTTCATTGCTGCATGTGGGCTTTTCTCTGGTTGCAGCAAGCAGGGGCTACTCTTTGTTGCGGTGTGTGGGCTTCTCGTTGCGGTGGTTTCTCTTATTATGGAGCACGGCTCTAGGATGAGAAGGCTTCAGTAGTTACAGCGCATGGGCTCAGTGGTTGTGGCTCCCGGGCTCTGGAGCACAGGCTCAGTAGTTGCAGTGCACGGGCTTCATTGCTCTGTGGCATGTGGGATCTTCCCAGAGCAGGGAGTGAACCTATGTTCCCTGCATTGGCAGGTGGATTCTTAATCACTGGACCACCAGGGATGTTTGAGTAGGTGACTCTGATGTCAGTGGAGTACTCCCAGCTGTCTTACTC
Source organism: Moschus berezovskii (assembly GCF_049115385.1). NCBI lineage: Eukaryota > Metazoa > Chordata > Mammalia > Artiodactyla > Moschidae > Moschus > Moschus berezovskii. The sequence continues at coordinate 30,044,893 of NC_142474.1, read as the reverse complement.
TGGGGAGGCCATTTGGAAAGACTGGGGTAGGTTGGTGCTGTCAGTGGACACTTAAAAAATAGCTCCTTCATTCTGCGTGTTAAGATGTGCAGTTCTCAGCAAGATGACTAGACAGCACATCACTTAAGAGGGACTGTTGAGAAAACTCTTGATTGAAAGTAGACTGTCCAGAAATGCCCAATTGTGTAGGAAGCATGCCACTCAGGAGGGCTCTTAGATCCTAGTTTTCCTGGCCTTTTCATATTAGGGACACAGACTGTGAGGGCCAGAGAGTCTCTGCTAAGCCCAGTGGCAGAGCCAGGCTGTGGACTGAGGGGTGAGACTTCTCTCCAAGCGTGCAGCAGGGTCCATGGGTCCTGTGTGTGCCACTCCTCTCTTCACCAGGGCTGTGATGCCATCAAAAGTCCCTCCTCTAGATGTGGGCTCTGCTGCTGTATCCCTCCAGGCTGCTAGTGAGGAGGCCTGAGTGGTGATCGGTGTGGCCGGGAGCAGTGAGTGCCCACTGCCCGTCTATGCGCTCAGTCTTTACTGAGCTATTGTTGACATGAGATGAGCTGTATGTGTTTAAGGAAGGCAGTTTTCTATGTGACCTTTCCCTTACACATATGCACCTGTGGAGCTGTTGCTAAGGTGGAGGTTGTGGGCATATCCATCAGCCTGTGGTGCTTTCTTACCTTTTTTTAACCCAGACGTGGTGTGCAGTAGCCAGTTGGAGACACTGGTTTTCTGGTTTGTGAAGCCTTAAGGCTTCAAATGATTTGGAAAACATTTAAAAGCACACCTGTCAGTTAGGTGACTTGGTAGGTCTGCCTTCCTCAGAAAGGCCCAGGGTCCCTGCTTCTGGTGTGTTTTTCTTCCTAGCGGCCTCAAGGAGCATGCTTATGTAGCAGCTCTGGATCTGCTTCTGTGACTTGAAATACTCATCAGTCAGTATTTTGGAAATGATGAGGGTAGAGAAAGCATGGGGGAGGACAGCGGGGCTGGGGTAGGGGGCCCAGGGGCGAGGGTGCGAGGCTTTGGGTGGGGCCCTGGGGATTCCCTGGTAGCTCAGCTGGTAAAGAGTCTGCCTGTAATGCAGGAGACCCCGGTTCAGTTCCTGGGTCAGGAAGATTCACTGGAGAAGGGATAGGCTATCCACTCCAGTATACTTGGGCTTCCCTGGTGGCTAAGCTGGTAAAGAATCTGCCTGCAGTGTGGGAGACCTGGGTTCACTCCCTGGGTTAGGCAGATCCCCTGGAGAAGGGAACAGCTACCCACTCCAGTATTCTGTCCTGGAGAATGCCATGGACTATGTAGTCCATGGGGTCCCAAAGAGTTGGACACGACTGAGCAACTTTCACTTTCTGGGGCTACCAGATTGTCCTGACTTTGCCCTCCTCAGGGCCTTCCTGCTTTCCAGTTCTCTGTATTTACCTCTGAAAGGTAAGGAAAGACTGAAAGGACCCAGAAAATTGCTGCTCAGAGTTTTGGAGACAGTGCCTCTGAGTTTGGTGTGAGTGCTGCCGGCTGACTGAGGGCCAAGTGTGTGGATGGAAGGGGCCCCGGGGCTCAGCGTCTTCACTCGAGCATCTGGTTGTTGGCAGACTCAGCAGCATCCCTGCTCATGTTGATGCTGACAGAAAGGGGGAAAGTCACCTTTTTCGCTTTTCCTCTTGAATAATTCAGTTGTTCTGGGTATAATGAGAAGCATTCACCTCCTAAGAAAAGGATGTTGTGTAAACTTACTTGTTTCAAGTTCTAGTGCTGATTCATTGGTAGTCAGTTTAAACCCATTTGGGAACCTTTTCAAAAGCTTTGCCGTTGGTCGTGTCCTCTGATGAGATGTGGGCAGAGCCCCTCAAGTGCTGGGGGGTGTCCCTCTACCTGTGGGATCAGCGTGGCATCACCTCGAGACCTCATGTCTGCTGTTTCTCACACACCATCCTGCAAGGTCGAGCTGGCTTGTCCCCATGTGAATGCTCCTCAACATGCTCCACAGGTGTGTGTGTCTTGGGCTTCTGGAGGCTCCTTTCTGTTCCCCCTCCAGTCCCTTCTTTTGGTCACTGTAATGGTTGAGTCACTGTATTGTTTGTGAAACTTAAAGCATTTGAGTAATTTCAGAATTTCTTTCTTCTCAGCAAAATGGATGTAGGGATCAAGCATTTCAACTTTTAAACAGGTGATTCTGGTCATTGACATTGAAAATGAGAGACTCTTTTTCCTAACGTGGTTAAGTTTTAAGTATAAAATAAATCTTAATTGTAGAATTAATTTATGGGTTTATTGTGTTTTACTGTTTGGGTTTTAAGGTCGCCTGGGGCTGGCTGACAATGACTCTGAGTTTATACTGTTTGGAGTGTCCATTTTGTTTATCACTTTAGGTTTGGTCACAAGGAGGTGCCCAAGAGTCCAACACATGGGGGTGTTTTTTCTACCATCACTGGACTAATTCTGCCTTGAAGACCTGTCAGCCTTCCTTTTTTGAGGCCCTAAATTATACAGAGGCTATAATTAGACGTCTCATGTGTGAAAGCAGTTGTCAGGGTGGTTTTACCTGAGTCCTCCTTGAGAGTTTGTTCTGTGCTCCTTTGACTAGACCCATGATATATAGCTGTACAGAGGTGTTAGTGTGCTCAGAGGAAGTGGGCAGTTTGTTTTATACCTTTGGTCTCTGCACCCATGTCCCTGGCAGGTAAGCTTGAGCCTCCTGACCTGGGTTGCATGGCTCTCTAAGCAGACAGCGTGTTTGCTGTCTCAGGAGCCCAGCTGGGGAGCGTGTCTGTAGAGCCCAAGGCCGCGGTCAGGCAGGCTTCCGAGGGGCTGGGGTGATCACGAGCAGCCTAAACCCTGGTTGGCCCTGCAGCCCGGCTCACGGAGTGAGCACAGCTCAGTTGCCCTGTGACGTGGAGCCTGGACAGTTGGCCTCAGCACCACGTACGGAAGGCCTCGAGCCCCATCTTTGTGGGGAGGGGATGCAGACCACAGCGAGGAGGATGCTGCAGGTTCCCTGCTGATCCCAGCAGCTTCACCTGTTACTCTGCAGCTTCGCTCTCAGAGTTTGGAGGGAGATCTGGCTGATGTGGGACTGGGCTGCCAGTGAGATGGGAATGAAAATATATGCGGTTCCCAGTGCTGGAGGTCACTGCACACAGCCTGCTTGTGCCCCGTGGTCCTGTGGGGACAGACAGTGTCAGCAGGGGTCAGGCAGGGCTGGTTCGGAGCCCAGCTCTCCCAGTAAAGGGGACCCTGGCATGTGGAGACGCTGTGGAGACTTGCCCATCCCCCATAGCTGGGTCCCTTCTGAGAGCCTGCCCAGGAAACAGTGGAGACTGAGGGGGCCAGACCTCTTTGGGCTCAGGGTTGGGGGTCCAGGCAGATGTCAAGAAAAGCCTGTGGTGGGGTCTCTGGGGCGGCCCTTGACAGGGGCAGGAGTCCTGAGGCTTGAGAGTGGGGAGGCTTCCGTCCGGGCGAGTCATCAGCGAGCGTCCTGGCTGCTGCCTCTCAAGCGCTGTGTCACCCTGTGCGTGTGTCCTGCTCCAGCGTAACTGCTGTCGGACAGAGACCTCCTCAGGCTGCTTCCTGTGAGTGGTCACTCTTAAAAGTGGAGTGGCGGGGCGGGGGTGTCTCCTGACTTGAGTCATGATCGTGACAAGTGGTACTGAGTGTTTGGGTGGCCATGTGGGTTGTCTGGGTGTTTACCCTCTGTGTCCTGCCTGGCTCTCATTGTGCAGAGTCAGTGCTGCTCACACCTGAACTGAAGCGGATGTGCTCGGCGTAGCAGCATCTCTGCTATGTCACACCCTAACTTTTCCCTTGCTTGTTTCCGCAGAGTAACAGTTACCCCTCCATGGCCGACCCCTACCTGTCTAGCTATTACCCGCCATCCATCGGATTCCCCTATTCCCTCAACGAGGCACCGTGGTCTACTGGAGGGGACCCTCCAATCCCCTACCTCACCACCTACGGACAGCTCAGTAACGGAGACCACCACTTTGTGCACGATGCCGTTTTCGGGCAGCCTGGGGGACTGGGGAGCAACATCTACCAGCACAGGTTTAATTTCTTCCCCGAAAACCCTGCCTTCTCGGCCTGGGGGACGAGTGGGTCTCAGGGTCAGCAGGCTCAGAGTTCAGCCTACGGGAACAGCTACACCTACCCGCCGAGCTCGTTGGGTGGCACGATTGTGGACGGACAGACAGGCTTTCATGGTGATACTCTCAACAAAGCACCGGGAATGAACAGCCTGGAGCAGGGCATGGTGGGCCTGAAGATTGGGGACGTCACCACCTCTGCGGTTAAGACGGTAGGGTCGGTCGTCAGCAGTGTGGCCATGACAGGCATCCTTTCTGGCAACGGTGGGACGAGTGTACCGTTGCCGGTGTCGAAGCCGACCTCATGGGCTGCCATTGCCAGCAAACCTGCCAAACCACAGCCGAAAATGAAGGCCAAGAGTGGGCCTGCTATCGGGGGGGCGCTGCCCCCACCACCTATTAAACATAACATGGACATTGGTACTTGGGACAACAAGGGGCCTGTGCCCAAAGCCCTGGCCCCCCAGCAGGTGCCCGCCTCCTCGGCGGCCCCCCAGCCCCAGCCGGCCATGCAGCCTCTTCCCGCCCAACCTCCCCTTCCGGCCCCACCACAGCACACGGGCCCTCAGCAGCTGCCCCAGACCCGCTGGGTTGCCCCTCGCAGCAGAAATGCGGCATTCGGGCAGACCGGGGGCCCCAGCAGCGACAGTAACTCCCCCGGCAGCACCCAGCCCAGTACGACCCCGAGCGCAGAGTCCCACCCTGTCCTAGAAAAACTGAAAGCCGCCCACTGCTACAACCCCAAGGAGTTTGACTGGAACCTGAAGAGTGGGCGCGTGTTCATCATCAAGAGCTACTCGGAGGATGATGTGCACCGCTCTATCAAGTACTCGCTATGGTGTAGCACAGAGCATGGCAACCGGCGCCTGGACAGTGCCTTCCGTGCCCTGGGCAGCAAGGGGCCCGTCTACCTGCTCTTCAGCGTCAATGGCAGCGGCCATTTCTGCGGGGTGGCCGAGATGAAGTCGCCTGTGGACTACGGCACCAGTGCCGGGGTCTGGTCCCAGGACAAATGGAAGGGCAAGTTCGACGTGAAGTGGATCTTCGTGAAGGACGTGCCCAACAGCCAGCTGCGGCACATCCGGCTGGAAAACAACGACAACAAGCCGGTCACCAACTCACGCGACACCCAGGAGGTACCCCTGGAGAAGGCGCGGCAGGTGCTGCGGATCATCGCCTCCTACAGGCACAGCACCTCCATCTTCGACGACTTCTCACACTATGAGAGGCGCCAGGAGGAGGAGGAGGTGGTGCGTAAGGTGAGCCTGGCTGGGCGGGGTCCCTGGCCCAACACGGACATTGAACAGCTGTTGCCACAGCACCTGGGTCCTTGCCAATTGTTCAGAAACACTGGGTTGCAGACTCCGTTGTAGAGGACCTGGGTGACGCAGTAGAACAGGGCTTCCCAGTCTGTGTCCAGCCCGGAACACTCAGAAATAGAGTTCTGTGGCCCCAGGGTGGACGGGCGAGGCTGCTGGGCCAGATGCTCCCACTAAGGTGCAACTGGGCGTGGCCCTCAGCAGTGGGGACACTCCAGTCTAGAAGTGGCTGCTTATTTCTTCTGTCTTAAAAACCCAGGATGCTGCAGTTTCTGGAAATTTGAATCTGCTCCATCTAGTAAGCAGTGGGCAGGGGAGACTGGGGAGCAGACAGTTCATAACTGAGTGTGTGTGTCTGGAAGCACAACAGAAGACCCTTGAACTGGTTTCCGAGCGGGTCCCGCCTCCTGTGGCAGTGCATGGGGAGAGTCTGCTTGGTGGGAGACTGGCCCGAAATGGGGAGGAAAGGGACACTGTGACACACTTGGTAGAGCCATTTTGTTAAGAGTTGAGCCTGAGATTCTTCCTGCTGCTTTGGTATTAAAATGTGTTTTTTTTTTCATGAAATATCAGTTGATAATAGGTGGGTTTTCAACTTTTTATAGTCTTCCATGTTTTTTATTTAAAAAAGAGTAAAGGTTTGCCCATCTGGAAAGTCAGTGTCCTGAGTGTTTTCTGACAGAAAGGCTTGTGAATGGGATATGGAGGGAGCACAGTGCTGGTAGCAGTTTGGAAGTTACACAGACTGACCACCCACAAAGCTTTGGAAACAGGTTGGTCCCACTGTCTCTTTGGGGCGGAAAAGAGATGTCTTGTTTATTTTCAGTTAGTGTGAAATGGGTATAAAATGAAACGCGGAGGTGCTGAATTTGCCTGGATAGGATGTAGGTCTTGCTAACGAGACTTGAGGCCCCTGGTGACCAGATGCTGGCTCTGCGCGTGTGTCTCACGCACTGTGGCCCTTGGTTCTGATGGTTGTAATGAGCTGAGCGGTAGACTTTTACCCTGCCCTGGTGGGTGTGTGAGGTACCCCGACCTGGAACTTGCCTCATGGTGATGCGCTTGCATGTCGGGAACAGGTAGACAGAGGAGTCACCCGAGCCCAGACCCGCGGGGCCCATGGCTTCCAGCTGTTCCTGTGGGAGCCTCCTTAGCAGGGCTGTCCTCTGGCTTTGCTGGGAGACTTCCCTGGGCTGTCCCTCCCCCTGGGGCAGGGGTACTGCAGAAGCAGGCACCATGAGCCAGCCACCTTTGTCCACAGGGGTCAGTGCTAGGTTAATTCATGTCTTGGAATCCCAACCTGTTGCCGTCCTAGAGAGATCTCAGGCCTCTCTTGGGCTCTGTGGGTTGTGGAAGAGTGTGGGTGGGTCTTGTCTCAGCCCCACAACGTCTACCAGGACACTTGTCCCTGTGGTTCCTTCTGGAGTTGGCAGCTGGCGCTGATTTCCTGGCAGGATTTGGGTGTGTCCTTAAAAAAGACGTGACCGAGATGAGGGTGGAAGCAGCTCCCTCCTAACCTCTGAGCTTGCTGGTGGGGCCGCCACCACCAGGAAGCCCACCCTGGAGATTCTCAGAAAGTCTTTTTGTTTATCAGCTGGGGTTTGAAATGATTGTGATGCTTAGAGATGTGTTGTGTTGAAAGGTAAGATGCACTTGCCACTTGGTAGGTGTGCCGCTGTCCTGCACCTCAGCTGTCCATCTGAAAGCAGGCTGGCTCTAAATCTAGTGATGGCCACTCCCTACGGTGCTTAAAATAGTGCAGGTTTTAAGTGACAGAATCAAGCTGGAGAGCTCCTCATACGACCAGACTGGCTGCAGCCTGCGGTCAGCTCTGCAGACATAGCGACTCCATGGAAAACCGGGCAGAGATGGAGGGTCAGGATTGGGCCTCTGCTAAGGAGGCAGGCGGTTGGCCTCTGCTGGGCTTGCTCTGAGACGGGGCTGTTCCAGTCTGAAGGTGGTGGTCGCTGTCATGGTTGGAGGGAGTCGGGGCTGTGCCAGGAGCCTGCCCTCGTCAGCAGCACTTCAGCCACAGCCACTTTGAACTTGGAAGAGAGCCGGCCTTACTGTCCAGGAGGGGCAGGAGCTGGGCTCTTTCTAGGAGGGTGCAGGACATACAACTCCTAGTGTTTCCAGGTCAGAGTTCAGGGTGGGGAGGCACAGTTAATTCCTGGAGTCGTAGCTGTCCACCAGCCTGCCTGCTCACCCACATACTTTGGGGCTTTTTCGGGACAAGGGGACAGTATGAAAAGTACGGCAGGTGCTCCTGAGGTTGACCAGCCCTGGGTGATGACATGGAGGACCAGGGAATTGGGGTCTTGTTAACCTGAAGTACATGAGGTCGGTTTTAGCAAAAGAGAGTATTTTTACTGCATTATACTGTACATGTGTAGTGACTTTTGATTGTTTGGGTGTTGTGTCATCGACCAGCCTCTGCCCAGCAGGGTCCTTTCCCAGCTTCATCCTATCGAGACGGGCAGTGGCATATCATAAGGAGAGGCTGAGATGGCTTTCAGCAGGTGGGCAGACGTGGGGATGTGGAGGACTGGAGCTGTGTTCACAGGCTGTTCACACACCTGCCCTGGGAAAGGTGGTCCTGTGGGCAGTAGGAAGCAAACTGGCCAGAGGAGCCTTCCCTGCCCAGGTGTCACCACATGTCGGCGGTTATCAGGTGCCCGGCCCAAGTGGCCAGGACCCCGAAGCTTGGAGCTGCTGTGGGTGGTGGCCAAGCGAGGAGCAGGGTCCAGATCTGGCCGCAGCAC